>NC_143055.1:57990000-58311250 GCF_052426305.1 Pelodiscus sinensis | reverse complement strand
GTCGTTAAACACCGCATCATCAGGAGAAGAGGAAGCGACATCTGTCGGGGAGGCCACTGACTGGTGTTCCGCCACTGGTGACTGAGTGGTATCGTCCTGTGGGACCGAAGTCGTGGACGCATCTCCCGTAGGCGCTGGTGGGCGTTGAGCCGGTGGAATAGAGCCTTGGGTCGTTGGCGAATATATTTGCTGTCGGCTCGGAGACAAGGGTGAGCGCCTCGGTATTGATCGTGAACGCTCCGAATGCGGTGAGCGGTGACGAGACGCACGATGAGAGTATTGTGGAGAATAGGACAGAGTGCTCCTATGACGATAATAGCGGGAGCGGGTAGGTGATCGAGGGGAACGAGAACGGTACGAGTAACGGTACGGCGATCTGGAGTAGTATGATCGGTGATAGTGAGGCGGTGTGATGGACCTTCTCGGGGATCTATAGTAGCGGCGTGCAGGAGAGTACTCGTGATAGTGGCTCCGCCGTCTTTGAGGTGAAATCGAAGGTCCAGGCGAGAAGGCTGCCCTGTCCGAACCTGGAGAAGGGGTACGAGGGTGGTGTGTTCTCCTCTGTGCCTTCGTCGGTACCGCTCTAGAAGTATGGGGGACCGGGCTATCTGGGATCGAGATAAGTGAGGCCCCATCAGAGATTTCCCCTGGAAGGCATGGTGATTGAGGCGCAGGAGGCGAGGAAGGCGGAAGCACTTCTTGTCCCGACACCTGAGGGTGTAAGGTCGTCGGATCCGGTGCCGAAACGGGAGACTGAGACGGCTGCTCCACTTCCAGCGATCGGTCGGTGCGGTGCGGTGCCGACGCGCCCTGAGGATGAGGAGTGGCTGCGTCGCTAGGCTTTGGATGGGATCTGGGTGCCGAGTGTTTCCTCGGTGCCGTGTCCGGTGCCTTAGGTTGTTGCGGCTTAGGCTTCGGTGCCTGTTTAGGCTTCGGTGCCGGGCCGGCCACCGGTGCCGTCTTAGTCGGGGCACGGTCATGCGCCGACGGTGCCGATTGCCTCGGTGCCGAGGACCGCACCGAATCCGGCTGCGGTGCCGCTCGGAGGCTCGGTGCCGCTGATGATGGTGCCGACTCCGGACGGGTTGGCGGGGCCGATGCCACAGAGAGTGCGGGGCTCGGCGCCGATGTGCTACGGGCTTTGGAAGGCTTTTCCATCGCCTGTGGGTGGCCCGACGCGGCTCTCGAGTCTGCCGCACTTAGGCTCCTGGACGAAGCGGAGGCCTTTTCTTTGGTCTTGTGCGTACCCTCCGTCTCTCGCTCTGTTGACGTCGGCGGCTGGAGAGCCTTGTTGAAGAGGAGCATTTTAAGGCGCATCTCTCTGTCACGCCTCGTGCGCGCCGTTAGCTTGGCGCAATGGCCACACTTCTGAGGGATATGGCCCTCCCCTAGGCAGCGAATGCAGCGGGAGTGGCCATCCGACACCGGCATAGCCTCGCCGCATGATGCGCACTTCTTGAACCCGGGAGAACCGGGCATGGTTCGCTGTGCGGGTGTAACCCCCGGGATTAAAACAGGGGGTTGAAGTAACAGGGGTGTTGTGTTTTTTTTTTTTTTTTTTTTTTTTTTTTTAAACAATTAACCAATCTAACTAACTAACGATATAACACTGACTAACACTACGTTGGGAAGGGGCTAACTGGGAAAACAACTGAACATATATCTGATTTCTTTGACTAAACGATTTCTCCTCAGGAGAGGAGCGTGTTCCAGATCCGTCTGCGGCCGTGGACGGTTAGGAGGAACTGGCGGGTTGGACCGCGCGACGCAGAAAAGGCGCGAACGCCGCGGGGCACACTGCGCACGCGCGGTCCTCCGGAGGGGGCTACTGCTACGAAGAAGTTTCCGGTTTGCGGCGCCAGGACGAGCCCGACACCTGTAGTGGAGCACCCACGGGGACATCACTCGAAGAAGAACTGATTGTTCTTTCCTAAGAGAAAGAACACTTTGCATTTGTCTTTTTCCTGTCATGGTACAAAGGTTTGTAGGAACTTCAAACATTAATCATAACTGATTTGTTATTAATGTAGGTCAGATTAGAGTCTAGCTTTTCCTGACGCTCACATTTCTGCAAATTGAGGTTCTGGGATACTGCTACACTTTAACACCTCATTCAACACTGATATTCCTTTACTTTTCATTTCTGTGCTTTTACATGTTTCAAGTTGGACATTTTAAAATGAATTATACATATTGTCTCATTTTTGCCTGTGAATGTGTAGACATAGGGTACGTCTAGACTACATGCCTCTGTCACCAGAGGCATGTAGATTAGGCTACCAGACATAGTAAAATGAAGCGGCAATTTAAATAATCACCTCTTCATTTAAATTTACATGGCTGCTGCGCTGAGCCGACAAACAGCTAATCAGCTGTTTGTCGGCTCAGCGCAATAGTCTGGATGCGCAGATGGCGAAATCAAAGGTATTTGTCGACCACCCAGGTATACCTCATCCCAGGAGGCATACCTGGGTGGTCGACAAATACCTTTGATGTCGACACCCGTGCGTCCAGACTATCGCGCTGAGCCGACAAACAACTGATCAGCTGTTTGTCGGCTCAGCGCGGCAGCCATGTAAATTTAAATGAAGCGGTGATTATTTAAATCGCCGCTTCATTTTACTATGTCTGGTAGCCTAATCTACATGCCTCTGGTAACAGAGGCATATAGTCTAGATGTACCCATATTCAGAGATTTCCTTATCCATACATATTTGTCTATCTGTGAGTGTGTATTCTAAATGATATGTGAACACAAATAAATGCTTTAGTTGTATTATAAATGGCCTATTCACATTAATGCACATTGAAAAGAATATTTTAATTTAAGGCTGTCAAGTGATTAAAAAATTAATCACAATTAATCATGCTGTTGAACAACATTTTAAGTATTTTTGGATGTTTTCTACATTTTCAAATATACTGATTTCAGTTACATCACAGAATAGAAAATGCACATGGCTAACATTACATTTATTTTATTACAAATATTTGCATGGTAAAAACAAAAGAAATAGCATTTTTCAATTCATCTCATACAAGAACTGTAGTGCAATCTCTTTATCATGAAAGATGAACTTAAAAGGTAGAATTATGCACAAAAAATAATTGCATCCAAAAATACTACCATGTAAAACTTTAACATCTACAAGACCACTCAGTCCTATTTCTTGAAAAGCCAGTGGCTAAGACAAACAAGTTCGTTTACATTTATAGGAAATAATGCTGCCCTCGTCTTGTTTACAATATTACCTGAAAGTGAGAACAGATATTTGCATGGTAGTGTTGTAGCCAGCATTACAGGTATTTACATACCAGACATGCTGAACATTTGAACAACTATCAAGCCAGAGGACATGCTTCCATGCTGATGGCACTTATTAAATGTGTTAATTAAATGTATTACTGGCCTCCTTGTGACTTAGAATTGTATGTGTCCTGCTTTGTTCTACCTGAATTCCCTCATATATTTCAAGTTAGCTGTCTTGGATGATGACCCAACACATACTCATTTTAAGAACACTTTCATTGCAGATTTGTCAAAACACAAAGAGGGCACTAATGTGAGATTTCTAAAAGTAGCTACAGCATTCATCTCAAGGTTTAAGAATCTGAAGTGCCTTCCAAAATCTCAGGGCTGAATTATGGAGTATGCTTTCAGAAATCATAAAAAAGCAACACTCCAGTGCAGAAACTTTAGCACCCAAAATCCCAAAAATGAAAATTAATTTTCTGCAGGTGGTATTTGATTTAAATGATGAAACTGAACATGTGTTGGTTCATACAGCTTTGGATCACTATCAAGCAGAACCCATCATTAGCATGCACGCATGATCTCTGGAATAGTACTCGCAGCCAAAAGGAACTTATGCATCTTTAGCACACCAGGCACATAAATAATTTGTGATGCTGGCTAAAACAGAACCACCCAAATGCTTGTTTTCACTTTCAGGTGACATTGTAAATAAGAAGTGGGCAACATTATCTCCACAAATGTAAACAAACTTGTTTGCCTGAGCAATTGGTTGAAGAAGAAGTAGGACTCAGTGGATTTGTAGTCTATAAAGTTTTACATTGTTTTGTACTTTCATAATAGATTTCACTACAATATTTATATAAGGTGAATTGCAAAATGTTATTTATTTTTTGACTGTGCAAATATTTGTAATAAAAGTAATGTAAAGTGAGGACATACATT
Organism: Pelodiscus sinensis; assembly: GCF_052426305.1. Taxonomy (NCBI): domain Eukaryota; kingdom Metazoa; phylum Chordata; order Testudines; family Trionychidae; genus Pelodiscus; species Pelodiscus sinensis. Next base: position 58,307,052 of record NC_143055.1, on the reverse strand, counting down.
TTGCATTCAGTATTGTGATTGAAATCAATATAGTTGAAAATGTAGAAAAACATTCACAAATATTTAATAAATTTCAATCTACAGGCAGTCCCCGGGTTACATGGATCCGACTTACATCGGATCCCTACTTACAAACGGGGTGAGGCAACCCCACACTAGCTGCTTCCCCCCAGCAGACCAGGGAGACGCGAAGCTAGCACCCCACCCCAGTAGACTAGGGAGACGCAGAGCGGCTTTTCTTAGTAGACACGTCAGCTTGAGAATAAAGGACTGAGGGAAGTGAGGTGTGGGAGAATAAAACTGAGCTCTGGAGAAATGTTTGGCTAGAGTTTCCCCTACAATATGTACCAGTTCCGACTTACATACAAATTCAACTTAAGAACAAACCTACAGTCCCTATCTTGTACGTAACCCAGGGACTGCCTGTATATTCTATTGTTTAACAACACAATTAAAAGAGCAATTAATTTTTACAATTGTAATTACTTTTTTCAGTTAGCTGTTTGAGTTAACTGTGATTAATCAATATCTCTATTTTAAATATGACCCTTCAATGCCTAGAAAAAATTATATCTGAATTCTAACAACCAGAAGAAAGAAGCACAAAATATTTTTGGATAATAAACAAATCAGGATGTTGAATGAAATCACTGCTATCGCCAATTAAATGCAATGTACTATGCTAATACAATAGTAACACTGATAATTTAAAATGATTGGATGTCAGCTAATTCAAATAGGTTACCAAAGTAACATCAATTCATTTGTATTTTACAGTAAACAATATTTTGCATTTTTATTTATTGTGTTACATTTATGTTCAAGTGTGTGTTTATCTGATGCTGTGCAGTGGTGCTGTACATTTATATTAAAGCATTTGTGTGTAGTGGGAGAGAGTTACAAGCATGCTAGAACAGGTTTGTGCAACCTGGCCAATTAGAGTAGGGAGCAGTCAGCCAATGAGGGCCAGGCTGCAAGGGCTGAGAGGTGCATGCTCTTGCTCCAGCTGTGGATCAGGAGGAACCTGGCCACAGGGACAGGGACAGGGATGTGCTACAGGCCTGATACAGAGGCCTAAAGAGTGCTGTGGCTGCAGGAAGGCAGCCAGGGTAGGAGAAGGCAGCGGGTCCACACCCCTGTTGCCAATGATGGGTGGCCATTTCAGACTGCAGGTTGCATCTGAGGCGGGGCTAGATGACTACTGGCAGTGGGTCACTGAGGCAAGAAGGGTATAAGGGATTGGGGTTACCTGGGAGGGGAGGAACCCAGACACAGAGACACTGCTGCAGGGACGTACCATGCAGGAAGGACAGTGGGAACTGGAAGGGACATGAGGCCTGAAGTAGCACATAAGACAGGTAACTGAGGGCGAGACACTTGTTGGTCAGTAGTGGGCACTCCAGGGCTGGAAGAGCTAATTTCCAAGGAAACCAGCAGGTGGCATAGCACTGGTGAGTTGATCCCACTATATGCTGTTATTGTAAGATATCAAGTTCAATGGGAGGACCCTAAGCCACTTATCTCATTAACGGTCTGTCTTTGCTGACCGATCAAAGGTCTCTTCCACCAACCTGTCTCTCATGTTCCCACTTGGGGAGGGTCTCCCAGTAAATTAACAATCACATTTTGAATCAGTAAATAAAAATGAATACCACTACTCAGTTCTTGCACAATGTTAGTCTCACACAGAAATCAGAATGCTTAATAAAGGAAATTAAGTAGTATTAGATCCATTTTACTCAATGAGAAACTAAGTCCCAGAGGGTATGTCTACACTACAAAGTTAGTTCGAACTAACGGACGTTAGTTCGAACTAACTTTAATAGGCGCTACACTAGCGCTCCGCTAGTTCGAATTTGAATCGAACTAGCGGAGCGCTTAGTTCGAACTAGGTAAACCTCATTTTACGAGGACTAACGCCTAGTTCGAACTAGCTAGTTCGAACTAAGGGCTGTGTAGCCCTTTAGTTCGAACTAGTGGGAGGCTAGCCCTCCCCAGGTTTCCCTGGTGGCCACTCTGGCCAACACCAGGGAAACTCTATGCCCCCCTCCCGGCCCCAGACCCCTTAAAGGGGCACGGGCTGGCTACGGTGCCCGTGCCAGGTGCAAGCCTGCCAGCACCCAGCTAGCAGACCCTGCACCTGGCACGGCACAGAGCCACCCACCCGATGCCCCCAAGCCCACCCCCTCTTGCCGGGACCAGGCTGGCGGCTCCCGGGAGCTTGCCCTGGACCGCAAGAGGCGGGCACCTTCCTGGGCTAGTGCGGACATCGTGGACCTCGTCCACGATCTCCGCACTAGGCACAGGAAAGTGGCCGTCTAGGGCAGGAGAGCTGCCAGCCTGGCCACCCAGGACCAGGTGTGCATGAAAATCAAGGGGGTCCACTGAGACCCCCGACACTGAGCCCTGAGCTTACAATGGCCGTACTGGGTCAGACCAAAGGTCCATCTAGCCCAGTAGCCTGTCTGCCGACAGCGGCCAACCCTAGGGACCCTGGAGGGGATGGACCGAAGACAGTGACCAAGCCATTTGTCTCGTGCCATCCCTCTCCAGCCTTCCACAAACTTTGGGCAGGGACACCACTCCTACCCTCTGGCTAATAGGACTCCATGGACCCAACCTCCATGACTTGATCTCACTTCCCTTTAAACTCTGTTCTAGTTGTAGCCTTCACAGCCTCCTGCAGCAAGGAGTTCCACAGGTTAACTATTTGCTTTGTCAAGAACAACAACTTTCTCTTACTAGTTTGAAGCCTGCTACCCATTCCTTTCCTTTGATGTCCTCTAGTCCTTCTTTATGGGAACTCAGGAAGAACTTTTCTGAATGCACCCTCTCCACCCAACCCCTGCTTTTAGAGACCTCTATCCTGTCCCCCCTCCGTCTCCTCTTTTCTAAGCTGAACAGTCCCAGTCTCTGTAGCCTTTCTTCATCTGGGACCTGTTCCCAACCCCTGATCATGTTAGTTGCCCTCCCCTCTCCCAGCCTTTCTCTTCCCCTCTCCCACCTCCTTTTCCCAGTCTCCCCCAGTTTTTTTTCAATAAAGACAGAGTCAATGTTGGAAGAAACGTTATCTTTATTTTGTACATCAATAAGAAGGGGGGCTAAGGAAGGGTAAGTGGAAGGAGGTGAGGGAGGAATGGGGTACGAGCCCCCGATGGGGAGGACTGGGCTGGCTCTGCGGGCTTCTGGGGGTGGAAGCTCTCCTGCAGCCCCCCAATTACTCCCTCTCCCCAGATGGCAGCCTGTGGCAAGTGCAGCCGGGCTGATGGCCGAGTGCTGTGATGTGCCCAGTGTGGGCACTCAGGGCACTCCAAGCCAGAACTTCGTTGCAAGCGGGGCACCCCTTAGAACTGTGTGTCCGGGGTGGGGGTCGGGACCCTTTAAGCGCAGCCCTCGGCTAGCCTGAGACAGCATCTCCATGCTCTAAGTCCTCCTTTTATGCCCTGCCGGCACTGCTTCCGGCCATCCTTAAGCCCTGTTCAGAGTCCACTCAATGTGGACTTGCTAGTTCGAACTAGCAAAACGCTAGTTCGAACTAGTTTTTAGTTCTAGATGCGTTAGTTCGAACTAGCTTAGTTCGAATTAACTAATTCGAACTAAGTTAGTTCGAACTAGCGCTGTAGTGTAGACATACCCTGCGTGATTAAGTGGCTTGGCCAAAGTCATATGGTAGTTCATGGCAGAATCTGGCTCCTGATTCTTAAGGGCTTGTCTATACAGTGAGCAAGCATATGGCATGCCAGGGTTTCAATCTATATTTCCCTAGCTTGCTGCACACTAGCTGGCTGTACGGACCCTACTACCATGCATAAAAATCTCGTTTCAAGTGGCAGTACATCAAAGCACATTATGCAGTTTTTACTGCATGGTAGCAGGGTCCATATAGTTAGTTAGGGTACGTCTACCCTGCACGCTTATTTTGAAATAAGCTATTCCAGAAGACATACCCTGAAATAGCTTATTTCAAAATATCACATCTACGGTACAGAGAAGCCTCAAAATTAGTCCAAGGCAGACTTCACTGACGTGGACGTGCTACCTGATTTAGAGCCCCAGGAGGCAGTGGGGAGTAATTAGTTTGAATGGCCCTGGGGAGGAGTTAGTTTGAAATAGCAGCAGTGGAGCGTCCACACTACTGTTATTCTGAAACAGCTATTTCGGAATAAATGTTATTCCTTCTGGAATGAGGTTTATAGAGTTCAAAATAAGCCAGCCATTATTTGGAAATTATCTTGAAATAACGGAACTGCTGTGTAGACGCCTGCATTATTATTTCAAAATAGCGTCAGTTATTTCAAAATAACTATGCTGTGTAGATGCACCCTTACTGTGTGGCAGGCTATTGTGATATACTGTTATATCCCAGTTTGCTACCAGTGAAGATAAGGCTTTAGTTTATTGTCCTATCCAGGGAAATATGTATCTTAATACAGTATACTTCCGATAATCTGGCATCTTTGGGATCTAGGTGGTGCTGGATTATTGGATATGCCAGAGTATCAGGAGGTACTGCATACTCCCCCCCCCCCCCCCAACCTTATGTTCAGGTCCCGGAGTTGCTGGTACAGCCATGCGTCTCCCTCCAGGCACTGGGGCACGTGTGCTGAGCAGCCGGCTTTTCAGTGAGCTGGCTGGGATGCCGTGTGTAACTCAAGCCCCCTCTGCTTCCCTTCCCCAGAGCCAAACTGACTCTCCTCCCTGCTGACCCATTCCCCTCTCCCCACCTCCCCACAACCTTGTGCTCGGGTCCCGGAGCAGCCGCACGTCTCCCTCCAGGCGCTGAGGCACGTGCGCTGAGCGGCTGGCTTTTCAATGAGCTGGCCGGGATGCCGTGTGTAACCCAATTCCTCTTCTCTCCCTTCCCCTCTCTTCCCCCAGAGCTAAATACCTCCTTTCCCTGCTGTAACCCATGTGAGAGCAGCTGACCTGAGCAGCTCCGGGTTCCATCCCGGTTCCGTCAGGCGCACTTGCCATTTTGATGCTGGACTACCGGGAGTGCCGGACAATTGGGTGCCAGACTACTGGAGTTTTACTGTAACTAAATCTAGTGTGAAATCCTGTTCTCAATGAAGTTATGGGCCTGCCTGTCCCCGGTAGTGATTTCATTGTGGCCATGATTTCACTTTAAGAGCCTGTCTACACTACAATTAAACATTCCCCTTGGCCTGAGCCTGAGCCAGGTCTAATTGCCATGTAGACATTCCAGCTCAGGCTACTGCCTGAGCTCTGAGACTTTCTCAGTCTCACAGCATCCTAATGCTTGTACCTGAATATTTACACTACATTAAACAGCTCCTTAACCTGAGCCTTCTGAAAGCCCCTGACAACTGGAGTAGGCCAGCCACCAATTTTTAATTGCAGTGTGGGCATTACCCTTAGATGACTTATATCACTAGTGAAATATTTGTGCTTATATACTCCTGTCTTGCACACCAAGTCCTGTTAGCAGATCAGAACATCTGTACATTTCCATTGGTTCTGCTTGTTTGCAGATGCCCTTTCACTCTTGATTCTTCATCTTTGTTACCAAGAGGCAGTAAGGCTGGAGTTCACTGCTTCCACAATAATGCTCTATTGTTGGAGTACTATGCCTAGTGGCAATGGAATTAAAATGTTAGTGTTTGCTCCTCTACATCATTCATCTGCTTAAGAGCTATGTGAATTGTCTTTGTGGACAATAGCCCTGGGTTATTTCTGATGCAGTTCAGAAAGTAAAGAATATGTTTATTGTTAATTTAATTGAAATAGTGCATGAATTAACTATATTTTAATGGTAAGATATTATTCTTTGCAATTTTCAATGCTGTCATTAACATTGGATCAGTCCCCAATAGGAATGTAATAGTGCAGTTGATTAATCGAAGCAAAAGTTTATAGCTTTAATGCTATAGACTACACACATTTCTACCCCCCACCCTCCAGTAAATTTTTTAGCAGGCTGGGCAGCCCAGCTCAGTCTTAGCTCATGCCGGATCCAGAACCTGACTGCTGCTCTGAATTTAAAGTGAATTAGGAGCCAGGCGGGCAGAGAGCCCAGCTCAGTTCTAGCTTATGCCGGGTCTGGGAGCGGAGCTCAGCCCCCTCTACTCCCGCCAGTCAGGGGATGATGCCACCCTGCACTGCTTCCTCTGTATCAGAGGCGGCAGTGCTGGGTGACAGGCAGCCAGTCTGCGAAGGGAGCTGGTTTTTAAACTGGCTCCCCTTACGGATCAGCTCCCACCTGGTGTCCCTTGTGGATCAGCCCCTGCCTAATACAGAGGCAGCAGCACCAAGTAGCAGGGGGCTCCTTGGGAGTGGAGCCAGAGTACACTGACTGCCAGCCCCACCCCAGGGAACTATAGAATAGTCGAGTAACTTATAAGAATTTATTAGGTTAATTGACTGTTCAATTAACCAATATTTAACAGCCCCAGTCCCCAAAATTAGTATACTTGTCATGTCTGACAGTCTCTGATGAATTCATATAAAACTTGGTTTTCTGTGCATGGAACTCACCTGCATCAAATAAATGCAACAGTAGACAGTCATTAAAATGTATGTTTGCATTCATTTATTGAACAAATTGAATCTCAAAGGGAGACAGCACAGAATGCTAGAAATTGAATTTTCAGAGTTCTGAAAAAAAATATATATGGCTGAGTCCGCACATGCTCCAGTCTTAAGGGTGGGTGAACTAGTGGATCACAGAAATCACTGACAGTAAAATTCCTAAAGTACTAATTTGAAGACCCTTTTAGTTGCCCTTTAAAATGAATTATATTATATGATTCTGTTACATGTTGCTGAATGCTCTTTGCTAACAGATTTGGTTGTGAATATTTCCCATATCCTGAGCAGGAGGGCTGACAGTTTTGCTGGGCCCTTGTGCAAGGTGTGGAGTAGTGGGTCCATGCTCCTGGAAGGGGAGGGGCCTCTCTTGGAAGGGGCAGGACTGGTGCTAACGAGCCCTCAGCTCCACCCCAGTGTGCCAACACCCCAACTTTCAGAGTCACCCAGAGCACAGCTCTCTGGAGGTGATTTAAAGGGCCCTGGGGTTCTTTTGAATCACCAGGCTCCAGGGAAACATCTTCCCCTGCAGTCCCCATCAACGAGCCTGTTCCAAAGGTAGGTGCTGACGGTAGAAACCTTCCCTGATTTTCACTGCTCATTCTCCAGGTTAGGGAGGGAGGGGCTTAGGCGTTTTTTTGTAAGCAGCAGGAACATTTAACTAAGCTAAGAACTTGGTGTAAAGCAGTAGTACCGAGCTACTTGCCTGAAATGTAGGTTCTGTTAACAGGTCAGAGGAAGAGGCAGAAATCCCTCTCCCACAAAAGCTACTACCCTTGGCATTGTCAGGGATAGAGAAATAAGAAACTCCCCAGCCCTAGGGATATCAGAGTTGCAAAACTTTTTACTATACACCTCTACCATCGGAAGCTAGATATACAGAAGTAGCAGAAATTAGCCCTCTCTCCCTTATTAAGATCATTCAGTTGAAGGGACTGTAGCCAGAATAAGACATTACATGAGGCATGTGGGGGCAGCATTTATGTTCTTCTGGGGGCAATGGAGGGAAAAAAAATCAGCAGAAGGCTATTCCAACTCCAGTGAATGCTTCATTGCTCAAGATCGGACACTGATCAACATTTAGAGCTGGTCTTTTTTCTTCTTATCACTGCATCTTTTTGACATTTCCTCCTCCTTCCTTCACATAGAAGCTGTGGGATAAAAAAAGACAAAAAATGTGTCCAGTAGCATACACTCCATGATTCTCAAGCAAAAATAGACAAAAAGCCAGGAGTCAACTTGGAATACGTACCTACAATTAGTGACAGAATTTTTGATCTCCTTTCTGGATAGGTACTGACAAGCAACTCTCTCTAAAGGACTGTCAATAGTAAAATGTGACACCCCCTCCATAAAAATCATATTCAAATTTCTACAAGACAGAAAAAGAACATTATTGAATATCCCAATTTAATTCTTCTGTTTTTCCAGTAGCTCACATCATGCTAAAGAGGATTTGATTGTACTCTTGACATCCAGTGCAGCTTTATGTGAGGAAGTCTTATACAAACTCAAGTGTGAGGGTACATCTACACAACAGGGCTAAAGTCGAATTAAGCTACACAACTTCAGGTATGTCAAATGTGTAGCTTAAGTCGATAGCTTGATTCAGCTTTTGGCTGGAAGTCGAAGGAAAAACACTCTTACTCTGACTCATGGTAACCCTAATTTCATGAGGGATAAGGGAAGTCGAAGGAAGAAGTCCTTCAGCTCAACATTTTGAAGTAAAGGCTTGTAGTGTAGATGTGCACTATGTTATTTCAGAATAACTTCAGTTATTTCAAAATAATGATGCTCTGTAGATGTACCCTAAGTGTCCTTTAGTTGAGATCTGCATTTTTCTAAACACATGGTACTAATCAATACAGACAGAGGCTTTAGAAACCTTCCTGAATGCAAACTTTTTTCAGCTAGTATAAAGCAATCTAATTCCATTGAAAGTAGGAATAAAATATCCTCCGGAAAAGGGTTTATTTTCCGGAGAATCACGTCTAGACTGGCACTTTTCTCCGGCTTATCCCCAAGCCAGAAAAAAGCAGCAGCCATGTTAATGCAAATACCACAGTGGATATTTAAATCCCCCGCGGATTTGCCTATTCCAAAGTGTCTAATCTGCATCCCTTTTCCGGAAAAGGGGTGCAGTGTAGACACAGACTTGCAGTCTATGGTATTATACCAGCATAATACATTCTCATGCTTTTGCCCACGCTGCCTCTTCTGCTTGAGATGAGCTCCCTATGAACATTTGCAAAGCTACTCCTTATCCTTCTTCAACTTTCCTTTGCTATGATAACTACATACAATGTGACAATGGTAAGCCGACTGGGGTGCTGAAACCACTGCCTACTCTGCTATCTCATTATTTCCTTGTACTTCCTATTTATATTACCTCTAAAGAGGAGGATCTGGTTGGTCTGCCTGTATCCAGCTGTTCTCTTATTTTGTACTTGGATTGTAAACTGTTTGGGAAAGGAATCATCTTTGTGTTTGTATTGCACCTAGCACAAAGAGATCTTGATGCTTAATGAAGGCTCTTAGACACTGTGGTAATACAAATAGTAAGTACAGCATAGTGGACAATCAATCCTATACTTTTAGCCTTAAATTATCAGCACTATGTGAAGGATAGACACACAGTTCCTATTAAAATAACCTCCAGATCCTGCCTGTTACTCTATTCTCAGTCTGTTAGGAGTAGTGTTCGAGATCTGAACATTCAATTATTAAAAAACCATCTAATTTTTCTATGGCCTAATCGTCAATCACAGTACTCAGTGGCTGCACTGGAAGTGTGTATGAATGTTCTTTAAATCACCTATCAGTCTTACCGCAAGATATTCAAAGGGTATTGCTCCTGGATGGATAAAATTGATGTGAGAAGCCTGCAATTACAACTGGCCATTTGTTAAAACAAGCGCTACATGGAACAATCAAGCACCTAAGAACAGTTCAGCAATGACTTTATGGCCTCCTTCCAGCATAACATACTGTCTCTAGTAGGTTCAATCTCAGGGATTCCAGACATCTGTCATGGGAAGAAGCCTCTGTTCCACAGCCAGAACTGACATCTGCTCAGTTTCCTGTTTAAAATGTTAATTGTAAAATAAAAGTTTAATTAGCTACTCTGTGGCACTGGCTGATGATCATAAATCATAAACCATGATTTATACTTCTGGTTACTGTCTGTCGCCTGCTACAAATCAGCAAAAGTAGTGTTAGAAGACTTTTTGAACTCTAGGGATTACATTTTTGATGCATTATACCATAAGAACTCCTTGGCCTTATGTTTGTTAGATAAAATCTCTTTTGGCCCCAGTGTTATCAGTCTCAAAATTGTAGGTTATTACTTGAAAGAAATAGAGCTTACCATGGAAACTCAATCACAGCATGCACGATCTAGCTATTACTGCCACTCCACAATGCTTATGCCTGGGGAACTGGTAGGGTTAGGAGAGGAACAGATGGATACTTGGCAGCACAAAGGCTTGTACACTGAAGGGGATCAACAATCTTAGGGCAGATCTACACTATGGAGTGAAGGCAACCAATTCCAGCTATGTGACTAGGTAGACTTACCTAGGCATCTTACCTTACTAAGGGATATATAAACCATGCTAGCTCAATGGGAGAATTTCTCCCATTGACTTTCCTTACAGTTCTCATTCTGATTGAGTACTGGAGTTGATGGGAGAGCAATCTACAGTTGATTTAGCAGGTCTTCATTAGACCTGCTAAATTGACCCCTGACCACCCCCTAATTCTCTGCTTCTTACTTGTTTGAATCTGCATGACTCGGTGTAAGAAACTGTACAAGCAAAGCAGATATACAAAAAGAAATAAGCTGTGCAGTGTCTGAAAAGCATTTCCATTTGGCCTCAATATGCCTGCTCTTAGGGGCCAAATATGTGAAGTTTGAGCTGGATGGAATTTTTTTGATAAAACAGATAATTGACATGAGAAGCTGATTCATCAAAACTAAAATGTTTAATTTTTATGAACTTTTGCTGAAAAAATGGGTAGGCAGGATCCTAACAGAACCTGCCTGGTTTCCTGCCACCTCACCTAGTGAGCTGCTGAGGAGCTGAGACTTCCAGTGTCCACTGGCTCTGAGGCAGCCCCATCATGTTAACTTGACTCAGAGGCTATGTCTACACTGCACTCTTCTTTCGAGAGAGGAATGCAAATGAAGAAAAACAAAATTACAAATTAAGCGCAGATTTGAATTTCCCGTGCTTCATTTGCATAATCGCTGCCGTCCACTTTTTCAAAATAACCTATTTTGAGATAGAAAAATTCTGTGTAGATGTGGTTATTTCGAAGAAAAAGACTTTTTGAAATAATCTATACTCCTTATAAAATGAGGTTTAAGGGTTATTTTGAAAGAAGGTTTTTTTCTCAAAATAGGGTATTTCAAAAAAGTGGCTGGCCACGATTATGCAAATGAAGTTTGGAAAATTCAAATCCGTGCTTCATTTGCAATTTCGTTTGTCTGCATTTGCATTCCTCTCTTGAAAGAGGAATGCAGTGTAGACATACCCAGAGTTGGGAACCTGAGAAAGGCTGGCAGCCCTGTAAATACTGAGTGAACTTCTAGGTTCCCCCATTCTTGTTATACCAAATAAAAGCAAGCAGGATCTTATGAGGGGGATAAGGCAAAAAGCCACATTTATTGTAAAGATAATAATAAAAAAAAATAAAGAAAAGATAGAAGCAAACAACATTGTTTAACTACTTAACCCTTATACATATAAACATTCATTCATCCATTTATTCAGGTTCTGTGTATTTGTTATAGTTACCAGCCTGGAAGTTGCTTGTGACAGAATACTGGCCAGGTATTTTGTACACAAGTGATGGTAGTGGGGAGCGAAGTCCTGATCAGATGCGCATCTGAAGCTCCTGGTAGGCTGGCAGCAGAACCTTGGACTCTGATTCCATAGTTTTTTAGTCCAGTTCTTATAGGAATTTTTTCCTATGCCAGTCTATGGAAATTGCTGCATTATGCTGATGTCTTCAGGGTGGTTGCCAGGTGCTCATCAGTGATCTCATCGGGTGGACCTCCAGTACTTGGTTTTCTCCACTTGACACCTTTTGGTTGCACTGGCACCTGACGCCTTCTTCAGCCCTTGTTGCTGTATTCTCAGGCTGGTACCTCTCAGAACCATTCATTCATCGTCCAAGCACTCTCTCTCTCTCTCTCTCTCACATACATTCCCTAATTAATGTTTCCCATACAGTATTTCATATAACAACAACTTTACATATTCAAGAGTTGTAGTTACAAAAAAGTCAAGTTGCTGGGTGGCATTTCTTGAAACATTCTCTGTCTGAGTGCTGAGTTACAGTTGAAGAGAACAGGCGTCAATTATGCAACAATGCCCTTAGTCAATTACAGGGCTTGGCTCCCATAGCAGAGTTAGTGGCTTGACAATGCATTGTTACAATGTATCTCTGCAATGTCAATTTCAAGCAGCCCCTTGCATAAGCTTGAGCTTGCCCTGGGACACGGGGGGGGGGGGGGGGGGGGAGAGCTATTTCTGGCTACATAGTCCTAACATTATATTCCTAACAAATTATATTCTAGAGGGGCAATAATTATAAAAATCTAAACATTTAACAATCTTAACAAATAAATAATAATAAAATAATAATAATAATAATAAATCTAAACACTTTAAGTTGTGAGGAACAAATTATGGGGAGTCACTTCCACTTGGGGGAATCATTTTTAATACATTGATATGTTATCCCTACATTCTCTTGCCTCACATGGCTTCTCCCAATTCCAGGGAACTCCCAGAACTGTTCTTCACTCCCTAGGAGCAGCACAGGGAGTGCAATGGGTGTAATGCATGGAATCCTAAGAGTTGAGACAGCTAGGTGTAGGTGCTCTGGCTCTTCAGAAAACAAAAAAGTTGATTTTTTTTCTTCAAAAAGAAAAATTATTTAGCATTTCAATTGAAAATCCTTAGATTTTATTCCAATTTGAAACTCAGTTTTTGAAATGTCAGAAGTCCTGCAGAACAAAAAAATCCAAGTTTCTATGAGTTTAATCTAAAATATAAATGGACCCCGCCAAAAAAATTTGGACCTGGATTTCTAATTGCCAACCACAAGTCTGGTGATGTTTAGTTTTGGGGTCTGGCTCAGGCCCATGTCTAATCTGCAATGCAGGAGACATGTTTCCAGAATGAATTCGAAGAATCCCAAAGATCTTCAGTTAAGTAAGGCTTATAGTGAGTGAAAATGCTCCAAAAGACATTTTTTTGGAGATAGAAAATGGTAAATCTGACAGCAAAATTTTGCCAACTGATTTTTAGATTTACTCTTACTTTAAGAGTTCTTCATAGAGCCAACCATAGCCACTATTAGGAATACATTTAGTTAATTCAAAGATTGTATTAATTCAATGAATAATTTCCCCCAGAAGAAGATTCCTGCTACTTTGTAAAGTTTTAATTTACATTTGTAATATATTTAAAAAATCCTAAACAATTCTGAGCTGTGAGTTAGAAGACAGTACAAAATCTTCTTCCAGGTACTTGTTTGCTCATGCAATAAATTACACATAGTATTTACATACCTGCCAAGCTCCTCTCATTTGAAGTGAGACTAATAGCTGGCATGCATTCAAAATTCATTTGCTCAAAGAAAAAAAAAATTATATATAAAGAAATGTTGACATATCTAAAAAAGCTTTGTTTGAACAAAAGTTGAATAACCAAACTGAAGTGGTAGATCTATTTTAGGCAAATATTCAATATTTAACCATTTTAAATGAACATTCTATTAATAGAACCAAAGATCTGTTTTAAATACTAGAACAAAGTGACCTGAAAATTGTGCCCTCAGGTTGCTTCACTTCTTAATGTTTAGGTATTGATTTAGCCTATTCCCTCTGGATAGGATAAGACAAAAGAGATGGTGGAAAGGTTCTTAAGTAAATAGAAAATAAATCTAAAAGACACTTGTATATATGAACAAGGAAAATGATATTTTGGACACTACTTTTTGATATTCTCTTTTAGTTTACAAAAACAATTTTAATACAGCAAATATAATTTTTGTAGAAAAATTACCTATGCAAATTTTTTCCATGACCACAGATTCTGGGATATCAACTGGCATGTGGTAACTAAGGGTACATCTAGACTACATGCCTCTGCTGACAGAGGTATCTAAAATAGGCTACCCGACATAGTCAATGAAGTGGGGATTTAAATATCCCGGGCTTCATTAAAATAAAAATGGCTGCTGCGCTGTGCCAGCTCAGCTGATTGTTGGCACAGTGCACGAGTCAAGACGTGGATCGATTGACAAGGGAAGCCTTTGTCAACTGCTCCTGTAAACCTGCTGTGGTGGAGTAAGAAAATATTTTACAAACCTCCTATTCAGGAGGAAACATACTCCTACCCTGGCTCTTCAAGCTAGTGCATAAGGAGGCAGAATTATGATTTTGCCTACCATTACCTACATGTACACACACTGAGGGAGAGGAGATAATGGGGCATGCAGCCATTACGCTCCCTTAAATATTAGAGCTGCAGTTTAGGTAGTCCTAATGCATGACCTGTGCAGTTGAATTAAGGCTAGGCCCATCTAGCCTTTAGTCTTGTGTGCACAAAGCCACTGTTAACATTAGTTTAAATGGATTATAATTAGTAATCTCTCCTTTAAAAGAGATAACTTGATACAAATTTGATTTTACTAATTGCTAATCAATGAAATAAGATCTATATATGTATCAAAAGGCATACATTATAATATGTGATACAGTATTGTTTTTCGCTGTCTGCTATTGGGATGTAGGTTGAAATGGAATTGCCAGCTCATTCCAAGTTTTTCTAATTATAATAGACTATACCGAAACTAATGAGAACCATGTAAATGAGTGTCTTTCTTTCTCAGCTCTAAGGTATTGATGCATTCATTTTATAAACAGGAAAACCCATTCCAGTCCATTGGAGGATTTGGCCCCAAAAACACAAGTTTCAAGTGCTCATTTTAGTCAAAAGATTGACTGACCATTTTGTAATAAAATGAACTAGTTACACCCGCGAAACAGAAAGCCAGCCAAGTGTAATAGGTGGAAACATACTCTCTTTAAGAGATGTAATCTTACACTACAAGAAATGGAGTTGTTTTGGAGAAATGAGATTTAGCTTCAATTCATCATCTAATTACAGGCACATACTCCCAATTACAGTAATGCAAATAAATATCATCTAAAGTGTAAGAACAAATTAAGGTCTGCACAGTAGCAAGGGATTTAAATACAGTAATTTAAGGACAAGTATTTTCCTACTAGCTGGACGCATGATGAAAATTTATTGTAATTTGGGCACATGTAGTAAGTAATTGCTTAAAGCAATAAAGAGACTGAATTATGCTGCCTGTGAACCTCTGCAGGTATAAAGCAAGCAAAAAAATATAACCACTGAATTAGAAGTTTGGCAAATTCCATTTCTTAAACAGTAAAAGATGTAGCCAATAGTCTGATTCCCTTCTCACTCATCCCGATGTAAATTAGGAGTCATTTAAACTAAAGTCAATAGCATTTAGCCAACATAACAGTAGTCTGAGAGGCAAATCACCCTCAATACAGGCAGTCCCCGAGTTACGCGGATCCGACTTATGTCGGATCCACACTTACGAACAGGGCTCTCTCGCCCCAGAGCTCGCAGGCAGCGGGACCGCCCAGAGCGCAGCGGTCCCGCCACCTCGACCTACGGGGCGAGAAAAACTGCTCCGGGTGCCCCTGGTCTGCTGGGGACCATCTCCAGCAGACCAGGGACACCGGGAGCAAAGCCGCAGCGGCGGCGGGGTCCCGCACCTCAGAGGCTTTGCCAAAGAGGGGGGGGGGCTCAGCTAGTGCACTTCCCCCCAGCAGACCAGGCTTTTGTTGTGGACCCTGGGGTACAGCAGCTGGGGTGCTGCCGGGTTGGTCCTGCAGAGACCTACCTGGCAGCCCAGCTGTTCTGTCCCAGGCTCGAGATTCAGCCGCTGTTGAAACTGATCAGTGGCTGATTCCAGGAAGCTGGGGGTAGAGCAATTCTGCCTCCAGCTTCATGTAGTCAGCCCCTGGTCAGTTTCAGCAGCAGCGGCTGAATCTGGAGCCAGTTCAGACTTACATACAAATTCAACTTAAGAACAAACCTACAGTCCCTATCTTGTATGTAACCCGGGGACTGCCTGTATTTCTGAAGAATATTTAGCTCTGAATGATGGCCCAAACTGCATGGCGCTACCTCTGTGTAAGAGGGCATTAGACCCTCCCTCTACTTCCACACAACATCCCTGGGTTTTGAATTTGGGAACATGAGTGTGAAAGCAGGCTCTTTGCTGGCCAGGCCTCTCGTGCATATTGCCATCCAAGCAAAAGGTCAACTTCCCCTTGATGAAAACCCTTACACTATGTAACTTAAAGATCAGCGATGAACAGGAACCAAAACCAGACCCAAAAAGTTCATGTAAAGTTCGTGCTGGTTGTGCTGACTGTGCCATGCCCAATAAGGCAGAAAAGGAAAAACAGGAAACCATCTCACCCCCTTACTCCTGTCACTTAACAGACAGGGTCTGCTAGCCTATCACAAAAAGCGTGCAAAAACTCTCTCTCTAAAACAGCTTCCCCTCCTGTATCAAATTGAGGAATCCCGAATAAACATTGGATGGCAGAATATGAGCCAGGTCTGAGGACTGATCACCCGAGGGCCACCTCCCTCTCACCACTCCTGTAGAGCGTAACGTATACCAAACATAACGAATACCAAATATGTTATTATTGTAGTTTGTTGTCTGTTAAATGTAAGTATTGTTATCTGAAATTGTTTAGAGGTATTGTTAAGTAGTAGTGTTAAAAGTTTTAGATAAATGATTAGACTTATAAGACTGATGTAAATGTAACTGTTAATAAACCCTAGTCCCTTGTTAACAACTATTGGGATTTAGAGAAACCTCAAGGAATTTTCTTTACTGTATTGCATTTTGCTTATTGGACATTTTAATAATTATTTGATGCCTGCATATGTAAGAAATTGATAAAATAATAATTTATACGTAGAAGCCCTTTAATAAAAGTTTAAAAGATATTTAGTAATAGTTTGCCTGTTTCTGTGCCTCCCTGGGACTAGCCACATTTCCAAACCTTTTACTTTAAACCACAATGAGGTAAGCAGGTTCGGAGCTCCTTTTTTTGAGCAAGTGGGATGGGCCCCAGAGTGGACAGAGATTAGATTCTGATCCCCAAGCTGCTGGGCAGCTCAGCTGAGGCAGCAAGAAAATATGATACTGTTACAGGGCCAAGTATCCACTGGAGCAAATTGAGTTGCAAGGTAGAAACATGCTATGAGACCTCTTTTAATGGAGCCAAAATAAATGCTGAGGAAGAGTCATAAAAATCTGCTAGATGAAAGAGATAAACATGTGGCCTTTTATAACTTATTTTATTGTCATGTTTTGTCTCCACATGAAATGGTCAGATGTAGCAGCAGTATTCCATGACCTTCTCACTCCTGGGTAGCTAATGGATGTGGCATGAAGCTTATCAAGCAAATCCATCTGAATTCTATTAGATCAGTATAACCAAATACTTCGCTCTTTGGTGTCACCAGCTGATGCAGCAATGAAATATAAAAAGCTGTCAATGAGTTGTATTTCTCCGGTGACAAGAGAAAGATTTTCCCTGGTGGGTTATATGAAGCCATGTACTGCAGCTAAAGCATCAGCTTGTCCTCCAGTGACACATCACTGACTGCTGACTGCCAGGAGAAAGGTTAACTTCCTTTAGAAAGAGTTTTGGTCCTCTTATTACATTGAATGATACTTGCAAAGCCACCTTGGCATTTACGTTCACAATAATTGTAATTGGGACCTGGCAATCCAGCTCCTCTAGGCTGCTTTGAAATTCTCACCGATCAGCTTATACCCTATTGATTTCAGTCAGGCTAGCTGCACTTGAACCTTTTTAATCCAGCTACCCCAGGAAACAGGGAATGACAGATTGAAGATTTTACTGGGTAAGGGAGGGCATGACTAGGGTGAGGTTGGGGCACTAGGTCTGGGCATGACTAGGGTGAGGTTGGGGCACTTACCTGGCACACTGCTCCCAGAGGCAAATATGGCTCCACTGTCACTACCAGGCATTGTCCCCCCTGCTGCTATAGGAGTGGCAAGAAGAAAAACACAGGGGAAGCAGAGTCGACATGCTGCTCTGCCATTCCCCCAGTTGGAGGAAGGGGGAGTGGCGGCGCACAGAGCTACTTCCTCCTCCATACTACCAGTGTTTCTGGGTTAGGGACACCTGGAATATGGAGATTTAAGTGGTTTACACACTGGCCCCTAATTTCCGCAATGGGATTCCACCCCTGCTCGGCCCCACATTCTGCCCCAACTCTACCCCTTCTCCCAAGCTCTACACACTGCTTCTTCCCACCTCTGCCCTCAAGGCCCTCCCCATGTCCTGCCTTATTCCTGCCTCCACTCTACGTCTTCCCTGCGTAGTCTCACCTCATTCTACCCCATCCCTGAGCACACCCCATTCTCCCTCCTCCCTCTCCCTCCCACACCTCCTGTGTGCCATAGAATAGCTCTTCTCCAGGGTGTAGGAGCTGCTGGGAGGAAGAGAAGAAAGAAGTTGATCAGCAGTGACTGAAGGCAGATGGGAATGGGGAAGAGGAAAAAGAGGCTGGCTGCCAGTGGGTGCTAAGCATTTGCTAATTTTTTCCATTGGTCCTGGAGCATGCTCAGTGTCAGCACCTGTGGTATTACATTCCATGGTTAGCGGCTCAGAGCTAAGTCCAAAATAAATGGATAGAGAGGTAGAGGAAAGACATTTTTGTTTAAAATCTAAGATGCTACGAAGAGAAAAATGAAAACAGATTTCTGTAAATTTGTCACATTCTATGTCTACTTGGCAATTCTTTGCTGTACTAGCTGTGAAGAATCTCAGTCAGCGTGAGGTGATTTTTTTTTAAGGCAAATATAGTTTCAGGCAGCAGGATTCAAGTTGCCTTCTAAGCTTACAGGAAATGAAGGATTTTTAGATAAATCAAAAATCAAATACGCCTTGTGTGTGATGGTGAGAACACAAAGGAAATACAATAAAAATATTGAATAATATACATCACTACAATATTAAACAGTACACTCCTGTTTCAGTAAGGAACTTTTTTCTTAAATGGATTTTAACACAAAATATATTTCTTCAAAATACATGTTTCATTTTGCTAGCCTCTCTTCTTGCTGCCTCATCTCAATAGTTATGTTGGCAGTGTCTGAGTAGCCAATCCTTCTTTGTCATCTCTACTTTACACCATTTTTCTCATTCCATTCAGTTCTCCTCCTCCTTCTCTTTCCCTATGTCTTCCCTCCCTCCCACCCATAACTTCATCACTGTCTTCTCATTTTAGTATCGTACCCTCTTCCTGAGAGGCTTCATTTATCATGTGCACAACACCTCTGATTTAATAGGAACAAATGATACAAGATTGAAAGGAACCTCCTGGATCAATTAATCCAATCAGCTATTGCAAGGGACCCCATGATATAATCCCCTTCATAAATTTGCCAAACTCCATCTTAAAATTAGTTTGGTTTTTTCCTCCCACCACTCCTAATGGAAAACTGTTCCAGAACCATACTCCTCTAAGGGTTAGATATGTTCTGAGTTCTAGCCTAAACTTTTTCTGGGCCAGTTTATAACCACTTGTTTTTGAGCCAACATTGTTCTTTAGCTTAAAATAGCTTTTCTTCTCCTCTGATATCTACCACCTTGATGTATTTATAGACAGCATTCATATCCCCTCTCAGCATTTGTCTTGTCAGGCTAACAAAGTCAAGTTGTTTTTATCTTCTCTTATAAAATAGGCTCTCCATTTCCCTGATCATCCTAGTAGCTCTTCTCTGTTCCAGTCTGAATTTGTCTTGCTTACAATAATCCACATGAAGTGGTAGCAGTGCTTTGAACGACGGCATTAATACTTCCCTCTTTCTAATGGAAATACCAAAGTTTACATGTCCTAGGCTCACATTTGCCTCTTTTACAGCTGCATCCCACTGATGGGTCATGATCATTCCAGGGCTGGTTAATATACACAAGTCTTTCTTCTCCTCTCATCATTTCCTGCTGGTAAGATACCAATTTTATAATATGAAATGCAGAGTCATGTACCTGGGGACTATTTTGGATTTCTATAGTAAATTCCATCTTATTTCTATTTCTAGTGTTCAAGGTAATTCCATTCTTCCTGTACACTACTCCTCCCAACTGTTGATGCCTCGCAACATTGGATGAGGGCAGGTAGGGAAGTGAGTTTGTCTGGAAGCATAAGTAGGAATTCTTCACTATAATAAATATAACACTAGTGGTTCCAACTGGAATTTTAGTATGTTGTACTGTGTTCATAAATAATGATGTTATTTAACAACAAAAAACCTAGAAAATTTATATTTGTTATGCCATTGATAAATTATACATATATTTAAAAGAACAGTTCAAATCACATGGAAATTAAGGCAGAATGAATTCAGTTATCATATTACAGATGTGTACAATATCAGGAGCTGTTTAATGTTCTAACCATGAATTTTGTACTGGTTAAGTAATTCTAAAGGCTCATTCCAGGAATAGTCCTGTGGCGTCTTGCGGTTTTTCTACGCTACGGGATAATGTCAAATTAAGATATGCAAACTGAGCTACATTAATTGTGTTTTTAAAGTTGCAGACTAACATGGCTACCTCTCTGAGACTTCATTCTGGGAATGTACAAAATAATCATTTCAGAGCACTCCAAAGGAATTTAAAATGCTAGGAGCTATTTTGCCATTTGAGACTTCAAAGGCAGTCACTCTGACTATAGGCAGAATGTGCTAGTCCTACAACCAGGATTAGATACATTATGGGCCTACTAATTAAAAAATAAAGCAAAAGGCATTCCAATGTAACTAGATTGTCCATCACCCAGAACAGTTTAATTGACAAGAAAGTCACAGATGCTATGTTGGAGAAGAATTTTTTTAGGGGCCAAATGCATTTCTGGTATATATAGGCATAATTCTTTAACCTTTGCAAAGCTGAATCTGCTTATACCAAATCTGAATTTGATTCTGAGCCCCCACCAAAGCCATAGGGTAATTTCACAAAAACTACTAAAAACATAGCTAGTCAATAAGCTTCAGAATTTAGCCGTCAGTAAATGGCACTCTGTTTTCATGTCCTCTGACTCAATTTTTGGAAGAACATTGTTAAATACTGGTGACCTGAAAAGACAACATGGAAGATAGAGATCTATTCAAGAAGTTAAAACTGAACACTGATGTTCACAGACAACATAGTGGTCTATTCAGTGCTTATTTGTAATGAAAGATGTGTCAGGACTCAAGCAATTAGATGCTAGGGCTCAAACAACGTTTTTACTTTCATAACTGACACAGCAAGCCAAGAGTCGCTGGGGCTATGAACTGCCAAGCCTAGAGGTGCTGGGACTCAATCATAGCAAGTCCTGGCACAAATTAAACACTGGTTGGAATGTCCCATCAGGCTAGTGTTATACCTCAATATATGTAGCAACATACTCAGATAGAAGATCATTTCTGCATGCCTTCCCCATTGAAAGATTAGTAAGACCCATAATAGAAGTGTGTTCACTATACTCCAAACATCTATCTCTACACTTCAGGCCATATACATGATACACAGGGCACTCACTTGCATGTCTAGAGCCAAAACTCACTTGGAATAAATCTGATTGTTGACATAAAGGCCAAATATCTCAGGCAAAAAGCTAAAGTTCTCATCTACATGTGTACCCTGAAGACCATATCTACATTCTCCACCAGAGAGAATTTTGGTGACTAGTACAGTGACTGCTTTGCATCAGGCTGATGTAAGACATGTTTCCATTTTAGTTTTATACTAAGTGGATGCACTCAAAGAATTTAATCTCTGGAATTAGACATTTTCTACATCTGAGATCAGACACTAACCATCCCAATACTCAATTTTCCATGTGCCTAGGATTTGTGCTATACTACACTACATGGATAGCCAAAAAGAAGTATGCAATCACAAGACCTACACATAGGTCTCAGTGATAAAGATTTAATATTGTATTCATCACTATGTCATAGATAGTGCTGTTTTACTGATATAGTTATTTCTAGGATACCCAGGGCCATAGAATTTGAATGCCAATGCATTAAAGATGATCAGCTTGGCATTCAAAGTTTAGGGTGACCAACCCAGGTTTAGGGTTATTGCTATGTGCTTTAGACAAAACTATCAGAAAAAGGAACGCAAATTGTGGAGTGCAATTTGCGTATCTTTTTCCAATAAAAAGCAGCACTCTAGCCTGGGTGCATAAATAAGAATTGGCACTACATAAATCTTGAGAGATGATGCTGGAGTAGAACACTGAAGGGTCTTTTCAGATTTTGCATTCCATTTATATGGCTATTTGTTGAACACCTACAACTTTCCTAATTGTGAAGACAATGGGAAATGAGGCACTCAAAAACAACACAGGATGAAGCATTTAAAATCTTGTGTTTGATGGAATTTGGTGAGCTGTATTTTTAGAATAATTTCAGAATCATGAGCATAATTTTAAGTGGCAGAAATTATAGAATAAGTACGTACTTGAACATATAAGTTCTCTTTTTAGTATGCAGTGAGAAATTATACTGAACATTATGTAATTCATTCTTTTGAAATTTTGCTCAGGGATTCAAAATGACCTAGTGGGCCAATTTTATTGGATTTTGGAAATAGTTTTAGTTGCTGTGAAAATGACCGTTCAAGCAGTGTTCCAACAAGTGAATAGCTAGTTACACATACACATATTGTGGCACAGAAAGGATAAGTCTTCTAGTTTGATTTCACTTATGCCTCTATATAGAATAGAATTTCAGCTAAAAAATATTTTGTTTTCTTTTTCCTCATAGCGTATCTCAGGGAGCTTTAGTGTGTTTGTCTATTTTTAATTTTCAAAAATATGGTTGTGTAAGGACATTTATTCAATAATCAAATAAAGTATTCCACTTAGGAAGAAACAATCAATTGCACACACATCAAAAAGAGAAATGACTACTTAAGAAGTAGTACTACAGAAATGGATCTAGGGGTCACAGTGGATCACAAGCTAAATATGATTCAGAGTAAGACTTACAAAAAAAAAAAGTGCAAACATTCTGGGAAGCATTAGTCGGTGTGTTTTAAGCAAGATACAAGAGGGCAAGACTCCATATTAATTAGGCCTCAGCTGAAGTATTGTGTCTACTTCTGGGTGCCACATTTCAGGAAAGATGTGGACAAACTCCATTTTGGGAAAGATGTGGAGAAAATCCAGAGAAGAGCAACAAGAATTATTAAAAGTCAAGAAAACACAGCCTATGAGGGAAGATTGAAATGACTGTGTTTGTTATTATCATATCCACTCTCAGTCTTCTCTTCTTCAGACTAGTTTTCAAAAACATAAAAGATTGTTACAAGGAGGAGGGAGAAAAATTGTTCTCCTTAGCCTTTGAGAATAGGACAAGAAGCAATGGTCCTAAATTGCATGCAAGGGACATGGAGTGTGAACATTAGGAAAAACTTCGGGGTAGTTAAGCTCTGGAACATACTGCCTAGTGAGGTTGTGGAATCTCCATCATAGGAAATTTTAAGAACAGGCTAAACAAATACCTGTCAGGAATGGTCTTGATAAAACTTGAGATGAGTGCAGGAGACTCACTCCCACTCCTGAGGTTCCTTCAAGTCCTATGATTCTATGGTAAGATGAAACCATCTTGAATTCCCTTGTACAAGCATGGCTAACACTTCCTCGATGGGTCAACATGAGCTTCCAGAATCCTGGCAATCGAGCAGGGGTATTTCACCTCACAGATGAGTAATTCTTGAACCATTAAATTTATCAGATGCAAACAGGTTTCCCTAAACTATCAGGAATGCAAAAGATCTTTCCACCTTGTTTTTTTCTTTTAGGAAAAAAATTCACATTGGTATTGTTAGAATTAGCAATTTTATGTAAAAGTTTGGTTCCCTGTACGTCTTCTATAGTATCTTAGGTTACTAAGGAATTTCAAGCCTTGATATAGAACCATTTCTTCTTAAAGAAATCACTGGAACTTACGGTATAATCAAATAAATGTCAACCCACTGAATCACATGGGTTTTTTTAATACAAAGTTTCTCTTTCATTCTAATCATACCTTTTAAAAATAAAAAGCATCAACGTTTAGTTGAAAATGTATGAAGTATTTTAAACAGAACTTACATCCCATAAAAATGACATAGCCACAACAGAAAAACCACTGGATATTATTGTACTTTTATGGAGAAACAAAAATCAATACTATAATTTCCATTTATATTGTTGTACTAGTTTTCAGCTTCATTATGACTCATTTTTTCATTGAGAATTGTTTTCATTGAGGATTAATTGCAGTGTTGTGAGACAACAAGCTTGATACTGAGGACAGCGGAATTCAATTTGGGGAATGCAGGTTTATCCATCTTGAATTGCACTTAATCTTTGTTAGTAGATTAACAAAATGTATGTTCCTGTTTCTTGCAGATTACAGAGAAATGCTCGCTCTAAAGATAGATTAGAGGTAAAGATCCAGATCTTCTATAGTTATGGCTAGAAAGCCATTAACTGTCATTGGCAATATCTTTATGATACACTATAAAATTTCCCAGCATTGCCAGGGTCCTTGACTTAATTTTTGTTTTTCTTCATTTAAAGAATTGCTGTGGGGTGGGGCTGAGGATGAGGTGTTCAGTATTCAGGCTGCGCTAGGGACATAGGACTAATCCAGCTTTCACCCATTGCAGCAGCTTGGGGCCCAGGTGAGAAGCACCTCTCCGAGGCTACCCCAGCTCCAATGGGTACAGCTGGGGGAGGGGGAACGTCCTCTGGCAGAGTGTCTGGGAGTGAAGGGAAAGTGCATCATTTGCTGCATTCCTCAAAGAGGAACAGCCAGAAACATTCCCATAAAAATGGGAGAAAGCTGCAGCTTCCCCCCACCATCCCTAAAGGGAGTCTTTGGGCTGGGACACTCCCAAATGGGGGATACATTCCCAGGCAGCTCTTTCAATCTGCCTGGGATTCTGTCCCTTTTCTGTATGGTTTTATGCATCCTCATAAGGCAAGAGAAAACTGCATACCAAATTTGGTGGTCCTAGTTCTTACCATTTAGGAGGAGTTTAACAAATGGATAGAAAGACAGACAAACTTGCTTGCTCACAAACTCTCAAATATATAGTAGATGAAGACAGCCAAATCAGAAAAAACAATATTTATACAAAGGAGAATCTTTATCAAAAAATCCTCTTAAGGTCTCCTCTTGTTCCCTATTAAGTCTATGAGGTACTCTTGTAAAAAAAATTATACACATTGGATCAAATTCATTATTGGTATTATTACAGTGACCCAAACACAGAGCAACCCAAATAATACATTTGCCATACAGATTTCTGGCATGTGAGTGAGTGGTGGTAATACAACTAGTTACTGCAGGAGGTATTGAACCCTCACTTGAATTTTTAGGTAAATTCAGATTCAAACCCAAATGGATGACTCAAACTCATCTCTGTTATGAGCCCAGATCAGCCTGCTATTTTTTTAAGATGCATTCAACTGCTTTAACCTGGTAATTGGATACAGAAATCGTTAAATTAATAGTGTTAGAAAACAGTGTGAAACAATAGCATGGAACTTAGTTGTTTAATATTATTCATGAATCTCAGCAACAAGGCTCATGCATTAGGGATATATTTCCCCCCTGTTGAGCAATCAGTCCTATTAATATTACCTGGACTGATTTTTGCATATAGAGAGTTGAAGAGGCCATTTAGCACCTGCACCAACAACTGCATGGATATGTGCTCCAACAGGCCTATCACTTACTTCTGTGTACTTGTGGAAAGTCATTCTTTGGAACGTTTCAGTCATGCTAAGTATTCCAGCTTGCTGTCTGTAAATATAATGCCTTTCAAACCGCATAATTTAAACACCCCCTTGAAATGTTTTATACAGTATTAAATATGCCACTTCTTACTTATTTAGCACCCTGAAAAGTTATTGTTAGTCATATAAATTCATTATTAAGCAAGTCAATATACTATGAGAGAGCCAGGCACTGGCAAGTAAGTGGTAGGAAAAAGTTTCAAAGTCATCATGCATGCACATTTCTAAGAGATTAAATTAAAATGATAGTTTGGTAACTTTTTAGCAGTTTTAACCTAACTGTAAACAAACAGCTTCTAATCTGGTTAAATATATACAAAACAATCTGCTTTCTTGTGGAAACCAATCAAGTTGTAGAATAATCTTTGTTAATATTTGGCTGCCTTCACTATCAAAACATAATCACTTATGTTTAGGCTCCACCCTTCACACTCTTAGCTCGGATTATGTCAGGATATATATATGTGGCTGCTACTATGCAAATTGCTTGAGAAAACTGTTGCATAAGACATGCATTGCCTATATTTGATATGTGCAAAGAATATTAGTTACAAGAAGGGAAGTAACTAAGAACTAGAGGGTCACCAAATGAAATTTATGGGAAGCAAGTTTAAAACAAACAAAAAGGAAGTTTTTCTTCATGCAGCTCATAGTCAACCTGTGGAACTCCTTGCCAGAGGATGTTGTGAAGAGCAAGACTAACAGGGTTCAAAAAAGAACTAGATAAATTCATGGAAGATTGGGTCCATCAATGGCTATTAGCCAGAATGGACAGGGATGGTGTCCTTAGCTTTTGTTTGTCAGACTGGAAATGGATGACAGGAAGGGATCACTTGATAATTACCTGTTCTCTTCATTCACTCTGGGACATCTGGTATTGGCCACTGTTGGCAGACAAGGTACTGGGCTAAATGGACCTTTGGTCTGACCCAGAATGGCCATTCTTATGTTTTTATTTCTTGTGGAGAGATGGATATAAAATAAAGAAGAGCTGGCACTAGAGAACCATGTATTTTATTCTGAATGGCTGCTAGCTATCTCAACCCAGAAGTGAGAGGAAACACAGTTCTGTTAGGCTATGTTTACTCAGCAGCGTTATTTCAGAATAACTGACGTTATTTTGAAATAAAGTCAACGTCTACATGACAAGCAGTTATTTCGACAATGTCAAAATAATGTCGAGCTGGAGGACTTCTTACTCTGACTCCTGTAACCCTCATTGTACAAGGAGTAAGGGAAGTCAGAAGAAGAGTGTTCTTTCTTGGACTTCCTGCTGTGTAGATAGTGCCAAAAGCCGAAATAAGCTATTTTGACTTGAGCTACACAATTGAAGTAGCTCAAGTTGTGTAGCTTATTTCAGCTTCAGCCCTACTGTGTAGATAAAACCTTAGTGAAAACAAAGCAGGAATAAGAATATTCACAAAAAATAGCTCCTATATAGTTTAACCACAATAAAAAACTTAATACCTTGAAAATCTTTTTACAGCATGCAGTAATTAAGGTAATGATTTAACAAAATCCAGACTTATTTTTACACTGGTATATTATTATGGAATAATTACTAGTTTACAATGTAATGTCCAACTGAATTTTCAAAAATATACTTCTCTCCCCTTGCAACTGTTTGCTCCATAGAAAACTGAACAGCATAGTGCAACACAAAATAACATCAAGCAAGGAAATTGCTGAAGAAAACCACAGTCTATAATTTGAACTGGGACAGCCAGGTAGAATAATTTAGCAACATGTTCAATATATTTTTCATCAGTCCTGTGAACAGTAGCTTTAGTAAAATAGTCTTAAATTTATAGGCGAACAATATAAAAGGGTAGCTGATAGTGGTAGGAAAGAAAAGTAGAAATACCCCATACATAAATGGAACAATCCTTTTCACATATTCAAAAATTAGCACAAAAACCTGACTTGTTATTAGCAGAAAAGATAATATGTAAGTAAAATTGTCTTCTTACATAACATGACCATAAGTCCTTCCAATGGACTTGCATCCTTCTCTGCAAAAAAGCTCTAGAACTGTCAGTCATGAGCTGGTAAATAAAATGAAGCAATTGCTATTTCATCACAGTGAAATGAGTTCTGTTGCCCTAAGAGAGATTTTCTGGAGGGAAAGGTTAATGCCTCCAGCTCATTATTCATTGTGTAATTTTGGCTTCTGAGGTTGTTCTTCCTTTGCTTGCTTATTTTATTTATTGTGTTTCTTTTCACATCAGTGTTCAAACCTGCTCCAAATCTTTAAAGGTACTCAGGAAATAGATTTGCTTCCAGAGGGCAAAAAATTGAGAGTATGGATTTCTTTCTTACTAAGCCAATTCTGCAGAACGAAATTGTATCCCCCTCACAGTGTGACCTTGCGGGCCCAGAGAGGACACCATTTGGTAGGTTATGCACTGTATACAAAAAATTGTGGCATGACACTTTCAGTAAGGTACGCTACTGCTCAGGCTGAGTTTCAAGATATACAGATGCGGCATATCCTGTTTTGCAAAGCTTTCCAGATATGACCACATTACCATTTGACTACACCGTACCAGTGCGCACTGAACACTGCACTCTATACTCGATCCTGCTTTCAAATTGTAATCTCTTCAGGATAGAGCAGGGGTGTCCAAACTTTTTTCAAAGAGGGCCAGATTTGATGAAGTGAACATGCGTGAGGGGCGACCATTTTGCCTGACATTCTTTGAACCATTAAAATTAAATGCAAATTAACTATTTTATGCAAAGTTTATTGCAAACGGCATACTTTTCATTTCGTCACATGGATGACAAATCTAAACAGGTGTTAAATCACTCTGCCTTTCATATCTGAAGGCCAGATGAAAAAAAAATCCAGGAAACTGAAATATATGTCAGGAACATTGTAAAGTACATTACATATTATTGGTAATAAAGGTTGTCTGTCAACTTTTAAGTTCAAAAAATATGAACAGGAACATAACACCAAGTATACATGTTGTGTCCAAATATATTTATAACTGATTTAGACCAACTAACATTAACTGAGATTTTACAATGTATTCATCTCAATACATATGGATTCGTTGGGGGCCATAAAAGATAGATAGTGCCAAATTACCCGGGGGGCCGTATTAAACTGGAACACGGGCCGCAATTGGCCCGCGGGCCGGACTTTGGACATGCCTGGGATAGAGATTTGGTTCTTCATTCAGCACACTCTTCCTATTATAAAGCACTGATTGCACTAAGAAATTAAGAACAACGAGCTCAGTAGAGGAGAGATTGGCTTATCACTTATTTAAAATTCAAGCATCACAGACAGTTATTAAAATAACACCTGTTTTCTTTCTTTTTTGATGGACTTTGATAATGGAAGAAGGGGCTTCTAATTCAGGTGTTCTATTCTTCACAAGTGAAGAAACAGAGAAGTACAGTAACATTCCCAATGAAAGACAGATTTCATCAGGGGAGAGCCATACTGAAGAAAGCAGGTTATAAACACCATTCTTTGTCCCAGGTACAGATTACTTTTTTTTGTCAGTGAAAATAGTCAAACAGCAAAACTGAATAAATCAGGAGACTCTGTTCTTTAGGGTTACTATTTGTAACCAGTGAGAGTCTGTTTTCCTGGGCAGGAAGGCACATTTCCCGCTGGATCATAGCCATCCTTGCAGTGATTAGAGAGTATATTAGATGGAAGAAGACAGATCCCAACATTCTATCTCTTGGTTATTTAGCGATTAGAAAAGTGTTGGTGGTCTCTGTAAATTTCCTAGTAAAGAGATGTCTGGAGATCACAAAAACTACTACCAGAATGATGACCATGATTGGCAGTCTCAGCAGAGAGGCCACGTAGTGAAGGTGTAAAGGTCAACCAGTAAAAGGAGGCAGCATATTGGCAGTATGGAGAAATGTATGCTATTGATAGCTATATTTAGCTTCCAATTTCTAAATTTATTTTAGAAGAAAACGCAGCTGGAGAAAGTTTGTCCTGAAAATCCAAATCAAAGTACTTGTTACTGAAACAAGAAATGATGTAGTATCATTTTTCTTCCTAAAACAAACATCCTCTTGTGGAGGATCTTTGTTGGAAAAAAAAAAGTAGGTTCTTCTTGAGAAATATTTTATGCTCAATACAAAGCTAAAGGAAAAAGTTGTGTCTCCTGAAGTAGCAGGTTTTTTGTCGTCTTCTTCCCGTACTTGCTATTAATATGCCAGAAAATGGAGGTGAAAGACTTTGCTGTTTCACTAACAAGGTTACAAAAACTGTTCTCTGAAGCTATATGAGAGTAGAAATTAGGGTAACTCCTTGTTACATGAAAGACTGTTTAAACAAAAAACTATATTGGCTCTTGTTTTCTCAGAGAAAAGCATCAGGACTGACCCAGACTGAGGGCACAATATTCTGGTAGGAACAAAAGCAGGCTTCTCTTTCATTTTACCTGATTGATGATGGATACCTTTAAAACTGCCTCCTGTTCACTGTAAGGAAGGGCATAGCTTAGTAGTACTGATTAGTAGACACTTTCAGCGGGGAAAATGCAGCACAGGCAAGTATTTCTATTGCGCTGAGAAGGGGAGAATGGAAAACATTGAACTGGTTCTCTTTTGACCTAATGCTAAAAGGTGCTGAAATCCCTCATCTGTTGAAGAAAGCTAGAGTTGAGGGACCTCAGCAATGCACTGGAGACACTCTGATTCTGTACCTTAAAGAGCTTCTGGGAAATTCAGACACCATTGTAGAATAGGGGATTGATTCAGCAGTTCTTAGGAAAATCTTCCACTGAATTCAGTGGGCAATCTGATCTTGTAGTCCTTACTTTGGATTTTAAATTCAGAGTTGAGCATCGGCTGATAAAAGACTGCTAAGTAAAGAAACATATGTTTATAGTACCAGTGTTGTTTGGAATTCAAGCACAGTGCTGATTCAAGAAGCTGTTACAATATAACTGCTGTATAGTCAATCAGTTGCTACTAGTGCTAGAATTTGAGTAACAAGTCCTATTTAAGTAACAGTATTCTATTTATGAAAGACAGTGAGTAAGGTGGAAAGTACTACATTTTGGACTGTATTTTTAGGCTCCAAAAACGTGGAATATTTTTCCCTCTGGTGTCTAATAGGTGAAATTACAATTGCTAGAATGGATTTTTGAGCAATTTCAGTATTTTAATGAATTTCTAAAGAATGTGAAACTTTGCTAAAGGTCAACAGCAGGTTTAGATATAATTTGTATTTATTAGTTTACTTTCTAATTAACTATAGAATGTGGGTTCAATCCTCCTCACACTGATGTCAGCAAGAGATTTGTCATTAACTTCAATGAGAACTACATTTCTTGTTATAATAAAAATATGAAGGGGAGAGCTATTACAAAATTAGTTGTATAAATTAATTTGTATCACACCACCAAATCACAAGAAAATACATTTTTAGTAAATGGCAGTTAACATGGAAAAGAACTTCTGTTTCACAGAGAGAATCTAAAAAATATTATTACTTGAACTGGGGGGAGATGTAGAACAATGCACTGCTACACCTACTAGTATGATCTGTAATAAAAGGCCACAGCTTCTAAAAATGGCCAACATACTTTTCCAAGCTCCCTGCAATCTGAAATTAAGCCTGCTGCTGAGCTCCACCATTTATCAATGGGCCTTACATGCTTAAGTTACTAATTTCTGTTGAATTTTAACCACAAGACTGAGTATATTTTTGCCTATAGATTACTGCCACTCAAGACTGTTCCATTTCCTGTAACATACTTACCAAAGCAACATTTGCAGCACTATTCTGGTGCTATAGGACTCCTCATACTTTCAGACCAAACTCTTTTTTTTTTTTTTTTTTTTTTAAATGAAGGGTCTGCTCATTTCCAGAAGCAACATACTGCACTTCCTTGCATGAGGGAGGAAGAGGAAAAAAAAGAATGGAGCTATGGTTCCTCCTACTCACCATTCCCTGCTCTCATGCTCTTGAAGGTTTAGAGGCAGAGGTCACAGAACGTTCCTGCTCTCCTTCTACCCAGACTCATGATCTGAATGAGACTTTAACAATCACACAGAAGGGCCAGGTGGGAGAAGGACTTCTTGCAGCTGTGTAGGACTGAGACACAATTAAGTCATCAGGTTTTAGTCAGTCCCAGACTATGTCTACACTACTGCTTTTTATCAGAAAAAGGTACACAAATAATCTCATCAGTTTATTTTGGGTGGGTGAAGAGGAGTTTCTAGCTCTCATAGATGCAGAGGTAAAAAAATCTTGGAAGTCTGAAATGAGTGGACTCTAAAGGCTTAAAGCAAATAAAAAGAACCTTACTTTTTAAAAAATACCTTGTGTTTTATAGGCCAAGCTCATGATTCCAAGATGCATGAGACTGCAGTCCTTACCCAGGCAAGAATCCATGATTTGAACCATTTTGCTAGAAGTGAAAAGTTTACTTGCCTATTCTAACTGACTTTCAAATTTAGTTTAGAATCATGTCAGTTTCAGTCATCAGGTTCCAGAGCTTCACTGATCATAGCTTATTTGGAAACACCCTGTATTATTATTCTGAAATGATTTTTTTTCAGGAATATTCAGATTACAGAATTCTAAGCCATATCTTTTGTGAACCAGAAATTCTAAATTTCAATAAGCTCAGGTGAGTAATCGCATGAGACCGACTCATGAGTCATCTGTGCTTTTTAGTCTGAGCCCATTCCCTTAACTCAAATTAGAGTTCAAATCTATTTTTGAGTTCAAACCTATTCCTAGACTGATTCTGTCTCAAACATGAACCGCACTCTGAATAGGTATTTTAAAAACATGTTTAATAATGTAGCCATTTCAAATCTTAGTGGTTACACACTGTATATATGATGTGCCTAATATACATCTCTGTCAACAAATAGGTGTAGTCTAGACACCCTAAAAGCAACGCTGTCATCCGGGAGCCAGTGTGCACCAAGAGCCAGCTTGTGTTGGCCCCACTTCCAAGAAGCTGACTGCCATGGGCTCTAATACAGAGTCAGCAGTGAAGGGTAGCAGCCAACAGCTAGGAGCCAGTGCATGCTGGAGCTCCTGGCTACCATTCCCACTTCCAGAGAACCAGCTTCATTGTGGGATCTGCAGTATAAAGTCTATGGGATGACAGACAGCTCCCCGGGAGCAGGGCCAACAGCCAGAGCTGGTGCACACCAGGAGTCAGCTTATATGCACCAGGTCCCAGCTGCCAGCCCTGCTCCCATGAGATGGCAGACAGCTCCCTGGGAGCTAGTGCACACTGGGAGCTGGCTTATGAGCCAGGAGCCAGTATGTAACAGAAACCAATGATCTGATGCTTATCGGTTAACGTGTTTAAATGGTTAGATTCTCACACCCCTACTATGAATCTCACCTAGTCCAGGAATAAGATACAATGCTTTGGCCATCTCTACTATTTACTTTTCATCTCTTTCCCAAAAATCACAAATACCTTTATTTCAACTTTTTTACTGTGTCTGTAGTATTAAAAATATGATTGTGCTGTTCCCTGGATAAGAAAAGATGCACTGGACTAAAAAAGGCAAGCCTCTAGATGAAGTGGAAATCATATAAGATTTCTTTTATTCTCAAGAAAGTAACCAATCATGCACAATAGTCAAAAAGAGTGAGCAAGATGATGTACTTCGTTTCACTGAACCAAAATAAGCAGAAAGAAACCTTTGCTTTTTAGTAGCACACATAGTCAAAATACAATCTATTTAGGTGTATATCTACATTTATGTTCCCAAGATATTTACCTCCTCCAAGGGAAAAACAAAAACAAAACTATATGAACCAAAGAGACACATATGGGCTTTTGCTGAGACTGAAGAAAATCAGTAACTCAGTCTTTCCATCAAAATATTTACTTCACCATGGCCATGGAATAGCATCTGCTGTCAAAAGCTTAAATAGTTCTTTATAAAAATGCAAAACAAACTGAAAAAAATTAGAATATTTATGCAAGTGATTATTAATTATAATTTGTATTAATCTTCACAACTGATGGGAGAATTGTTTGCAGTATTTACAATGTTGTTATCCGCTTTGCATGATAAAGAGTGTGCATAATGTTTCTACTACACTTCAACCTTGCTCTCCCACCTGTCCCAATAAACAAACACAGGCACACAAAAAGCAAAGTACACATGAACTCCTGCCTGGAGAGTAATTATTTTTGCCTTTATTTTATTTTCCTGATGAATAAATCAAAATCATCGTACGTTACTTAAAAACAAACATTTTTACTGATCCCAGGTTGAATGTGTAATATGGAGGAAATGTAAAGGAGAAAAGGATTTAGGAAAAATGCCATCAAATAAAAATTAAGAAACCAAGCTTCTTTCTTCATTATTTATTTGCAATGAAAAGACCTGCATTAAGTCTTCAAGGTTTCAAGTGAAACCAATGGTGGGTGAGATCATTTTCAATAAGAATGAATAAAAAAGGATGATTCCACCCTCCCAACTCGATTATCAAAACCTCTCTCCTTCTTTTCCTGTAACCTTTGTGTTCATAAGCGTACAAAAAGGAAGAATAATTTCGAAGTAGGTTTTAATGCTGAGTTTAACATATTATGTGAAAGGATAAAGTACTGCATTTCATTCAAAAATATGGAGAAGATCATGAAAAATATTTTATTTAACGGGGTAAGTGTAGAAGAGCCACAAGCTAAATTTCCATTCAGAATTAGGGTTGACAGGTGTTCGGTATTCAACCGGTCAGTTTGGTATTTTTGCCTCCTGTCCAATAAAAAAATTCAGAAAATACTGGACACCTAAATATTTTCTGATTTTATCCCAGCCAGGAGGTGAAAATCCCGGGTGCTTATCGGGTTCTGCAGAGGAGCTGTCCAGTCCGGTGCAGGGAGGTAAGACGGCAGGCGGCCGCTGGCAGTCTGTTAGGGCCAAAAAGGCTCAAAAGCAAAATGTTTTTTAAAGGGGCCATACTTGTTTTTTTGTTTGTTTGTTATGTTTTGTTTAACAACTCTTGGGGTCCTTTTTTTTTTTGCTCAACAACTTTGGTCTCCCCCTCTTTTTTTTGTGCTCAACAGAGTTTTTTTCCCGTGTTTTTTTTTGGGGGGGGGGGCAAGGGGAAGGGATGTTAGGTATTTTTTGTTAATCCATCTGGCAACCCTATTGATGAACCCTAAATGAAAACCATCTGTGGTTGCTAATAATAGAATCCATACATCTCACTTATGACTGCTTCCACAAAAGCTTCTTTTGGAGTAAGACTTCCACCATTCATTTCCTCTCAGCATGCAGTTGTCCTTTCTTCATTCAGCTACACAGGACACGTATTCCAACCTTTCTCTGGAGCAGTCTCATTCCTCTGATCTTGCTTCTTTTATCTATGTTCATACATTCTGCACCTAAATCCTGTTCCTTTTCCATTTCTCTTCTCTTTCTGTTCATGTTCAGACTTCTCTTATACTCTGAGTTATTCATTCCAGATCTTCTAACTTCTCTTTTCTTGCTTCTTCCCTTCTGCATTTATACATGCTGTTATTACTCCAGTCCTAGTAAAACCAATCTCCATTTCCTTTTTTTCTAAGCTCTATGAATACAATGACTACTTCCAGAGTCTCCTCTAGCACTCTCCTTGATCTACTCTATGAAACCTAAATTGCCCTTGAAGTTACTCATAACTCTGATTTCCAAGACTAAAATTTGTCCCCTCCATATTCATTCATCAGTCACACCCCTGTATTTGATGTTGTGGAGAACCCTCTTTTCCTTCAGCATGTATGTCTATTCTTGGCTTGTTCTCTACCTACCTTAGTTACTGCTCCATCATTATCTTTACATTTCTCCCACTTACTTTCCACTTGAATTTCTCAGTCTATCCTTATTTTCCCATTCTATACTAGCTTTGTGATGACCTAACCTACCCAGTCCTCAAGCATGCATGCTTATTATGAGGATTTCACATTACCTCTGTGATAAGAAAAGAAAACATTTAACTGGAATATTTGCCAGCTGGAAGGCACAGAAATGCAGCAGAGAACTGCCAAATGGACATTATCTTTGCCAAATCAAAAGGGCCAACTCTAAGAAAAAGCATGTTGGGAAAGATAATCAACATATTCAGTCAGTTATCATTATTATTCATTATTTGTACAACAATAATGCCTACTTGAAATATTCATAATTCGAATAAAGGGATGGACGTGATTAGCTTTGCAGTCTGACAGCTTGTCTCCTTAAAAAATTCTCAATAATTCCACTAGAGACATTTTCACCGTGATATGTAAAAGCTACCAAAAAAAGGAAGGTAGAAACAAAACTTTAATGCCTTGTAACAAGCCAGCATAAATTTGCTCCATGTGCATCAACTTCTGTCACTATATGCTGAAACTAGAAATAATTCGCTGCAGCTTCTTTTAATGTACTTTAATGAAGACAACTGCCCTGTGGGGGGGGGGGGGGGGAGTTCCAAGGAGTGTTCCATCCAATATTATAAAACAGATTTTTAACATGCTAACTACTGCCAAAAGCACTGCCGACAGATTATTTTCAAAAACTCAAGCGGCAAAAAAATAATCTTATAAAGCTCTGGTGAGCTGTAAAAATCTGATGTTTGTTGAACCTTTGGCTAAGTGGTGCCAAAAGAAGTATAAATCAACTACTTTGCCTAAAATGGCTTTTTAACAAAA
The DNA here is from genome assembly GCF_052426305.1 of Pelodiscus sinensis. Classification (NCBI taxonomy): domain Eukaryota; kingdom Metazoa; phylum Chordata; order Testudines; family Trionychidae; genus Pelodiscus; species Pelodiscus sinensis. The sequence continues at coordinate 58,270,904 of NC_143055.1, read as the reverse complement.
TCCCTCAGAGTTTGCTGTAGATGAATTAACAAGCAATTGGTTGTAGAGGGAGTTCTCTGTACATGGCAAGCTAATGAAATCTGACAGGTTGAATGGTGCAAAAGATAATGGGCTGAGCTATCCACTGACTGTAAAGCAGAAGCTGATTAAGGTTTAGATTTGGGTGGGAACAAACCCCCAAACCCCAGAATTGTATTGAAAGGAACTATGTGTTCATTTTAAGGGTTTGATTGGAAAAAGTTCGATTTTCTTACTAAACACTACCTTCTTTGTATTCATTTTTCCCTTTCTTATTCAGCATCTGATGAAGTGAGTTGTAGCTCACAAAAGCTTATGCCCTAATCCCTAATAAATTTGTTAGTCTTTAAAGTGCCACTGGACTCTTTGTTTTTGCTGAAAGAAACTAATGGCTACCTCTAAGGCCCAATCTACACTAAAGGGGAAAGCTGACAAGATACACAACTCCAGCTACATTAAATATGTAGCCGGAATCGATGTATCTTAAATCATGTTTTCTTATCGCCCATATAGCAGGAGGTCTATGGGAGCAAATGCTCCCATTGACTTCCCTTACTCCTCATGAGGAGCAGCTCTACTGGCTTCAATGGGGGTGCCCTCTCAGTTTCAACTAGCTGTTCTTCACTAGACCCGCTAATTTGAACCCCAGAAGATCAACTGTGGCAATGTCAATCTTCTGCGTAAAGCCCTAAAGTATTAATTCAATAATAATAGCACCCTCTATATGATGTTTATAGAATCACTGTAATTCACCATTGCCTCGATTCTCATGGCAACATTCATCTCTCCACTCTAAGGGCTCATCTAGACTACAAGAAACGGTCAAAAGAAGATATGCAAATTCCACGGGAATTTGCATATCTTCTTCCGATCGCATTTTCAAAAGCAGAGCTTTCAAAAGTGAAAGTAATTAAAACACGGCTTTTTCGATGACCCCCCCCTTTGTCAAAAAGTTGCGTAAATCTCCTTTATTGGGGAAGAGCGGCTTTTCAACGAAGGGGGTGGTTCGCTGAAAAAGCCATGTCTTAATTACTTTCACTTTTGAAAGCTCTCAAAACTGCAATTGGAAGAAGATATGCAAATTCCACAGGAATTTGCATATTGTCTTTTGACCGTTCTGCATAGTGTAGATATGCCCAAAGTGTGAGCCTACACATATAGTTATGTTTAAACATTCTAATATAGAAACAGAGAGATTATATCATTACTGCATCTGAACAGAACCATTCTTTGGAATAAAATATCAAAAATACAGGTATGATGAATCAGACTGCAGAAGTGGAAGACTTACAATACTAACAAGATCAATCCACCAGTCCAAAGAACTGTTGGACAATTTAATTTTAGCAGGAAAAAAAAAGGACAATTTGATGCTTTTAGAATAAAAGGCTGCTGTCAGCAAGACAGTAAGTAAGGAAAATGTACAAAAGAGATGGGTGAGAATGCTGATTGACTTTTGGCTGCCCCAGAAGTGGACAAGCATAGTAAGCTATATAATCAACAAAGCTATCTCACCATAACCACAATTTCAGGTGCCAACCAATACAAGGAGGAGTACTTATTCATCGCAGAAAAGATTCAGAAGTTCCAGTGTCATACTAGACCCAAAGAAAAAACTCTGAATAAAAAGGTGACCACATACTAGTGCCAAGCTGATCTATTCATAAGGTACTCAGAAAGCACCAATATAAGTGCTTTTATTTGCCAGGGATATTATGTTCTAGTATCAGCAGGCTATAACTGACTGCCCAGTGAGAGTTCTCATGGTATGGAACAAGAGGATAGTGTGATCTCAATGGAAAGCTTTCAAGTATGGAACTCTGCCTTGCCAGCAATCAGGTTGGGTTGTGACTTGCCACTTTCAAAACAATCCAAAACCTGCTTCTTTCTCTCAATAAGGAGTGCTGTAAAATAGGTCAGCCACATTTTGCCCTTTGCAATGACTACGCCTACCCCTACCCCATATAAATACAGCATAGCAGAAAATTTGGGAGCAGAGAATTTGGGACTCAGTCCTGTAAACACTTAAACATGTGTATACTTAAATAGGGGACTACTAAATAAATGGGACTACTGATGTGCGTTAAGTTTATGAGCACACTTAAAATTTTGCAGGACCAAGTTTCTGGTCTTTAACTGGTAGAACTGCCTGGACAATTTCATGAAGCTGTTTATGGGTAGAAATAGAGGGAAACTGTATACAGTACATTTTGGTGATGTGTTCTTCATATATTTCCATCAGTTCTATTAATTAGAAACCATCAGTATTTTTTTTCTAAATCTGTTTATCAGACTCCTAGGCATTGATGTACTAAGCACATTAGGGCTAGATTTAAAAGGTTTCATTGCAGTGTAGATAGTAATCTAGCAATCTCTGATTTGCTGTCACTAGAGCTTTTCTTAAAGCTTGGATGGGCAGAGGTAAGGGCTAGCAGCTCCACCCAGGAAAACAATTGAAATCAGAGCTGGTTGGCTTAATGGTACAGTGTAAATGCTGTCTCATCAAAGCACCGCATTAGAAACAGAAAGTAGGGGGAATGCGCAAATAATAGCTAATCTCTGCTATTCATTAACTCCATTGTTTACACAGATTTAATGACGTAGGTTATGAGAGAAAGGAGATGTATCTATCTGGAAGATGTTTTGTCTTAAAATAATGCAAAGATTAACAAGATTCTGGACAGGCAGGTGTGGCAAATCAATTTCTTGCCAAAAGCAGATGCCATAGATAACTTGTCTTAGTGTCTGATAAATGCCTTAGTGCCTTTAATCACATAATTCATCCATTCTTTATTATTATTATTTGTATTACAGTTGTGCTCATAGGCCTCACTGAGCACAATCTGAAAAACTCATTACACTCAGTATAATCTATCCACTAGAAACGAGAGAACTTATATGTACATTTAGTTTCCAGTCTCTTCAAATATGCTGATGTGAACCATAGTTTTAGTCAGCTAACTAGAATGTGTACATACATGACAGATGAAATGTAAAAAGGATTCCCATTCAACTGTTATTCATGCTGTTACAGGTTGAACCTGAAAAATCCAGGACTCTCTTGTCTGGCAACATCCTGTCAGACAATGGATATTGTTGGATCAGAGAGCGTCAGCACCTGGAAGTGCAAACCGGTGGGGAGTCCTGTCCCTGGAGAGCCCCGATCAGCAGGACCAGCAAGCTCCATCTCTGCCAAGCCCTGGTTGGGCCAGATAGCATTGGGCCCAGCAAGCCCCATCCCTGGGGAGCCCTTGCCGGGTGAGGCAGTAGCAGGGCAGCCAGTGGCAAAAGTGGGAAAGCCGGCAAGCCCCATCCCCGGAGACCCCCAGTGGAGCACGGCAGAAGCAGCGTAGCTGGCAAGCCCCATTCCTGGGGATCCCAGTTGGGTGGGGCAGAAGCAGGACCACAGTGGCTGGGGAGCTCCATCTCCAAAGGGCCCCAGTGGCTGTGGGGCCTGCAGGCTAGAGCCCAGCAGTGGCAGTGGGGCTGGAGCGGAGCCAGCTGCAAGGAGGGGGAGCATCCTGGGAGGCTGGTGGCAGGGAACCTTGCCTAATCCAGCAAATTTCCTCATTTGGGACAGGTCAGGTCCCGAGGGTGCCTGACAAGGGAGATACAGCCTATAGACAGTTTATTCGTATGTGGAAGAGGTATTCTTTTCTTGAATGTTTAGCTCAGAAGTCCAAAAAATGAATAAGCACCAGACAGATAATACTTTATGACAATGGCCAACCTGTTAGAAACACAGTAGACTTCCGATAATTTGGTACCTTTGGGACCTAGGTGGTGCCGGATTATCAGATATGCTGGAGTATTGGGAGGTACTGTGGGGAGCTGTGCTGGGTCTTCCGGGACCCGCACTGTGTCCGGGGGGATGGTCAGGGAACGGCGCGGCGAGGGGCGAACCCTCTGCCATTTTGCAGGAAGGCGGGGGAAGCCCCGCACAGCCGCCGAGAATTTCTGGGAGGGGAGCGAGCTCCCGACCCCCCAGACTGCAGTAGTTATCGCTGAGCAGGGGGGTGAGGGGCAGCGCTGAGAGACCAACCCGGCAGCACCCCAGCTGCTCTGCTCCGCTGCTTCCCCAAGTCCGCCGCTCATCTGTTTCAGAAGCAGCAGTGGCAGACTTGGGGAAGCGGTGGAGCAGAGCAGCTGGGGTGCTGCCAGGTTGATCCCGCAGCACCGCCCCTCACCCCCCGCTACACGATAACTACTGCAGTCTGAAGGGTGGGGAGCCCACTCCCCTCCTGGAAACTCTTGGAGGTGGCACAGGCCTGAGCGCAGCCGGAACGGGGCAAGTTCGGGGACTTAGCTCTCGTGGCTGTGCAGGGATTCCCCCGCCTTCCTGCACAATGGCAGAGGGTTTGGCCCTCGCCGCACCATTCCCTGCCCACCCCCCACCCCCCCCGGCCAGACACAGTGCAGGTCCCGGCAGACCTGTCACAGGGATATAATCCCTTTCCCCTCTTCTCCCCTTCCCTTTCCCAGCTGTGAGCACCCATGGGGCTCACAGCAGCTCCAATTATCTGGCTGGCCTGAGTGCTTCTGGGTTCCAGTTAGTGCCAGACTATCGGGAGTGCTGGACCACTGGATGCTGGACAATTGGAGTTTTACTGTAATTAGAAAGAAGTAGCTGTTTGAACTAGCACAAGAGATATAAGCAAAGCATGAAGCCATCAAATGCAGTGGTGAAGCAAATTATCTGCCTTGGAGTGCTCTAATCCGACTTATTGTTACTCTAGAAGACTTACCCAGAGTGGCCCAGGTTCTTCAGAGCAGAGCACTGGCAGTGTGGGGGTGCAAGAGTCAGGGTAAGAAGTTGGGAGAAGGAAGACTCAGGGCAGTCCCATTCCTGGCACTTCCAATTTTCCTGGCACACCAAACCCTGACCTTGTTCTAAGTTAGAAGAGGAAGTTACATATCAAATTTGGTGGCCCTAGCTATTACCATTTAGGAGGAGTTCTTGAACAAACAGACTCACAGGCAGACAGATGCACATTTCTTAGACAGACAGACAGACAGACAGATAGATAGATATTTCGTAATACTTCCTGAAAATGGAAAAAGATACCTATTAGCAGTGCCAAATAGAGTTCTTAGATGACAAATATTCCAAAATAGAATAAAATGCATACTGAGACAGATGGACTAAAATCATCCAGAAACTTTCCTGAACTTCAGATTGAATGAGATGGAAAAATCAGTTTTGTCCAGCCAGTACACAAACAAAGGTATCACTGGCCCTTTTTTAAATTAAATTCTAGGGCCAGAGAACAAAATTCAAAGGTTTTATGTGACATTCCTGCCATTCTCAAAAGCGCACACAAAAGTGAAGTGGTTATAGAATCATAGAATAATAGCATCCTAGGGCTGGAAGAGACCTCAGAAGGTCATCAAGTACAGCTCCCTGCCCAAAGCAGGTTCAACCTGTATTAGCACGAATGACAGTTGAATGGGAATCTAAGGCACGTTCCTACTCATTGGAAGACAGAGTTTTGCCATTGACTTTAAAGGGGAGAAGGAATCTATCATAGCCTATTATTTCTTAAATCTGTATTAGAATATGAAAACATAATTATGCGGCGGCAGGTCTTCAGGTGATATACATTGTTGTACTCCATTACCTATGGCAAATTACACCAGCTGAAGATCTGTCCCTAAAATATTAATCAACTGTTTAAAGGGAAGAATCGCCTAAGTCTCCCATGACACATGAAACTCCATTATCACTAGGGCTGTCAATTTGCAGACAACTACATGATTAACCGATAAGACTGCACTTAACCAATTAACCAATAAACCTGGGGGGAGGCGAGAGCCAGTAACTGTGGAGAGTCAGCTTTCAGACAGCTCCCCATGAGCATCAGATCCATCTGCCCCCCCCCGCCCCCCACTCCAGAGCTGATAGAGAGGCAGCAGCATGAAAGATGGAGAGGAGGGGGGAGGCGGGAGCCAATAAACATGGGAAGCTTGCTTTTAAGCTGACTCTGCACATGTGCCAGCTCTGCGGACCTTCCCCTCCCCCCCTTTTCTCCTCCCCACTGCCTCCTACAAAAGCAACAGGGGTGGGGAGGAACGGCTTAAAAGCTGTCTCTCCCCAGCACTGGCTCAGCAGTGCCATCTGCCCCCCCCCACCACTGTGCTGGTGCCTCTGATATTGAGGCAGCAGAATGGGGAGGCAGGAAGCTCTCTGGGAGTGAGGCTGAGAGTGCACGGGCTGCCAGCTCTGCCCCCCAAGGACTATTGAATAGTCCTGTAACTGTTAAAATTTCAGGCAGTTACATGAGTATTCAATCACACCTTATCTAACATCCCTTATTATCATACAACAAACTATGATCAATGCAGGCACTAGTTAAGTGTAGACATTCATCAGGATTAAATATAATTTGGCAGAGTGCACTGAACTTCCATCATACAGATGAAATACACAGAAATGAAAGAACAGATTGAGAGACTCAGCAAGAATGTCTTTTGAAGAGAAACGTACAGGTAGAATTGAATGTATTGTGAGGACAGCCATTCCAAAAACCTGCAATGAAAAGTGTGAATGTGGTATTTAAAATAAAATGATAGTCTGATGACTAATTTAGATTTTTTTATGAACATACCCACTTGCAATCTGCCATCCTCTAACATAAGTAAAATACAATTTAAGACTAAAATACATAGACTTAGAATGTAGGACTGACCTAAAACACTCGTTTAGCTAATTTCTAACGGATTGTAAGTCCAGGGGGACAGAGATCATCTCTTTGTTCTGTTTGCACAGTGCTGGCCACAATGAGACCGGGTCCATGAATAAGAGGGATTAGAGAGAAGGAACAAAGGTTTTATTTTATAAATGGGGAGGTCAAGATCTAATGCGCTTTTGATCCAGGTGAATTTTGTATGGGTTTATAATGGCAGTACAGCAAACAGTGCAAACAAATGTACAAACAGAAATACGACATTCTAGATTCTCAACCGTCCAGTGTCATAAGTGGGGAAGCACTACACAAACTGCACCTAATGCTCTCAGAATGTGTCACACACAAAACCCATTGAGACTAAGAAAAAAGGCTGTGATCTGTACAGGGAAACATTACATTTTAAAACCTGAAAAGTTTTACACACTGTCAGGTCAGGTCAGATAGAGTCTAATAATCATGTTCTTACTGACTAGCCAGTAGAGCACCATTTTATTATTTCACTTTAACTGAAAAATAAGATTTCAAAGTAAACCTCACTGACAAAGCAGAGACAACAATTATATTTATTTATCTTTGCAGACAACTACATGATTTACCATTATGGTGAAACTACAGGTGCAGTTTCAGTTGTGCATAGGAAATAAGATGCTTCATGTTAAGGAATGTAATGATGAACCTCTGTGACTGATAAGAAGAATATTAATATTAGGAGAGAATATTGTAAGAGTCTCATGAAATTTCCATGCTTGGCTTCACAGGAGAACAAGTCCATAGGAGGAGGAAAACTCAGCTAAATTAAGATATAGAAAAATATAATGGAGCACAAGAAGTTAAGAGCATGGACAGCAAGGTGAAAAAGTAGAAACATTGACTTCATTAGTGAATACAGTTGGTTTACAGTTAGTGGAGGGACTACATGTTGAACCTCTCTAGTCTGGTACCCTCAGGATCTAACCAGTGCCGAACCAGAAAATTTAACAAACCATGGAAAGTCAATATTGTCTAGAATCATTACCAATCACTTCCATGGTTTACATGGCTCTCAGAAGACATTTAGGGGTAAATTAGAGATAAATAACGGCCCAAAACACTGAGAGCCAGGACTGTCTGTAAACAAATTTATGGGATCACAGGAAACTTGACCATACCCATGATAAGTGGACATCCGGCTAACTAAAATCATGCCAGACCACAGATGTTGCCAGACAAGAGAGTGCCGTACTAGAGAGGTTCTGCCTGTATAAGAAGGTATATCTAATCTATCTTGAAAACTGAGTGAGTTATGAGGGAAACACCTGAATTGCTTGTACACAAATGCAAAGAGTCCAGGCAAAATAAAGGAACTGGAACTATAGGTGCAGGAGGTCAAACTAGCTATTACAGGAATTACAGAAACATGCTGGAACAGTACTCATGACTGGAACTGAACTATTGAAGAATATGTACTATTCAGGAGAGAAAATTAATAAACGCCAAAGCAGTGGGGTGGAGCAGTACATCAATGATGCGATAAACAGGAAAGAAATATGAAGTGATAGTATAAACAAAACACTGTTTGTTTGGATCAAAATCTTTTTGAGGAAGAATTGTAAAAGCATTTATTGTAATAGTGTTAAGGGGCTGCTACAGATCTTCTGAGTCAGATTTGAGTATAGATAGAGCTCTACTTAATATTGTTAAGCTCTTGGGAATTGTGTTATAGCAGATGAACTTCTGGATACAAATTGATGAATAAATGCTATTATCAGACAGTTTTCTTCATCAAATCATCACTGATCCAAGAGGTGATATAATTTTAGACTTAGTTTTGGTAAATAATGAGGACATCATAAAACTAATATACTTGGATCAAGTGAAGAATACTCAACACCAGGTCATCAACTATGTTGATTTCAAATTGTCAGAGATTGGGAGAATTAAGAGAATTAGCTTAAAGTGTCAACTGAACTAAAGAGTTTTCAAGGACTCAAATATGGAACAGGTTTAGAATTTGTTTAAAGAAACTATAAATCAACAATCTTAAAAAGGTTATTAGCAGTAAGCAGAGAGCTTATCGTGAATGGGAAAGGGGATGGATCAGAAAACAATGCTACATCTTGGAGGCTAGAAAAAGTAAAAATAAAGTTCAAATTACTGAGTCAGAATTTCCTCCTGCTGAGGAAATTAAAATACATAATGATAGGCTTTTTAGTTATATCATTTTAAAAGAAGAAAAGGATGAGGTTAGGCAATTACAAAATTAATCGTGAAACTAGAGGAGATCGTGATTAATACAAGGATTGTCAAGTGGAAGAAAAACTGTATAAGAGGGAGAAGTTTGTGCTGAAAGGTGAACTGTGGGACTGTAGAGAAATTACTAATGGAGTTCATCAAGGAATAGTCTTGAAACCCATATTTAGTATTTTTATTAATTATCTTGGCACAAAAAGTAGGACTGTGCTGGTGAAATCTGGTAATGATACAAAGTTGGGAGGCATTGTCAACAGAGGAAGACTAGAACATTATTCAATAGTGTAAAGTGCAAGGCCATGCACTTGAGCTTTAATAAGAATTTCTGGTATAAACCGGGGTCTCATCAGTTGAACATGACAGCGGAGAAGACAGACCTAGTGCTTGTTGATCACAGGACAACCATGAGCCACAAATATAGTGCAGCTGTGAAAAAAGGCAAATGTTACCCTAGGTTGTACCAGGTAAGGCATTTCTAATAACGCTTAATGCCACTGTATATTCCTCTGGTAAAACCTCATCAAGAATACTATATACATTTCTGGTCACCTATTCTCTAGAAAGTGGAACAGGTACAGAGAACAACAGCTAGGATGATCAGAGGAATGGAGGGTCTTTCTTATGAGAGGAGACTGGTAGAGCTTGTCTTGCCTAGCCTAACAAAAAGAAGCCTGTGAGTGGATATGATTGCCCTCTACTTATTAGGGGAGTAAATACCAGGCAGGCTATTAAAGCTAAAGAGCAATGCTGGCCATGAACAAATTCAGGATGGAAGCTAGAAGAAAGTTTATAATCAGAGGAAGGTGCTGTAACAGCCTCCAATTATGAGTTGTGGGGGCAAAACCAACTAATTAGTTTAAAGAAAGAGCTGGAGTGGAATATGAGTGTAATTATCCAACAGGGATTCCTGCAACTCCCTCCTGCTTTATGTATTACGTTATTAAAGTTCATGATTTAGGAACTCAGCTGCCCACTTGGGATCAGACAAGCATTTTCTCCATCCATTCTCCCTACAGCTGTTCTCCATCCATTCTTCCTGTTTTGGTTTGTTCTCCTTTCTTTGAAGCACCACAGATGGCCACCACCGAGGATAGGATATTGGACAGGAAGAGTGAGGGCTATGTTTCAAGTGACAATGAGCATCATCTCTCTCAGGGCTGACTGGTTCTTGCTCACATGCCCAGGGTTCATATGTGAGTTCAGAAAGGAATTTTCCCTGGCCGGAGTGGCAGTGATCTTGCGGAGGGGGGGGGTTCCCCTTCCTCTACAGTGTGAACCTATGTATCACTTGTCAGGATTACTTTGGTGTAACCCACTTAGTCAATTCCCTGCCATTGCAGGGACCATAAATATTAGTGTATCTCAGTCCCTCTTATTCTCTGCCTATGACACGTAACAGTTTCTTAAGAGCTGTAATTCTATTTTTTTTCTCATTTTATTCTAATTTTAGTTCTTGGATATAGTTTGTGGTTGTTGGTTGGTGCTGGCATTAGTAGCCACAATGCTGAATTACTAGTATCCACATTTGAAAAAGCCAGTTCAGTGAGTGCCAAAAATTTAACCTGGAATGGTTCCAGCTGGTACAAAATACAGACCCCTGACTACTTCAAGCAATAAATGAGTTTACAACAATAACTTTTATAGCCTCACATCTTCAGTTTGCCACAGCCCTGAACCAAGGTCAAACAAATAAAGGCAAAAGTCAGGTTGAGGCTGTTCTGTAGTGTAGCCAGGGTCTGTATTAGAAAGGATACTAAAGGCTCCACACTTTAAATGTCACATGAAGCAGCTGGAACATATTTGAAATGCCTCACATAAAAAATAAAACAGAAACAAACAAGGCTAAAACTTTGTTTGCACATTGTTTACTTCTGCATAACCACCCAGTCAGCAGCTAAGGAGGTGGTAAGACATCTCTATATTGTGTTACTATGGAGGATTCTGTTTGGCAGTAACCTTTGTACTTTCCCTCCCTGACTTTCAGTGCTTTGGCTCCTTGGGAGCTAACGATTGAACAAGCTACGCCAGTTATATTGTTCTGAACTCTGACTATTGGCCAAATGCTGATCCTTGCCTCTAGCAAGGAAGGAAACACTATTCATATGGCAACCTGTGGGATTTGGGGAATGGCACAGGTACAGGTAAGCCAGAGAACAGCCGTTTTAGATTGCATGCTCCTCTTTGAATCCTATAGAGGCAAGAGGGAGATCCACAACATCATGACTAAGGGAAAGCAGGCCTGGGATCTTTAAGTACATGGATTCCTTCCAGATATCTGAGCATTCAAAAATGACAGTGATGATTCTTTGCTCCAACTTTGTACCTGCGACTTTTTGGTCTCAATTAATAGTGAGTTAGGACAATAAAGTATCAGACTTAATTTTTCCCCTTTTGCACGCTGCTTGGAAAAAAGATTGTTTTGTCTGCCTAGTACCTTCCCTTTATATGGTGAAAACCAGACACTGATTCCTTCTCTGGCTTTTCAGTAGGATTTCCTTGTGGCATGGCACATACCTTATTTGTAATGGCAAGGTTTCTTCTTGTGCACAAAAAACATACGGCTTAATGGATTGCATTAAATACTGTATTGGCAAGTGCCTGAAATGTCTTTGGCATTCATAACAGAAAAGACAACTCATTTTGTCCACCCAAAGAACTTTGAAAAAGGTTAAAAATCAAATGAAGGGCAAGCAAAGAACTTAAAACTATATTATACAATCTGAGAGATTTGTTATTCTTCACATCATACTTTTTGTTTTTCTTCTTCATGTGTATAAAAAGCTGCATATAATGACAATGACCTTAATAAGCCTTAAGGCTAACTCTGTGGTTTTAAGTTTCTGAGAAGGAAATGAAGGAGAAACTTGAAATAGCAGTTATGGCAAAACTAAATTTCACTGAGTATGTACAATCTATAGAATTCTCTGGGTAATTAAACATTAAGAATGTCCCAGACTCTATTATGGTTTACCTTGATGTGGAAGAATTAGTTGGAAACAAGACACCCAAGAAGGAAATGTTAATCTTAAACTGTAGGCAACTAAGAAACATGTTTTGTGGACTTGGGGCCTATGGTGGTTCAGCAGTAGGGTTCCTCCCCTCTGGATCTGTGGGAGTTCAGTTCTCCCCACTGTACCTCAGGACATCACCTCTAATGGGGAATTAGTGGCACAGTAAGAGTCTGTTAGCTCAGGCCTGTTTTCAGGGTTGAACAGCAAAAGCAGTTTGGTTGTCCTGGCCATCAAGCAAGGTGGGGCAATGAGTCTGTGGTGTGGGCCTGTGTTCAGGATCCTGCAGCAAGGGATTCAGGCTTCCTGGCTCCAATGAAATCCCAACAAGCCTACCCACTCCACAGTATTCCAGTGCAGGGCTCTCAAAATGGCAGTGGGATTTGTCACTAGGTCAGTGGGGATCTTCACCACAACACGCTGACCTATGCTCAGGTGGTGCTGAAGCCATATTGGGGCTGGCTACCCTAGGACACTTCTGACCTCCCCCTCAGGGTGTACCTGATCCTGTAGATGGTTGTCCAGAACTTCCAAGTAGAAGGCCCGAGGTGGTGCTGGTGATTCTTCCAGGGTTGGGTCGGCATATGACTCCAGCAGAAGGCCTCTGACTCTTTCAGTGGCTGCAGCCCAAATCCACTTTTTATACTTCCTGTTCCAACCACTGGTTTCCAATGGGATGAGTGAGTATGGCCTGGCTCCACTTACTAGGACTCAATGAAGGGTTCTTCCCCTTCTGGGTCCATGGGAGGCCAGGCTGCATCACCACAGGGCCTAAGCCAAAGCTAAATCAAGTCAATGGGAGTCTTTATAACTATCATGAAATACATTTTACATTATCTAGGTGTGGAAGGAATTAGAGTCTATGTCACTGATCCAATCAAGTACCCCATCTCACCCACTCATCAGACTGCTGTGAGGGGATCTAACAGTTTTAAACTTTCAGAGTCCAAAGCATGTCTTAGGGTATATTCTGAGGATGCAGATCCTTTATTTAACAACCCCTTTTGAAAGTGGAAACCTTAGTTACCATTAGTTTGAAAGTGGAGACCCTGTTACCATTGCTGACCCACTTAGATGCCTTCTTAGCACAAACACATCTTCTCCAAAAATTTCAGCTAGGAGTGTATCCTGAGTCCACAGGTTGACTCTTCAAATGGCACATAGTAAGCATAAGACATAAAATGCATGCAACAGATTGCACTAGATTCTAAAACACCATTGCTATTTTTTTAAGCAAAAGAAATACAAAGAGCAACTTACATAAAGATAGCAAGAAAATCCTGAATGCAATACCCAATTGTCTCCCAGTTTGCTGATCATGCCACTGACACCTGCCTTCTTGCTCTCCAGGGCTCCCCACCATTCTGTGTTGCTGGGCCAGATCCTCAGGTCTCCCCCATTCTGCCCCACAAAGCACAGAGTTGGGGTATCCACACCCCTGCAGAGAAATGCAGACACTGAAACAGATCAGCTCTAGGAGGATTCAGTTCTAGGACTCAGTGCTCAGGAAATCAACCCCTAAAGAGGACTAAAAACCAACAACTAGATCTGTCTTTCTCTGTGTAAAAGTTTTACACAGTGAAAGCTCATCAGGTAAGCCTTCTTTATCAATGAGAGATATGCATTGTGGTTGCTACCCCCTCTCCCCGGCACAAATTATTTATACTGGACCTGATAGTAATCAAAAGTACAAACACTAAGATTTAAGTGATTGCAAGTGAAAACAGACAGATCAAAGCAAGTTACTATATTAAAAAGAAAACACTTAGCTAGTTCTAATTCACTAATAGACCCAGTGCTCACAGATTCTTATCTTAAAGAGGTGTTCTTATGTCAAGTATAATTTTCAAGTCAGAGACAAATTCTTTTACTCTGATTTGGGTCTCCAGGCCTCTTTGAATTCTTCTGGAATGTACCACACCATTTCCCAGACCAGCTGAAGACAAAGGACTGATAGCTTCCCATTGCTTAAACTCTTTCCCAAGGGTGGAACTCTTTTGTTTTATATCCCCTCACCTGTCTATGGAAATTTACCAGGTTCAAGATGGATCCCAATGCCAGGTAGTCTGGTCACATGTCTTACTAGTCCAATGACCTTTGGACTTACAGGACAAACAAAGCTGTTTACAAATCATTAAGTTGAACACCAAATTATTAGGTTTGGGGCATGGGTGGGGAGTACAAGAACCAAGGGAAGGCAATGCCCTCCCTGAGTTTTAGTGCTAAACCTGTTCCCTCTTGCTATCCCTATTCTGACCATTCCTGAAGGCTCCACAGCAAACTGTTGCTGCTTGCAGAGGGATGACACTCCCCCAAGTGGATCTATTAACTTAAAAGTGAAAGGATTTCCAGCTTGCCAGACCTATCAGCATAACATTGAACCTGTGAAAGAGCCATTAAATGATAATGAAACCATTTAACAGGCATGTGCCAACCCTGAATTTACTGACAAAAAGAGTTGTGCATTACTATATCTAGAGGACCTTAATTTAAAATTTGCTTTAAATATTTCATTAGTTTGTTTCTGACGATTATAAAATCGCATCTCAAAAAATCCTTGAATAGCTATTTAGATGCACAGTCTGAGTATTCAGCTTTTGCCCTACTCCCCTTTCATCCCACTATTGAAGAAAGTCCTTAAAAGCTCCTTTTCTTCCAGATATTTGGACAAATGAATTTCCCTTTTAATCCTGACTATTTGATTAACTAATTTTAAAAGAATCCTCCACCAAAATCTGTACCTTACTAAGATATACAATCCTTTGTTAGGCCTAAAATCTTTGGAAACATATCTTTTAACATAAACATATAAGTGATATTTCATTAACATGTCTTGTTATGAAAATCTCACAGAATAAATTAGTGTTCCCTTGCTCTACAAAGCAATGAACTTTGTTATGAGCACACATAATGATGGATTAATTTAAAATAATGTATTTGTTTCAGTGAGTTTAAATATGTAGTAATCTGGAGAGATTACTTTATGAAGACCTAAGAGTTTCTATAAAATCAGCTTAGAAATACCGATGAAGAAAATGTGAAACAGAGAAAAGCTGCATCCTGTATTCCATAAAATGTTATATTCAGCAGGACAACTGACTTGCTCTTTCTTACCAAGTTTTTGCAAATAAAACTCTGACAAACTTCAGGTTATATAAAAAAAACTGAGACTGACATTTTTTTGTCCTAAATTTAGTGCTTCTAATTAGATACCTTCTGCATATCCTGTCTTCACAATCTGGCAAGCAGTGGGAAACATGCTCCATTTGCTTTAGAAAGACATTTTAGAAGAGTTGGGGTTTTTTTTCAAATGTCATTTGTACATTTGAGTTCAGGGATTTGGTTGGAATGGGTGACCATAGAGAAAAGGGAGACAACGGAGAAGAAAAGAGCCTTGAGCAGAACAGGGATGGAGTATGGATGGGGACACAGTCTGCCTCCCCAAATAGCGGCCTCCCCCACCAGCCATGAACATCAATCTCTAGTTCAATGGTTAGGATACTTGCTTGGGTTGTAGGAGAGCCTGATTCAAATACCCCAGCTGCCTGCTCAGAAGGGGTTTGCAGAGATTTCCTGCCTCTGAGATAACTGTCCTTTGTAGTGGGCCATCTTTATCCAACCCCCCGCTCAAGAGGCTGTTGTCTTCTTGGGATGGGGAGGGGATTCAGACAGGGATTGCTCACCGGTGAGTCTCTTTAGGAGGTGGGATCCCCCAGTTCGCACCCCTCAAAAGAGCAGGGGAGTGCCGGGGGGTCTTCCACCACCTGGACCTGTATCCTGATCCTGCTGGACAAAAGTGAGTGGTGCGTTTTATTGCCCACCAGCAATCCTCTTTAATTAAAAGAACAAAAGGGACTGCAAAAGGCCTTTTGATCAGCCACCAGGGCTCTGCCTTCACACACTAGAGGCCCAGGAGCCTGGCAGAGCTTAGATTTGATCTGGGGCACTCACACCGCACTCTACCTCCCATACCTCAGAAGAGTTTGGAAGCTTTGCCCAGGTTAATATACCGTTAACGTGGAACAACTGAAGGTACTAGCTCACACTGCTACTCATTTCTCAACAAGCAGAAAGGGGATTTTACCCAACCGCTCCTTGTCTCTGGGGCAGGTACCCAAAGCACAGGGCTACAGAGACAGTCACAAGGATTAAGTGGGCCAATTCTCATTTCACATTTCCTGAACATGGCCTACCATGAACAGAAGAAACTGAAGGAGCCTCCATCTCTGACCACCTGCTAGGCCAGCACTTAGGCCATTCATCTGAGACGTAAGAGATCAATGTTGAAAGAGCATACAGGCGATTAAAGCAGGCACTTACATTGCTTAAGCCACAAGCAGCCAAACCCCTGTACTACAGGGAACTCATAGAGGTCTTGTGGCTCAGTGACTATTTAATTATTTAATGATAGTGACCCATCCTCAGAAGGAAATACTGAGAGAGCCAGCACATTGGCATACCTCCTAGCCCAGCTCTTAGGCCTGTCACTTGAGAGATAAGAGATGAACAAGAAAGAAGGGGATGCAAATCCACAACTTCCCAGCTGATGGACATACACTCACACGGTAAGCTACATAGGGCTGTTTGTTGGGGCTTTGGTCCAGTTAAGATGGACAAAATGTGGAGCACCTTCAACAGAAAAGAGCAAGGGAGATGCCCATGTCAGACTAGCACTTAGGCCATTGATGTGACAGAAAAGAGATGCAGGTTCAAATCTCTACTCAGCAAACATTAAGGGGATCTGAACCCCAGACTAACACATGCTAACTACACACCCATGCTACTAGGCTCCACAGGGCTGCTTGCTAGTCTTGTGATCTGCATAAATATGGAATGAAAGTGGAACAACTTCAGCAGAACAGGAGGAAGCAGCAACAACAGGCCCACCTTAGGGAGATCACCTCTTAGTCCAGCAGCTTCAGAGACAGCTGCTCAAATCCCTCTTGAGGAAGCCAAGGAAGGAGTTGATCCCCATATCACCACGCAGTTGAGTAAGCACCCAGATTACTGGTCTACAAAGAGATTCAGCAATTAGACCTTGCCTAATTGCTACATAACAACAATGGCACAGCCTCAACATGCTATTAAGGAGCAACCCACCTTAGCCACTTAGGTGCCAAAATCATTTCTCATGAGGTAGCTTTGCATACCACACCAAACAACTGAGGTGAGTGGGGGAGGAGGCTGAGGCCTATCACCTAATCTTTAGCTTAGTGATTGGGGAGGAGGAGGGGGCTCACATGTGACTGTAGGGAAATGGGGGCGGGCTCCTATTTCAGCATGGGAAAGCCATTACAAAGGCGGAATATTCTAGCATACTGTAAAATGTGGGGAGAAGTGAATAAGGGCATGTTATTCACCCCTTCACATAACAAGAGTGTCCGGGTGACCTGAAGACTTCAATAGGCATGTAGTTTAAGCCAAATCAAATGCGGTACATCTTCCTGCAAGGCACAGTTAGCATGGGACCCTCTCTGCTAGTCAACGTCATGAAGGCCAAACTGTAAGTGGCTCAATAAAAAAAGTGAGCAAGTGCATGGAGAATGGCTCCGCTAAGATGGTCCCATGCTCCAGGCACCCTAAACCTCAGACTGCCAGCTGCTGGGTGTGACCGACAGAGGACGAAATAGTTGATAATTGCTCTGTTCTGTCCATTGCCTTTGAAGCATCTGGCATCAGCCACAGTCAGAAAATGGGCAACTAGACTAGCCGGATTATTGGTCTGACCCAGTCCTACCATTTGTACTATTTTAATTTCCCCAGTTATGTATGAGGCTCTCTCTCTAGTCCAGGGGTGGCTTCTCTGGGGTGTTAAAGGACTTGCTGGGTCAAAACCCCTTTCTACTCCTTGAAAAAGGGTGTGTGGGAAGAGGGGTGTGCTGCAGCCCATGTACATGCCTAGGTTTTACAGCTAGCTATGGTGATGGAGGTTGGGGACTACTTGAGTGTCCCTATTGACTCTCATATACTTTAGTTAAATAATATTTGAACAGTGGCAACTCTTTACTTTGTAGTCCAATGGTTAGACTACCTATCTTACTTAGGGTTGCTGTGGGTTACATCCTCCCTCTGCCTGCCTTAGGAAGGGTTTCAAACACAGTTGTGCTGCGTGTGCTCTGGGTGATGCAGGACTTACTTCCTACTCACTTGTGGAAGCTGTTTAATTAAACATAGGCTAGGCCAAGAACTATACTTGACTTTTTTCTGTAGCCCAGAGATTTGGTTGTGGGCTTGATCTGCAGCAGGTGTGGGTTTAAGTCTGCTCTGGCGCCTAACTCGTTTTTTTCTGCAATAGCTCTTGGCTTGCTGATCTCTTTTCTGTTGAAGCTGTTCTGCTTGAGTTAAATGTGCTTTGGGCCAAGCTCACAGCTACCATCATTGCAGAGTGGTTACTTAAACAAGATAGCGGGAGACAGGAGGCATTTCATATGTGTTGTGAACAGTAACTGATTGTACAGTTTGATTTTGTAAGTAATAGGGATGTAGTATTGAGAACTGGCCTTGAGAAGATTGAAATCCTCATTGGCCACTGCTACCTGGAACTTTTTGGTCATATAACCTGCCTCAGAGATAAAGTATCTGCACACTGAACCCTGAAGATTAGACTTAAGGTCAGCCATTGACTGGTGACAGCCTTGTGGTCTATGATTAATTTGGCTGTACTGGCTCAATAATAACTTTGTGGAGATTTTAAATACCTGGAATAAACCATACAATGGGGCCATGGACATTCAGTGCTAAAACCCCACACTGCCAAGCAGATTGCTGTTATGGTGAAGGAGCCCTCAGGTAGACTGGAAAGGTACATCTACACAGTGGTGCGTAGGTCAAAAAAAGCTACACAATTTGAGCTATGCGAATTGCGTAGCTTATTTCAAAATAGCCTATTTCAAAATTTGGTGCTATCTAAACAGTGTTCATCTCAAAATAGAGCGCTATTCCGCTGTGTCCCTAACAAGCCCATTATTTGAATAACAAGCCCATTATTTTGAATGTATTTTGAAATAATTGGGCTTGCTGTTAAGATGCGCAGAATGCTACGGATGTTATCCCAAAATAGCACCGTTGTATAGATGTACCCAAAGATTCATAGAACTTTCAAGAAAGCCAGAGTTGTTTTAAGGCTTCCCATTAAAATCAAGTAAAATCTCCTATTTCCAGACAGTTTAAAACTTTCAGCTGTTTTGGTTTGATATTGTGGATTCATTTTAACATAAAACCTACATTAAAATGGGCAAGTATATATGTAAACACCACCAGACAGATTTGAACCTGGAACCTCAGGATAGGAGTCTCTATAACTTGCATTGGAAAGCCACCTGGCTCTCATTTTAGGCTGAAAAGCTCCTTTGTTCTTAGTACTCTCTGTAAATGGTCTAAGTGCCACTACATGGGACAGTGAAGCATACTAGGGCTACTGTCTTGTGCAAAAACAGAGTTCTTGTGCAAAAAGTTCATGCGCAAGAGTGTGTCCACACTGCCATGTGCTTTTGCGCAAGAGCGTCCATTGCAGTGTGGACGCTCTCTTGCACAAGAAAGCTCTGACGGCCATTTTAGCCCATCCACACATGCCTTTTTACGCAAGAGCTCTTGCACAAAAAGGCTTATTCTGCATATAACTCTTGTGCAAAAAGCCCAGTGTTCTTACAATTTACTGTATATTTTCATGTGCAAGAATGCGCTTGTAGTGTGGATGCTCCACAAGTTTTTGCGCAAAAACAATTGTTTTTGTGCAAAAACTCTACAGTGTAGACGTAACCTAGGTGTGTGTGTTACATGTGCACATACTCCTTTCCATACTGAACAAATATCAGCTCTAGTTCTGGCCTGTTTTAAAGTCTCTTATAGAATGAGATCATAGATTACAGAAGCTCCCCTATGTTTGCTTATATGACGTTTTACCTTATTTATATCAGCTGAAAATCTCTGCTTAAGTAGATGTTGTGATGTTGGCAGACTAGTTGCCAACATATGCCACAGTCTCGGTGGCTCAGCAGGACACTGACAGACACCTAACTGGAATCTGTCTGGCTCATTTATGAGTTAATACGATATTGATAGATTAGCATGGATACCTGGTATTGTAGGCAGGGGAGGCTGAGCATCCCCAAACAGCCCATTGTGGCACTGTCCCTAGGCCAGCATACTTCCTGCAGGGAGTTGGGGCTAGATGCACTGCTTGCCCATTGCTCTGGGATCTGGATCCCTGTGGGTGTGGGCACAGTGGCTGCACCTCAAAGAGCTGTGGATGCTGAAGCTATGGTACACCAGGTCTGGGGCCTTGCCTCTCTGCCCCAGGCTGGGCAGCTCTGGGGTCATGGGTCACAGTGAGTGTGCTTTGGGCTCCCATGGGATTGAAGGGGGTAAAAGAAAGGGGTACAAGGAGAGGGCCCAGCAGTTAGACTCCCCAGGCAGCTGGATCACTGGCTGCTCATGCTTCTGGAGCACTGGTAATGGCTCCCATTAGGACATTTAAAACTACAAACAGACTCACACTTCAAATTTCTAATTTCCCATACAAGAATCAGACATTCACCAAAATAGGATACAGACCCAGTAGGTTGTTACATTAAAATTGATAGGTTACATGGGATATTTTTTCCTAAAGCATCTTTGAGTTGTGCATATTTATATTCATAAGCCAATTTTCATTAAGGGATGGGGGGAGCATCACAGGTATGTACACACTACAATGTAAACCCTGTGTTAGTAGAACTAGAGCTAGCAAATTTTGTATTTGGTATCATGGGGCTTCAGCTCCTACACCCATTTGCAAGCCCAGCTTAGGAACAGTTTAATACAGGGTCCCAATCTCGGGCTCCAATGTCCATACTGCATGATACAGGCCCGACTACAACCAACATAGCACAGATTTCTTAGCAATCTCCCAACAGTGGCCACTCTCATCCTTTGTTCATGGTACAGTGTGGGGAAAATTGACTGTCCATAAAACTTGACTGTCCAGAGGACAAAAAAAACCAGCCCACTGCTTATGGGATACTTCGGCAGATGCCCAGATCACAAGTCAGGTGGTGCTGCATTTACCCTGCAAAGCCTACTATTTAATTTAGGAAATGTTCTGCCAGTAAATGTGTATCTATACTGTAGCTTCAAAAGAGTTTAAATTCTTCTGATTTAAATGAAATCACTGAAGAATATTCATTTGCTAATTTGATGCTAATTTTGATGAAGTAACAGTATAATATAATGCAGTGGTCTCCAACCTTTTTACACCCAAGATCACTTTTTACATGACAGACCAAGCCAAGATCAACTGCCCCACCCCTTCCTTGAAGCCCCACCCCTTCCTTGAAGCTCAGCGAGGGTGCACCATGCTCCACATGGGCTGGCGCAGAGGAGAAGCTGCCTGGCCAGCTGGCTGTGAAGCCCGGAGGAGGCTGAACTGTGCTCCAGCTGATCGGGCAGCTTCCCCT
The DNA here is from genome assembly GCF_052426305.1 of Pelodiscus sinensis. Classification (NCBI taxonomy): domain Eukaryota; kingdom Metazoa; phylum Chordata; order Testudines; family Trionychidae; genus Pelodiscus; species Pelodiscus sinensis. The sequence goes on along the minus strand of NC_143055.1, from coordinate 58,249,529 downwards.
CTGCACCTGCCCACGTGGAGCTTGGTGCACCCTGGCTGAGCGCCAGGGCCAGCTGGCGGGAAGCCACTTCTCTTCGCTCCCGCCCGACTGCCCTGCACTCAGCCCGGGGAAGCTTGCTCCAGCACAGCTGGAGCCTGATGCAGCCTCCCTGGGCAGAGCGCAGGGCAGCCAGGCTGGAGGGAAGAGAAGCAGCTGCCCGGCCAGCTGGCCATGGCACTGAGCCAGGGTGCACCAAGCCCCATGTGGGCAGGTGCAAAGGAGAAGCCGCCAATCAGCTGGAGCGAGGGGCAGCCTCTTTAAGCTGAAAGCCACAGTCAGCTGGCTGGGGTGTTTCAGCCCTCCCGACCTCCCACCATTCCTCGCAGCTACTCACCTGTGGTGTTGCTTGGTGAGTAGCTGCTCCTCAAATGAGGAAATCTAATGTAAATGTACTGCACAGGCATGCAGTTCAGAGAGGGCTCAAGAGCTACTCTTAGAGCCCTTGAGATCTACCAGTAGATCACGATCTACTGGTTGGTGACCAAGGATATAATGCATTGCTCTTATCTTCTCATGTGCAGAAATAGGGCTAGAATTATATTACTTAGCATTATCTGTTACAATTTTAGTGCCAGGTCATGTCCTTGATTTGTGACTGAACTCCCTTTTCAATGGAATTTGCACACAAAGTTTGAGGGCAGTAAGTGACCCTCAGCTGGCATTTTGTCCTGTTCTCAAGAATATCAACACTTTTATCAAATGCTTAAAAGGATTTCTACACGAAAGAATCTCTGTATTTCTTACTATAAATAGGTCCAGTGGAAATCTTTTAGTGGAAAGATCAGAAGGACAAATCAAGAGCAATATTCACTTTTAAAGCTGTCCAAAAGATGATGTTTAAAAATGGATGTGAGTTAATCCAGCTGACTTTCCCAGGTCAGATTAATTTCAGTTTATGAATGTTTAAAAATAAATATTTGCTCCTTCTGATTTAACATTATTATCCATTGTTGTAAACATGTCTGGAATGTGAAATAATGAATTAACATTTCAGACAAAGCCAATGGAGCAGGAACAAATGAACCATTGGAGAAAGGAAGATAAAAATTGCAAAATTGCTTTAAGTGCTCTTAGGACACACAGTATGGCTAAATCTGAAAAACTACATAACTTCAGCTACATCAATTGCGTAGCTCAAGTTTAAATAGCTTAGTTTGCTTCTTGGCACTGCCTACACAGCAGGATGCATGAGGAAGAGCACTATTCCTCTGATTTCCCTTACTCCTTGTAAAATGAGGGTTACACGAGTCAGAGTAAGAAGTCTTTTAGTTTGACATTATGTTGAAATAACTTCTTGTAGTGTAGATGCGGACTGATGTTATTCCAAAATAACACTGTTGTGTAGATGTACCCTTAGCTTAGACTCTTTGCTTTAGTAGGTGAAAGGGTTAAAAGGTTTGGGGTATGATTAAAACCAGCGATTAAAGTGAAAAATCAGATTCAGAAGAATTCTACACACACCAGTCAATTAATTCTCTATTCCCTTTACATTGTGCTAATTGCCTAGAAAAGTCTCTTAGAACAGCACTCTCTTTAGTTTCTGGAGACACAATTACTGACTGATGAGTGAGCTTATAATCTTAGCCCAAGGTATTCTTGAGGTCAATATCTTGTCCACAGAAGGTGACATTTTACACAGGAATACAAATCTGGGTCTCTCATTGGACGCTTTGACCCACTCTTTCAGATTTATTTTCCCAACAATGCAGAAAGGGAGCCGTCCTCAGAAGCAAGTTTACATGTGTTGTTGGTAAAATAGGGTCAAATTGTACTAATAAAAGACTATTTTCCAAGGAGCTAAATTACCCCCTTCAAAGTCTACATCTCTTGGCTATGGTTCTAGTTTGACTAGAACAGTTTTACAGAATGCTCAATATTTGATTTTGATTTACTTAACCTACATCATGGAATACTAGTCATTACATCTGTGGGATTCATTTGCCCAAATTTTATATCCTTGCAGAAGAAAAAAAGAAAAAGAAAAAGCATCTTCTTTCAAGTACAAAATTTCTGATCATGATAATACAGTCTTTTTTTCTGGCACAAGATCCTTCTGCTCATGGCAACTAATACAGTGTGAATAATAAATTGACCTTTGTGTAAAAAGCTGCTTGGGTGTAAGGATAATACTTCCCAAGCCCTAGGTTGGCATCTGCTAATTGTTAAGAGATTGGAAAAATATATGGAAAAATACAAAAACGAGTTTGTCCAACAGAAATTGACAAAATAATCCTGAGTATCTCAAACAAGCCATGCCACATATACATCACATTTTAGTGACTATTAGGCTACCATTTTTTAATAAATAACCGGTGACTAATATTTACTATTTTGTTTCTTATTCAACAATCTCTACATAGAGATGTAGGTTACGTGTACCTTGAACCAGCTTCTGATCCAACTGAAATCGATGAGAGCTTTCTCATTAGAAATGAAAAAGGCCACTTTGAGTGAACTAGCTAACCTAACAGTGAAGGATGAGATTCAGAGAATAGGTTCTAATGCTTTCTCCAGTTCACTATTAAATGACTCACTTGTACCAATTTCCTTTAAAGGACTGTTCAACCTTGATATAGATTACAATGTTAGAAAGCTTTTCCTTTTTCTTGATATTTTCCCTAACTATACCTCTCTATGAATTGCATACCATTAGTTATATTTTCAGTGCAAACAAACCCTTTCTCATATTAGTGTTTGTGTCCTTCAAATATGTGTAGAGGACAGAATACAGTACAGATGTATTTTGAAGCTGCTCATTGCACTCCATATTATCCTTACAAAATCTTCCATCTTGGAAAGAGATGCATACAATACCAGTTTTGCTCCTCTTGAGCAAAGGGAAGTTCAGAGTAATCCCCCACTGCATCACACACAGACACACTCAACCTGTTGTTTTTTGCTTATACCACCCGTACAAATAGCAAGCAGCAAGCAAGCAATAAATCTCTCACTTTGAAACAGAACATAGAATATTCTACAGATCAGGAGTTTTACTCCTTCTGTTTTGCTACGAGTTCAAATAGGCTGTGTCTAGACTGGCCACTTTTTCCGGAAAAGCAGATGCTTTTCCGGAAAAACTTCCAGTTGTCTACACTGGCCCCTTGAATTTCTGCAAAAGCACTGACGATCTCATTTAATATTGTCAGTGCTTTTGCGGAAATACTATGCTGCTCCCGTTTGGGCAAAAGTCTTTTTCCGAAAAACTTTTGTGCAAAAGGGCCAGTGTAGACAGCAGAGATTTGTTTTCCGCAAAAAAGCCCCGATCGCGAAAATAGCGATCGGGGCTTTTTTGCGCAAAAGCGCGTCTAGATTGGCCACAGACGCTTTTCCACAAAAAGTGCTTTTGCAGGAAAGTGTCCTGCCAATCTAGACGCGCTTTTCCGAAAATGTTTTTAACGGAAAACTTTTCCGTTAAAAGCATTTCCGGAAAATCATGCCAGTCTAGACGTAGCGATAGAGTGTTATGCAGCAGCAAAAGAGGAGGAAGAGGAATCACACAGGAACAGAAGAGAGAAAGTTATGGACATACCCAGGAAATGTGAGGAAAAAGAGTGGGGAAATACAAAACCGGTAGAAAGGGAAGCATTAGAAGAATCTACCTGGATTAGTTTTCTGCTTCAGTTACAATCCCCTCTCTTCTATGGGCCCTCCCTAAAACTAAAAGGACAGTATAAATCCTTCCATATCTTAGTGTTCAGGAGGCCAGTGATTATTAAAGTCAGACATTTTGAGGGTAGGGGCATTCACATCTCACTAATTTTTAATGTTCACATTCAGCTCCATTCAGTCTCTGGTGGCTAAAATAGAATGAACGATTAAAAAGTTAGGAGAAAAAACACCGTATGTGGTTTAAATATGCTGATATGGTTTTGAGATACGATTTTGAGAAGTGGATATGCAGCTCCAGGGTGTTCCACTCCCTGTGCAACTATAGGGCTATGTCTAGACTATGGAGTTTTTCAAAACTCTGCTGCATCCAAGAAATGCATCTGCTCTTCCAACATTTTTTGTGGAAGAGCAGATGTGCTTTTCCCGAAGCCTTGTATTCTTCATTTTATGAGGAATAAGGGCTCTTCCAAAAGAGGAAGTTTTTCTAAAATTTGGCCCAGTGTAAACAGGCCAAATTTCGGAAAAGCCTCTTCCGAAAAAACAATTGGGAAAAGGTTCGCAATTTGCATATCTTTTTCCTTAAAAAAGCGGCAGTCTAGACATAGCCTAGATTAGAGCATTTTTTAAGTTTCTAACATGATCATGTAGGAGCTTCTGTTTTATGTGTTTATGTGTCTAGTGTACAAGTAATGAGGACAGCTTATCCCATTATTACTAAATCATTTTGCAGACACTTTTGCTCTTCTATGTAGTTACTTCACAGTATTTGCACATGTCCCTGTCCAAACTATTTTTCTTTGGCCCACTAGACTAAGAAATACTTTTAATTCTGAGGGATTTCCAGAGACAGTATTACAGAGAAGGCTAAGGGTAAGTCTACACTACAACACTATTTCGAAATAACTAGCTCTATTCCAAAATAACTTCTGAGTAGCTCTATTCCAAAATAACTTCCAAGTCTAGACAGCAGGCAGTTATTTTGAAATGGTGTCAAAGCTGGTGTCAAGCTGGAGGACTTCTTACTCTAACTCCTGTAACCCTCATTGTACAAGGAATAGGAGAAGTCAGAGGAAGAGTGCTCTATATCAAAATAAGTGCTGTGTAGATGCTCCCTATTTTGAAATAAGCTATTTCAAAATAAGATATGAAATTGATGTAGCTCAATTTCTGTAGCTTATTTCAAGTGACCCTAAGATATCATTGGAAAAAAAAGAGTGCTTATTAACATGACGAATCAGCCCTAACAGCAGCAATGGCACTTGGTAAAAATCCTGAAACAACAGGTATTTCCTCAAGAAGCCTTGATCATGGTAAAAAATAAATCACTTGATTTTGCCTAGACTCAGCTTGACCATCACAATTCCTGTGAAAGCTCTATTGGGTGGTCCCAGGATTCCTCAAAGCTGTTTTGGCTACATTGTGCACTTAAAAAAATATCTAATATTCCTCCTCTCCCTGCCACAAACACTTTAATAGGAAAGAGAAGTATTTCTACTATTTCACTTGTCAGTTGTTTGATAGAGTAGGTGATGAAGACAGTGAAGTGCGGCAATGTATACTATTCAAATAAGGATTTGTTCAATCTCTTTTTCTACTAACTAGCCACAGAGCATTAAAGTGCTGTGGACTCTTTCATAATTGATGTTGCCAATTTCTATTGTATCTACATACATAGCTCAGCTTTGGCCTCTGTTGGATTACCTAAAGCAAAGATCTTCATCCCACATTGTATATGTCCTCAAGGCTGGCCAGAAACACATACTCTAAACTAATTTTACTTGTAACCTAATTCAGTCCTGAAATTTTCAGACATAAAAGGCAAATAGACATCCAGAAAAAAGAGCCTTTATATTATGGCATTGGAAAACTTATTATAGAACTTCATAGATTCCTAAATTAAAGCACATAACTAAAGACTGAACAAACATGGTTGTTCCTCAGATATTGCTATCTCCTGAAAAGACGCAGGAACATCTCTCCTAAATTCACTGACCTTATCTTCTTGCCATATTTGTCTAGCTAATTGCCTATATTCGATCCTTATGCATTAAAAACTCTTTAAGGAGACAATCTATTCAGTTCAATAAATAATGGGATTTATCATAATTTAGTAACAGAAAAAACTCTCCCTAGTGTAGACCAGGGCTAAGGTACTTAACCACATACCTAACCTTAAACAAGAGAGTAATTTCAGTGAAGTCAGTGAGACAACAATCACAGTTGAAGATAAGCATATGGCTAAGTGCTTTTCTGAATCCGGCCCTATACGTCCCTTGGCTTATTTTTACATAAGGGACTAAATCATTTTAGCAATATTTCATTCCAAACAGCTAAATATTCCTTTAAATTTAAAGACACTTTGAAGGTTTGGGGGGCTTAGAATTTGTGTGCCTCAACAACTGTCTCATTTGCTATACAATATATACACTACACATTCGTTAAAATGTTCAACAACATGATTTCAGATAAATCATTATTATATTTTCTGCGCTCTCTTCCCATTCATTTTGTTAGGTTTACCACTGGCAGGCAAATTGCATAAAGAAGTTTTCATCTGTTACTGAGATTGAGTCCCTAACTGAAGTTCTAATCCACAGTTTATGACTGTGTACACCAAGGACGGGGAACTTTTTGGATCAGGGGCCACTGACCCACAGGAACAAAAAAATCAGTTGGGCCCAAACTAGTTGATTTTGTGTGCTCCAGCCCCATGGGGGAGCATCAGGAGTGGGGAGGGGGGGAGGCTGAAACACCAGCACAGGCTCTCCAATGCTGAGGGGGAGCCCTGAGCCTCAGAGCCAGTTCCATGCAAGCTTTAAGTCCCCCACCCCTGGTATACACCAAGCATCAACATCTATAATACTCCTTCTAACATTGGGAAGGACCAGTACCAGCCATACTTCTTTTAGTACCAATAAGAGTAGTTCTGTTTTCTCTCCTTGGTTGACCCTAGCAGAGATTTTTTTTGTTAATCTGCTCCAAGTGCCTCTCTTCAGAGACATTAGGTCTTAGACTGCCAAAAGGAACTGAGCTCAAGACCAATACCAGGGTTCATGAGAATGTCCTGATTAAATTAAGTCTTCTTATCCTCTTACATCCTTTTCCTCATCCAGCATCTACTTTATCCATTCCTTAAGCTCTCATGTAATACAGATTCACAGAGGCCCTCTCGACCTCATCATCATCATGGAACCATGGGATTTTGTGGATTTGAGCTTTTGTGGTAAACCAATATTTAGAGCCAATGTAACACAAGCAGACCCTGGTCATCTGGGAGCTTTGAAGCTTGGTGAATGAGCCACTAGTGCATGAGCTAATAGCCAGCTGGCTGCAGAGCAGACTCATCCTTTCCAAGTGGTCTTCGTGCCACTATATGGGACAGTACACTACACCCAGGTGGTGTGGAGGTTACATCAGCACCAAGGCACAGATCTCCAGATAAGCTAGACAGAGGTCTCCTTCCTGAAAATTTCCACTTAAGGAAGTAAGATCTAATCAGTCCTCCTGCTGCTACCGCTGCCACCAATTTGGCCTCCCCACACCCAACTGTTGGCTTAGACTAAGAGGTCAATACTAAAGAATGAATATAGATGGGTCTAGTTAAGACAGTAAAAAAGACCTCCCAGCATCCTTTTATTTCCCAAGGGAGTTTGTAGCCTCCACGTCTTCTCCCATCTTGAATCAGTTATAATTTATACCAAATCCATTAGAAGAGCTTTAGCACATCAGACTCAGGTTTCCTACAAGTAGGAAAAAAATCTGACAAGGTTGAAACATTTAGATCCACGTCCAAAAATAAAAATGTCTTTTAGTCCTACTGCCTTTTATTTTCATTATTGTGGCTATCTGGTTGAGTACCAAACTTACACTTGGTAGTTAAATTGTCCTTGCCTAGAGGAGCATACAGTCAGTCTGCGATGAGGAGAAAACAATACAGAGCCACACAATGCATAGTATGTAAGTATGAGTCAGAGGTGGCACAGGAACCTTGCAGTCATCATTTTTTAAAGGATTCACAGTCGTAAACGAGAATTTTAGATGCCCAGGGAATAAATATCTAAAATTCATATCTATAATTTCTTTAAATTGCTTAACTCAAGCACATTTTTAAAATTCATATTTTCCCCTTACACATTGTCCTGGAACTCTTAAAGGCTAAATTAAGTCATACAATCTGTTTGGACAATTAAGAAAGCAATAGTTATTGCATTAAACATCTTAACGGCAGCCGACTTTTTTTCCAGAGCCTTGAAGAATCCTTAATCCAAAGAATTTGAAACAGTAAGAAGCAAAGAATACTGCTCATTATTTCTCCTCAAGAGCCTTGCACAATAATACCATATTTAAGATAGACAGATAGTAAATTGAAAGAAATACAAAGTGTGTTTATTCCAAAATTCTTTTGCCGCATAAAAGAGCTGCTGTTTCTTTATTTCCGTTTCCTTCATTATTCCATTAATTGAAATAATATAAACATCTACAAAGAAAAGACTGTTCTGAATGGCTAAACATCCCTGGGTGCTTTACACTGACTTGTAAACTGAAGAGATTTGATCTGAAAGGTACTAAATGAAAGTAAATATGGAATATCAAAGCTATAATTTATTTTCCAACTGTAGTCACATTTTAGTGTAGTGCCATGTTCTGCACAGGGAAGTAATGGATTGAGGAATGCAGAAAACAAAAGAAGCAGTGATTTTTAGCTATTTTCAATACTGACAGCGAATTTAACTACAGCACCAGAAACCCATATTTATAAAGAAATGAACTTTCCAGTGCACAAAATTCTGTCAAAGTAACTTTATTCAATCAAAAAATACAATATACTATATTTTAATATAGCATTTTTTCATGCAGAGTATCACAACATCCTGAACAGAGAGTGAAAACCAACTTAAAAAGGGAAAAAATTTTAAGGTGAGGTTTAAAGAAAAGGAATGACTCAAGAGACCATTGACTGAGAATGAAAATGTAAAGGCAATCAAGACTGACAGAACCACAGCAAAAAACAAAAAGCCACTGGGAGAAAGAAAAAGAGTTTCCAGGTAAGTGGGAGAGCAGAAGTATAAGATGCAACAGGGTCCACAAAAAAGCCTGTAATAAAACAGGACAGTTTTGAACTCACTTTACATCCATCTCCAAAGTCAAGTCAGTGAAGATTATAAAGGAGAGGATGATATGGTTCCATTTCCTGGAGGAAGCAGGAACTTTCACTATAAACTTCTCAATTCTATAGAACAGAGAGTAAAGGATAAAGAAGATGATAAAAGAGTTAACTGAAGAAGTCATAAAAGAAAATAATTGAGGCAGGAATGAGAATTTTACTAATTGAAAAACTAAGTTAAAAAGAAACTATGAAAATGAACCAGAAATGATGACAAGGAAATACAGGCAGTCCCCGGGTTATGTACAAGATAGGGACTGTAGGTTTGTTCTTAAGTTGAATTTGTATGTAAGTCGGAACTGGTACATATTGTAGGGGAAACTCTAGTCAAACATTTCTCCAGAGCTCAGTTTTATTCTCCCACACCTCACTTCCCTCAGTCCTTTATTCTCAAGCTGAGGTGTCTGCTGAGAAAAGCGCGTCTCCTTGGTCTGCTGGGGGCGGGGGCGTGCGCTAGCTTCGCGTTTCCCTGGTCTGCTGGGGGAGGGGGCGCGCGCTAGCTTCGCGTTTCCCTGGTCTGCTGGGGGGAAGCAGCTAGTGCGGGGTTGCCTCACCCTGTTTGTAAGTAGGGATCCGATGTAAGTCGGATCCATGTAACCCGGGGACTGCCTGTATCTGTTCCTTGTCCTCTTCTATAATTTTCAAGATTAAAAAAATCCTGAGATTTGTAGCCCTGGGAGTTATGCTTTCTGAGTTAAGGAAACTAACCAAGGGAGAAACAGACAACAAGAAGAACATTTTTTACCTAAAAATATATATATGTAAATTGTGTACATGGGAAACAAAGGGACAGAAAAATGAGTTGAGAGAGATAGAACTGAATATCAAGTGGAAAATAAAAAAAAGAAAAGGAAAGCCCCAGAAAGAGTCCATAGGAGAACAGGGAACAATTTTAAATCTCCACCAGAAGTGAAAGAGATTATACAAGAAGGCTTAGAGCCAAGATAGAAGAATGCGGAAGAAACTGACTTCTTGACTGAGGTGCTCAAAGCGCCATAGTATGAGCCATATACCATAAAGGGTGACACTAAAACCAGTAGGAAATTAAGAGATTCATACTTAAAAGCAAAAGTAAATCATTAACCACTAGAAGAAGCAGATTGAAGTAAAGACAAAATAACCAAAGAAATTGCTAGGCAAGGGCGGAGAAAGTCTTATAACGGAAAGAAAAGTTGGAGGTAGAACATCTGTAAGCAAGAGTGTGTCTATACAGCAGATCTTAATTCGAAATAAGCTACGCAAATTGAGCTAGATCAACAGCGTAGCTTATTTCAAAATAGCTTATTTTGAAACTGGGAACATCTACACAGCACTTATTTCACAATAGAGCACTTTTCTTCTTACTTCCCTTACTCCTTGTACAATGTGGGTTACAGGAGTTGGTGTAAGAAGTCCTTCACCTTGACAGTATTTTGACATTATTTTGAAATAACTGCCTGCTGTGTATACGCGGACTAAGTTGCTGTGTAGATGTGCCCCAAGTGAGTAATGTCAAGTGAGTACTTTTTTTCCCATGAAAGGCATGAGATTTGCAGTATGACATGGAAAAATCCATTAAATATGGAATGGGTGATAATTGCAAATGATGTAATGGGCAAATACAAGGAGGGGACAGGCACTATCATCTAGCTCTGCATAGTGCTGTAATCCAATGACATAAGAAAAAAATGAATGTATTGGGATGATAATAACCATATTAAACCAAATCCTTAGCTGATGTAAATTGACACACCTTCATACATTTCATGGACCTATGTCAACTTGCACTAGCTCAGTGTAGTCTGAAGGAAAACAAGTGTCTTTTTGCAGGAACCAATGCAATTCAATTAATTTCACCTTTTCAGCAGGATGAACTTTTCAAGGTCCCAGACTATAGGAGTGGACAGACTTATATAACCTCATCTACCCTTCTGAAATGGAATTTTAGGTTTCAAGCATTTCCTTTAGTCCTAAGATCATGTGTTCTTATAGTCTTGATTGAGTATGTAGGGCACAAATATAGGTTTGGTTTGTAATCTAAACCATTCAGTTACAGTTAAAGTTGCCCCTCACACACCTTCCTCAAATCTTACAAATGTGAAAACAAGAACGTAAGGGAAAGGGGTCCAGTATTCCTTCCCTTCTCCCCATTGACTAAAATCCTGTTGTGCCTCAGACATACCTCTGAGCCACTATTCTTCTGTTTCCTTCTTGCTCCAGGGGAGTAATAACTTATCATGGCCCTATCCCAACCTTAAATAATTATGCCTTCCCCACACCTCTACTTCTGATGGCTCAACTTCTCTACATGTGAGGTTTGAGAAGAAACCAACGCTTGTTCATTCCTGGTCCACCTACTCCTGGAAAGAAATATGCAAGTGTGGACTTACTTATAGGTATCAAGTTTCGAGATCCAGGTAGTCACAAAACAATTTAAATAGAATTTCTAATTCGCTTAGGCCCAGCCCACCCTCAAGGTATTTAGTCACCTAGCCCCCATCAAAGTCAGTAGGTCTGGACCTATGAAAGTCTGGGCATCAGTCCTTTGTGTGGCTTAGCATCCATCTAGATGCCAAGCCAAGCCACAATTTAGCCCTTACTAATCAACTCAATTGGAAGGCTAATGTCAATCATGAAATGTTTGCTGTAAATTCAGACATTTTGCCACAACAAGTATGAAATCCCTGCTGTGCCTATAAATTTAAGGTATCTGTGTTTGGGAGTCCTTTATTTTTAGTAGCATCTGTAACCCTTCTGCTGAGTAGAACCCGGTCCTGGTTGCTGCTGGGCCAATATCTAGGGGTCCATCTCATACGGAACTGGCTCGAGCCCCCACCCCATAGCCTGGGAAATTCACACACCCATGGGCACCTCTGAGAGGCAATGCTTCCCCACTCGGAAGCACAGAGTCTGAGTGTAGAAAAGAAACATTTAACAAAACAGAGAGAGAAGTCACATGGCATTAACTTGGGAAAATACCACGAACAGAGTTCATAGCCCAAACCATGAACAAAGTCCGACACCCGAAAAGTCTCTGTCCCTGGTCAGTGCTGCCCAGAGTTCAAAAGTTCACCTGCAGGGTTCTACCTTCCAACCTGGGTGGAAAGGAGGGCAGGGGGCATTGTTTGGGGCACTTTAAGTAGTCCGAGGCTGACGGCACCACCTCTCCGTACGATTCTGCTGCAGACTTTTCCTCGAGCCACTCCACCATGCTCCAACAGCTGTCTTGTTCCACTCCACCGGTGGCTCCGCTGGCCACCCGCTGGCTGTTCCCACCAGCCACTCCGCTGGCTGCCATGGATCTGGCTCCTGGCCAAACAAGTGATTTCAGGTCTTAGTGATTTCAACTCTTTAGCCATCACCTAGACTGGCAAAAGATTCCAGTTCCACTGGACTAGCAAAAAGACTCCTCATAGGCTGTGTCTAGACTGGCCAGTTTTTCCGGAAAATCAGCCGCTTTTCCGGAAAAACTTGCCAGCTGTCTACACTGGCCCTTTGAATTTCCGCAAAAGCACTGACTTCCTACTGTAAGAAATCAGTGCTTCTTGCGGAAATACTATTCTGCTCCCGTTCAGGCAAAAGTCCCTTTTGCGCAAAAGGGCCAGTGTAAACAGCTCAGATTTGTTTTGCGCAAAAAAGCCCCGATTGTGAAAACGGCGATTGGGGCTTTTTTGCGGAAAAGCGCGTCTAGATTGGCACGGACACTTTTCCGCAAAAGTGCTTTTGTGGAAAAGCGTCCGTGCCAATCTAGACGCTCTGTTCCGAAGATTCTTTTAATGGAAAACTTTTCTGTTAAAAGCATTTCCAGAAAATCATGCCAATCTAAACGCAGCCATAGAGTCTAATTCAGGTCTGCCCTTAAAACAAACGGGGGAAAGAGGAAGGTTGGGCCAGTCTTACAGCTCACACCTGGCAGGCATGAAGAAGACTGACTCAAGCCCTTTAGCCCTTCCCCTCCCCCCAACTCTGTTCACTCAACTCTGGAAGGGGGGGAGGCTTGTTCCTCAGAGACCTCTTACAATGATGGTGATATCTCTCCTGCACGCACTGGTGTTATGTTTTACAGTTCCCACATTTAGGGGTAGCATGATTTGTGACCCCCACAACAGCCCCAAATTATTTACCATACACCACATTCCATTCCAACACTGACCCTCCATCAGCCCTGGCTGAATTGGATTTACATAGCCACACCTCGGATTCCCTCCCCCTCCTGGCATGAGCTGGATTTACATATCAACAGTTAACAGTTAATTATCTTGCAGAGCTAAACAATTGGAGTGAGCATCCCCATCCCCAGAGCAGCTCCCTCCTTTTAGCTGGCTGATAACAAGCAGTAGTTCAGCCCCTGCTTACACATGTCACTGTACTACAGCATGCATATTTCTGAGAGTTTACAGAAGAAATGATCAGTCATGTACTTCATAATTCCAAAGCACCTTTCATGTGGATATGCAGGCATGCTAACACAAAAAGAATTAAAAGCCATGTTTAAACTTAACCGCATTATTTAACTGCTGCCATATGTTACTATTGAAGTAGCTCCTAAATTTCCATTGAGTTCTACCGAATAGCCATTAAGAATGTAGTAGGAAAGAACAGAAGGAGTTAATGATTTGAAGATCAATTTGTGAAGGAAGCAAGTTTGATGTTTTAAAATAAGGTAAGCAGAAGATGTAGACACAAATATTGTTGCCCTATCAGAAGAAATCATTAACAATTCAATACACAGACAGGCGAACCTCATAGAGTGATGATTAAGGTGGTTTCCTGAGGAAATGTGGTAGGAAGAGATAATGTAGAATTCTGAACATAAGCAAATATAAGCTTTGCTGGTAGTCTATACATTTCTCTCAACAAGAGTTACATGCTCAGAGACTGACTCCAAGTCAGCATCCTGTCAGCCAAGTTCTGTAGCTGCAAGTGCTTGAGGGAAGTGAGAGAGAGACAAACAAAATCTTACAGTGAAATCATGTATAAAGGTTGTGACAAATGGGTGATATCCCGAATAGGAAACAAATGCATACAGGCAACTTGATTGCAAATTCACCCTTTCCCGAGATCCTTGGGTACAGCTTACGTACCATTACTTTAATTTCAGCCAATGTATTTCTACTTACAGTAAATCAATCCCAACATCTTTTTTTAGGGCTCCACATTACTTGAGGAGACTAAGATTATTCCATGTTTCAGACTTTATACTGGAGAAACAAAAGCAGAGCTCTTTTCAATTTGACAATCATCTCTAGATTGTCTCTATATCACAGCAAGTCTTACAAGGAAAAATTATGGGCAAAGAACAGCAGTCCCTTTTAAGATGGCTGTATGATATGCTCTGAGAACATTTCAAGATCCTAACCTTCCAGGATTAATAAAACAATTTCACAGAATGTTTAAACATGATATTTAAAGAAAAGCCCACTGTCAAGACCAGCTTGTTATTCTACAAGATTTCAGTGCAAAATTGAAAGATCTATCATCAAAACATCAAAAAAGAAAAGTATTATTCAATTAAAAACAGCAGGAAATTTAAGAAAGGTAGCAGTTTAAATCTCCACTATCAGAAAAGTAATTCTGCACTTTGTGAGTGGTCAAAGAAGCTACAAGAATCAGCAGATACACCAGGGAGCCATCATGCTTGCTTACTAGCCCTACGAAGCATCCATGGAAAGCATGCAAATGTATACCAACTGTTCTTCCGTTCCTTGCGGAGGGATCACAAACCAGAAAGCAGCCGAGGGACCCCTGCCCATAGGTTATGAACAGAGTCATGTATCTACAGCACTGGCGCATTGGATAAGGGGACCATGGCAACGATAGTTAAGAAAGCAGTTATCAACCAAACTGACAAACCAAAAATATGCATATTAGCAGCCTTTGTCACAAAGCAACTCCCCAAAAAAGATGCCAATACCAACACTACAGCAGATATCATTACTAACCCCCACACCACACATTTGTCCATTATCCCAGCTAATCCAAACAAACCAGTCTCCAGGCATCTAGTCAAAGGGTATGTGCACAAATGGCACAGACTAGGACTTCTCATGCTAACACACCCTCAGGCCACTCTAAATGATATCAGAGTCTCAGGCAGCGTCCTAGCATTTTCCAAGGGGAAAATATTTTTCCACTTCCCATGTATTCCAAAGCAGCTGCTGCCGAACAATCATCTTATGGCAAAGACCGAGTTTAGAAAATGTTATTCCAAAATGTGGAAGTTTCTGAGAAATCAGAAACCACTTAAAGTGGAGAAAACCTTATCCACACACACACACGAATGCAAAGCACAAATACATATACATATATCAAACTGCAATTTTATGCAAACAGCTGCAATTTTATGCAAACAACTCATCAATTTGCAATATCTGATTATCTTTCCTGGAGTATTTGCTTTTAACTAGAAGGCAGAGGTGGGAAGCGAACATCAAGAACAGATTGATGTTATCCATCTGCACAATGTGGGTCTAGGCAAAGTGTGCTTGATGCAGTGAGCAAAATCAATTTGATATGGTTGGACAAGGGAAATAGTGCAACAGTCTATGGTTCCCCTGAGATAATCTTAAGTTATCAATATCTGAGTTATATTTTGTCTATCATATGTGAAATTTCAACTGACTTTCCAGGATACTCCCCCAAAGGACACAGGGATTGGAAAAGGGTTAATAGACAGATACAATGCATATGGCTAGATAAGTATACTGCTCCCAACTATACAGATTTTCTGGGCATCTGTACTGAACATCAGAGAGTTGTGGATGGGCCCCTCTTCTCCTGAAAGCACACCGGGCTTGGTGGTCAGTCTGGCCAGGACAGCTCTAGGTTATTAAAATGGGCCAAACGCACATGCACAGGATGGGGAGAAAAAGATGTTCTCTTAGTCCCTTAATGCAATTACTACCCAGGCCTAAGAAAGGCAGGTATGGCAGGATTCCCAGTGCCTGATATTTGGCTCCTATGATGGATCAGGATTCCTTCCTTTCAAAGTCCAATTTTTGTTCTGTATAAATGATGAGTGGGAAATCTTGAACTCCGTTTTTCCATTAACTTCACTGCAGCCAGAATTTCACCCTGAGCATGCAGGGACTGGTGAAGAGGGATGCTGGAATTTGTAAAGCAATTATTTTCCAGGAAATACTCATGGGACACGGAACTGGGTAGTTGGTACTTTCTGGAGTGAGGAGGAAAGAGACAGGAAACAGGAATAGGAGGCCCTCAAACCTTTCCGACCCCTAGAAAAAAATCACTAGAGTGGCACAGACCTCTCACACACAGCCCTCGATTGGAGAAAAAGAATGCAGAAGACAGATCAAGTAGATCTAGTGATAAACTGGTTGCTGATGATGCCAGATGAGGAGGGAATTGAAGGTGACTGGGTTCCCCTTCCCCCAACAAGAGAAGCACATGTACGTGAGTTAGAAATAGGATCTCCATGGGTTTTGGCTACTTAGCTGAACTCAAACAATTGAGGCCTCGAGAATTAAGATATCTATGTTAATAATCTCCTCAAAAAATCTCCTCCTCATACACACACACAGATTCCTGCCCTGCTCCCTCTGAACAGGCTCCAAATTACCCCAGCTTGTGGTCAGGATAACATTTTAAAATGCTGGCATCTGAGAAACCATATTGCTTTGGTTCTTTTCTCTGAGGTAGACACAATGGAATTCAATGCTACAACAAACAGCACTAGCTTCTGTTGAGCTTTCTATGTGAAAACCTCCAAGATCTGAAGGGGAGCATGCTGTTCTAAGAAACTATTCCTCAAGTCTGTGGTATTTCAGCCAGGCACAGTAGCTCCTATAAGCTGTAGAGCTCCAAACAGATTTTCCTCATATGGAGAGGGCTTCACAGCACGGGAGCCAGGGAAAGAACACTTCAGGGTTCCGCTTCCCTGCTTTAAGGTTTAATTTTCATAATTAGATGAGGTTTACCATGCCATGCAGTTTTACTCTCACTTAGCTCAGAGCCAAAATATGCACATTTCATAATCTTAAAAATCATTTGTGTTTAAAGAAACAGAATAACAAACATCCCACACTCTAAAATGAAATATGGAAAAACATTTATTTTGTTACTTTAAGACCATTCACATGGTAACAATCAAAGGGTTGGTGTTTTAACAGTACAAAAAGTCATTCTGGAATCCCACAGCTACAAAAACATTACACTTCCAGCCTGTAAACAGATCAGTAAGTAAAAACAAACGGAATCATATTCAAAGCTGTAATTATCCAAATGTCCTATTATTAACCACTGCAGGAGCAGATGACCATTTTGCGGGGTCCAGGGCAACACAATTTCACGGGGCCCCCTTTGCCACAGTGCATGCGTGGTGGCACCACGGCGCATGCGTGGGGCTTCTTGAAGCGCAGGGCCCGGGGCGGCCGCCCCACTCTCCCTGCCCTATATCCGCCCCATAACCACTGAATTACTAAAACATCAACACAGATTGTTGTTAGATCATAATCATGTGAACCTGAATGCTAGATTAACAGTATTATAGCCCTGCAGTATTGCAATCAAATGGAATCTCTGTAAAAATGAATTCAACAACAAAAGATAAATTGGAAGAGATACTTTCTATGTAAAAGAGTCCCCATAATTGAGCCATGACATATGCATGCACATTACTAATAAAATAAAAATGTTTTAAAACATTTCGGCTGTGTCTACATTGGCCCCTATTCCGTAATAGGGATGCTAATGTAGCACTTTGGAATAGGCAAATCCACGGGGGATTTAAATATCCCCTGCGGCATTTGCATTAACATGGCTGCCGCTTTTTTCCGGCTTGTAGATAAGCCGGAGAAAAGCGCCAGTCTGGACGCGATCCTCCGGAAAATAAGCTCTTTTCCGGAGGATCTCTTATTCCTACTTGAAAGGAGGAATAAGATCCTCCGGAAAAGAGCTTATTTTCCGGAGGATCGCGTCCAGACTGGCGCTTTTCTCCGGCTTATCTACAAGCCGGAAAAAAGCGGCAGCCATGTTAATGCAAATGCCGCAGGGGATATTTAAATCCCCCGTGGATTTGCCTATTCCAAAGTGCTACATTAGCATCCCTATTACGGAATAGGGGCCAATGTAGACACAGCCTTCATGTGTAGCCACTTACCAGATGAGGAGCAAATTAGTGTATTAGAAAGTTGGCTAAACTCTCTCCTACAGAAACTCCTTTTGAAATCAATGACATTATACAGAGAACCATTATTTATAGTTAATGGCCAGCGTTTAGCTCTTCACGAAGCCTAAAAGACTTTTAGGTCTTAGCCTAGCAAAGAATATGCCCTGTCTCAAAATAAGGCTGTGGATACTGACACAGGCTAACCTAACAAAGGGGAGCTGAAGAAAAGCAAAAATACCAATATATTGCTCTAGCTCAACAGCCAGGAATTACAGAAATTCTCATACAATGAAGGAGTAAAAAGTGCCATGTAATGAGGAGCAAGCCTGGAAGTAGCTTCTGTCCTTTCAGGTTACTAGGTCTACATGCTAAACTTGTCCTCTTGGAATCTCCAATTGGGCTATATCACTCAGCTCCAGAGGTGAAGTAAATCCGGTTATTTGCCCCCAACACAGAGTGGGAAAGGAATATGTCCTTATAATTTGCTAGGAATGGAGGCTCACTTAGTCAATATGTTGACAGTAGAAGCATTAAACTACATTTCTTACTGCTGACAACCCACAAGGGCTTCTCCAAAGTTTTCCACCGAAATTATCTTTCAGTAGAAAATTGGGGTTTGGATTAAACATTTTTTTGGTCTGTTCTGGGAGAGGGGACAGATTTCTATATTTCATTGAGGAAACAAATGCCTAAAAACCAAGAAGATTTTAGCTCTTGACTTCATATGGCAGTTTTTGGATAAAGAAAAACATTCAATTTTGGACAAAATATTTCAGTTTTTAATGAAAAAAGTATTTCAGGGAAAATTTAGATAAAAATGGAAAACAAGTTTTGTTGAAATTCACTGCGGCACATTTCCTACTACTTACCTAAGTTGTCTGTTTCTGGGATTTCCAGTATTCCTGCTCCACACAATTTTCACCTTCCCCTGCCATGTAAAGACTAGGCTTTGTAGACTAAATGGAAATCTTCAAGATGTATGTGATACTTACCACTCCATCTCCTTAGCCAACAGTTCTTGAGAGGTAAGACAAGGAGAGACCTACATGGGCTATTTTTCAAAGATGAGTGACTACAATGCCCATTGATTTCAATTGGAGTGTAAGTGTTCAGCATGTCTGAAAATCAGGCCCTAACACATGGTGGACTAACACAGGATTATGAAGTAGTGCTATATTCCTATGTGGGCTTAGTTGATATGGCCTACTAACAAAATCTATGTTCTTAATTAGTCTCACAAAATATCAGTTAGAAAGATAACTGATTCCTACGTTAGGACATAGCGAGATTTATTTATTTGAAGAGTCCTAATGCAGAAAATCCTGTTCAGAAAATACTGCTAACTCTGCAGTTGTAAGGGACTCCAAATGAACAGACAAGCTAAAGTGATAATGCACCATTTACCAGTCATAGTTCAGTGCCTGTGTAAGGAGTTCAGGTTGTTTACTTGAGATTTCTGTGGAGATAAGTTGAGTTCCCTTAGTTTTGATCAATTGGACCTCACTCTATGGCTCACAAATCTTCTCTTTCCCTCCGACCCAATTTTCATGGCAGAGTTATTTGAAGTAGGGTAAAGGTGCAGGCTCTAGAGAAGTATACAGATGACTATTGGGCCTTGCACATAGGGATGCAATAGAGTATCTTTACAAAGGTCCCAGATTTGTTTAGCTTTCAGCCACCTGGTAGTACCATTCCTATAAATCTGATTGTCACAGCAGCCAATTGAGAGAAGTGAATGTGAAATCCATCCTTGAAAGGGGAAAGATAACAGTCTATCACGTACACTGTATTGCCAAAGCAACGTAAGAGGATTTAGCTAACTGAATTCATTAATATCAATGAGAATCTTATGAGGAAATGTAGTGGCATGAGTCAAAGGAAAGAACAGTTTGTATCAGAGTTTCTACCTTTGCAAATAATTCATGTTTAATGACAGAAAAACAGATGATATACATTTAATGCATGCTACATCCATAATATCTATAAAATATCTATGTAACATGATTTTATGGTCAAAATTAAAAATGTCAACTGTGAGTTGCTTAAATGTTCTTAATAGTTTAAAACTCATGGGGCTTACAGAAATGAATGTAAATTAATTACAAACTTTGAGAAGCAAATAAATTATAAAAGAACCTGGAAAGGTACATTTTAAATAGAATTACTTTTGGGTCTCCCTTTGGGTCATTAGAGGAGAAAACGATGGTGCATCCACTTCAAACTTTGTACCCAGACTTCAACTTCTGAACCAACAGGCAGCAGATTTGATTTGCCAATGTCATGTAATGTGTACATTCACTTAATTTCACGCATGCAAAGAGTCAGGGAAACACCCCTATTCTAAACAGGTAGCATTTTAATCTCATGTATTGTATTGGTGGAACAGAGATCAATTTCCTGACCCAGTTAGGACACTCCCTGTGAGACTTATGAGCAGATGCTTATATCACTTCCTTTCACTGAAAGAGGTCGAGTGTGAGGGAAAAGTGCCGTACGCTGCAATCTTTATAGTTTGAGTCCTTAAGGTCTATCCTAATACTCTAAATCTAAAGACTGCTGGGAATCTAATAAGAGCCTCCAGAATGGTCCCTTATCTAGCACTGCATTGTGTGAAGTAATCGCTAAAGCCACATGTCATTTGTATGTTAGGAACCATGCCTTGGGAAGAATTGCTATATATTCAAGTATGTTATAGAAGGAAATAGGAGTATGAATGGAAAATAAATCAAGCCAATGGTCTTGAAGAGGAAGAAACTTAAGGAGGAAGTAGAGGGAGACAGAGAAAGAGAGGAGGATGAGAAATCTCTGGGGAAGGAAGGAGAAAGAAGGTAGCAATAATGCAAAGTAATTCATATCTCCACATTTCTTTATCTGTGACATTATAAGTATTCCAGACAAGGCTGTAGGCACAGCAGAACTGAAAACAGAATTCCTGAGCTGGTGGTGACCCTGCCTGAAACCAGAACCAGTGATACACAACTATGATTTTGTTTTGGTCCTCTAACTATTGGGGTGAATAGGCTGAAGACATTCCTGGTGCAAAACTGCCTTTAAATGGAAACTGACAAGGCTTTTGTGCTTTTTTACAAATATTGAACTTGGAGCTTTTGTATTTATTTATTACTACATGCTTTTACAATACAATGAAAGCTGCCCATCCAACACTCTAAGGCATGTAGATTAGGCTACCCAGCATAGGAAAATGAAGTGGCGATTTAAATAATTGCCGCTTCATTTAAATTTAAATGGCTGCCGCGCTGAGCCGATCAGCTGTTTGTTGGCTCAGCACGGTAGTCTGGACGACCCGTGGTCGACATCAAAGGCATTTGTCAACCTCCCAGGTAAACCTCATCTCAGGAGGCATACCTGGGAGGTTGACAAATGCCTTTGATGTCGACTGCGGAGCATCCAGACTACCGCACTTAGCTGACAAACATCTGATTGGCGACTGAGGCATGTAGATTAGGCTACCCGGCATAGGAAAATGAAGCAGTGATTTAAATAATTGCCGCTTTATTTAAATTTAAATGGCTGCTGCGCTGCGCCAATCAGATGTTTGTCAGCTAAGTGCGGTAGTCTGGATGCTCCGCAGTCGACATCAAAGGCATTTGTCAACCTCCCAGGTATGCCTCCTGAGATGAGGTTTACCTGGGAGGTTGACAAATGCCTTTGATGTCGACCACGGGTCGTCCAGACTACCGCGCTGAGCCAACAAACAGCTGATCGGCTCAGCGCAGCAGCCATTTAAATTTAAATAAAGCGGCAATTATTTAAATCACCGCTTCATTTTCCTATGCCGGGTAGCCTAATCTACATGCCTCAGTCGCCAGAGCATGTAGTCTAGATGTACCTTCAGAGACCCATCCCATAAAGTTACAAGTCACAGGAAAAAAAACTAAAGATTGCCCTGAATGTATTTTTCCCCAACCTTTGCCCTTCTCCATAGCCTAACAAAAAAGAGGAAGGCAGGATTTGCAGCATGCCCACAGGGTTGACAAATGTGTGCTCTGGCACACCATAGGATTCTTATTTAGTTTGTTTCATTATATTTTTCCATCCTTAAAAAGGGCATGAAAAAGATTGGTGAGACTCATTTCAGCATGAGATGTATAACTTTACAACCCTTTTCAGCTCAACCATTGTCCCAGTGCTGGAGGACTTAGGAAGGGGTACCATGCTGAAAGGGCACTTCTTTCTTGGTAGTATTTACAGAATAAAGGCTCAGGCATTATGTGCACACATATTAAAATACATGTTTATTTGTTTTCACAAAAACCCACAAAAGAACTCCTTTAGTAATCATGATTCCCAGAGGAGATGTTGGCACACATTGCTAGAAAGTGGAGCGTTAATGTGATATTTCAGGAAGCTCTGAAGCAAGTGCATGAGAAAATGGTTGTAAACAGAAAGAGAGCAAGGCTCTTTTCAGACTGCAAAATTGCATTCTGAATGCAAAATGCTGGTCTGACATTGCTGGTTTTTTATTCCTCAGCAAAAGCAAGCCACAATGTCCAAGATGGAATTGTTAGTAGTGCACCTGGTGTCCAATATTTATTTTGGGGAGCATTTCTATCATTAGAGACTATAATTATCACTCGCATCTAATGCTAAAGACATGTAGAGTGGTGAAGGAGGAGAAAAAGAGCAGCAAGATAAGAGTAAAAGAAAGAGGAGGAGAGTACACAGGAGAGGGTGGGGAAGAACCTAGAGACAACAAGGGAGGAGGAGGAAAAAACAAAGGGGGTGAACCAGAATCTATCAGAAACAAAGAAAAGTGTTTCCAACCAGAAACAGTGTCTCATGACAGCAAGAGACAAGCAGCATTGCCTCCAAAAAGATACGCCAGCTCAGAAAATTAAAAACTAGAAAGAGGAGTAAGGAAAGACTATCACTTAACAGAAACTAAAAAGAAGTTGGAACTTTTTAAAATTACTTATCCTTTTTTTTGTTACTAAAAGGACAAGGTTCCACTCCAGCAAGTTTCTGAAGCAAACCCTAAGCTTGAATGAATGATTAATGACAGTGGGACTCTCAGACTTGTTGGGCCCCGGCCATTGCAGGGGGCGGGGTGGCTCTGTGCCCCTGGAAGGGGCTGAGTCTTCGGCAGAAGTGGCAAGGCTGGGGCTAACCTCTCCCCCAGGAATCCCCTCAGCACATTGCATGTGACTCCAGTGAGTATTTAAAGGGCTCCAGGCAGTAGCAGTGATGGTGATTGGAAGCCCTGGGGTATTTACCGCCTTTGCTTCCTCATGGTGGAAGGTCTGATTATGAAAGTCATCCTTTACTACTCTAAAGGATTTGCTTCATTCAAAACTGTACATTTTGCCTTGTAATTGTCCAACAGGTAGACAAGTTCAACAACTCAGCTAAACACTTCCCACACATACCCCAGTTGGCTTACCATTTTTACTACCTGAAGTAACTCAAGTCTGAAATACCAATGTTCATTGCCATCAATATCTCAATCAGTTTTCTTCAAACCCTTATTTTGCGTGTTACTATTTGGTCTTCTATAGCTGTACGCTCCCCTCTGATGATCCAAATATTTCTTGGGCTACCCATTTTCTCCCTGGGTATGCAAACCTCATCCAGGGAAATCTGTAATAAAGACAATAATTCTCTTAGTCTGTGTTTCACAACAGCAAAAGTTTTGTTTCTTTTTGTCAACAGACAATGACAAATATTCTGTCGAAGAATGTCTTAACCTTAAAAAACAGATCATCAAGAACAAATAACATGATGAAAAGGCTGAATGAAAGCGGTTATCTGAAAACCCCCATGTATAATATATACCAATATTTATACTGCTTGAAAGGAATTAGGATGACTCTTTACCAACCGGATTAATATGTTGCTTTGCAAAATATGTAATGTATAAAAAGCAAGGATCCTGTAATCCCTCCACATGCAGGATTCCAACTGTCCCTGATGCTAAAATACAACACTATTAATAAAAATACTCCCAGGTTATTTTTTTATTATTATTTAAAGGGCCATTTAAAAAGCCTTTCACAGAAGTAGCTTCCTTCATTTTTTCTTAGATGTCCCCAATGAACATACACATTTACTCCGGGGCCACTCAGCCTCATGCACTGCCCTCCTGACATTCTTGGTGCTATCTTTACAAACTACACTCCCTGAAACCAATTGAGCTAAGAAATGCATTTAGAATACAAAAAACTGCCTTCTCTCTTCTTTGCTGTTTTCTCGCATCCTTATTCAGAAAGGCAGTTATGCACACACTTAAAAGTTTAAGTATGTGAACAGTTCTGGTCTGGGCTTTGGAATGGTATCAGTATCAGAACCTCTTTTCTGCACTCTTAGCTAGTGACATCAGTGTTTGAGTCATGCTGGTAAGAGATTCAGGCCACTGATTTGGGAGACTGGACAAAGTGTAAGAGGGTGGGGAGTAGAGGCTCCCCAGGATTTCTGTGGGTGGCAAGGGGGATAATAAGGTTGAAAACAGCTCTCCTCAAGTAACTAATAAGGTCCCAAACCTGGACTCCTTGTATATTCAAAAGCTCCCAGCAATTACAACAACAGTATTGTTTGTGTGCAAAGAGTGCAGAACGAAGCCCTCATTTTTTAAACTTACCATATGATAAGCTAATCTTTACAACTGCTTCATTGCCTTGTTCTTGATGTATTGTTTTCTTCACAAGGATAACAATGAAGGCATAAGGATAGTCAATCATATGAATTTTTCTTTGCATCTTATCAACATCTTCAAGTTACCTGCATTTTACTTTTAGTGGGGTTCTTATTATTTGACTTTTTAATAATAACATTATGTGATGTGAAAACTATCATAATTTTCCCACTTACCTTCTCAGAGTAGTCACTTCAGCTCAATTTTTAAATTATTTTGGCATTGCTCTACCCAGTGCTAAGTGACTCAGGAGTCAAAATCTCATATTCACAAGTGATTTAGGCCAAGATCCTCAAATGGTATTTAGGCTCCTAACTCCCCTTGATTTCAGAATTTAAATGCCTCTAACAACCTGGGCCTTACACACTTAGAAGCCTAAATCACTTTGAGCTTTGCAATATTGAGCAGAGAAACTCAGCAAAACTCTGCCTCTTTAATATTTCAATTTGTTAAAATGATTTACCAGACTGCATTATAAGCATTAACAAAGAATCATGAAATACATTCCATATACTGAGCCTCTTTAGAAAGAAAGAAAGAAAGAAAGAAAGAAAGAAAGAAAGAAAGAAAGAAAGAAAGAAAGAAAGAAAGAAAGAAAGAAAGAAAGAAAGAAAGAAAGAAAGAAAGAAAGAAAGAAAGAAAGAAAGAACACCAATGACTTACTCAAGTTTAATCTACTGGGACATCAGGTCAATACTTAAAACATCAAAATCCTTATGCCTTGAATGTTTCCCATTAAATGTGTGTCAAAGTTAAAAGACATCAGGAGCCAAATTCAACCCTGGTGTAAACCAATGCAACCTTGGTCACAGATGCTTGCACCAAGACTGAACTTGGCCTAATAGTATGTGGTATCATAAAAATTACCAAAACAACAGGTCAGAGCTATGAAACTCATTACAGTCAAGTACATTAAATAAAAGAGAATCCTACCAGTTGTATCATCGGCTTCTGTGTCTAGAAGAGCATCTACTGAAGCCACGTCTGTGACTATGAAGGAGTCTGTTGTATCAGACACTCCTCGCTTGCTGAGACAAAGCTTCTTTGGGATACTGACTCCTTTGCTTTGATCACAGGGCCTCTCACTAACCTTCTGTCTGGCAGGCAGGTGATACCACTTCTTGAAGGTTTTCCTAGGCTTTCCTACTATTCCCCAGGGCATATTTTAACAATAAAAATAGTCCATAGATTGATTTTGTAGTTATCTTCCCCCAAAAAATTTGTATATGATGGAGATGGAAAATATTTTTCCCCACCACATCCACCTGTTTTGGTACAATGTTAAATACTCCAAAGTTCAGTTTGTCCTCTTTTTCAGAGAAAGAAGAGAAATCTTCATTGAAATACATATTCTTCAGAAGGCATCTTCTGCTTCTCCCTGACCTGTTTCAGCTGGAATTTTCAGCCTGTGTCCTTTTTTTCCTCAATGAATGTGTCAGCAAATGATTTATTAATATACAAAGCTGCAAAATCAGAAGTGTCTTTCTCATTATGGCTCTGAAAACAGTTGCAACTTTCCTTATAATTAGCAAATTACAAATAAGCTGTATAAATAGCCTGACTTTTTAAAGTTAGCCTTTTCCTAAATATCCTTATTTAAGAGCAATACAATTAGAGAAAATCCATCTTAGCCCACTCAAAATAACAATAAACCCTGATCCTGCAGAATCTTATGCACATACATGACTTTACTCTTGAGTGGTTCCACTGAATTCAGCGTAAAATTCAATGTGACTACTCATATCATTCAAGTTATGCCCCTAGTTAAGTATTCAGAGGATGGGGGCTAGAAAGTTACAAATTAGTTGTATGAGAATTATAAGACTTATTTATTTAATCATTTTCTATGTTTCACAAGTCCATTTTTTTTCATCAAAGTATTCAAAGTTTTCTTACAGGACAGAAGTTTTAATCTATCACCTAAGGACACTTGTTTTTACTAATAAAGTTTATCCTAAAACACAAAATGAATTAAATGCTACTATGAAGCCACGTTCTTAGTTAAATTACAGCAGTATCTGTCCCACAACCTATCCTAATATAATTCTGTATCACAAGAAAGTTTTCTGGCCCTAGCTCTACACAGTTTGCTGCAGTTCTCAATAGCCACTGTGAAGGAAAAGGCAGAGAGTGAGAAATGTGATAACTGAGCATTTGTGAGAATGTGAGTGGAATGTGGGGTAAGCTAAAGTAGAACAAATATAGACACAAGAGTCTAAGAATTCAATTCCACTCTTGGCTACACATCACTATATTTTGTGGAGTTCAGTTACTATGGATCTCTGAACTTTAGATTCCTAAGAGAAGAACTGAGGCATGTGAATTAACATTAAAGGGTTGTCTAAATCCTTTCACTTCCACCCAAAGACCCATCACAAATATACACCGACTTAAACAAAAAATCCCTAAGATAAAAAGAAAAGATCTAAATGAGAAAAAATGGCAAGACAAAATTCAGCTTGACTTGGAACTCTAGAATCTGCTTCTGGTCTCTCTCACTTTTGCACGATGGAATCCTATTGGTTTTGATGGAAGTATTACATTTTTACATCAAAGGCTATGTCTAGACTGCAGGCTTCTTTCGGAAGAAGCTTTTCCAAAAGAGATCTTCCAAAAAATTTCTTCCAAAAGAGAGCATCCACACTGCCAAAGCGCATCAAAAAAGCAATCTGCTTTTTCGACAGATACCGTCCACACTGAATGGTCGCTATCTCTCATGTAAGCTGTGATTACTATGGATGGAGTGACCAACAGGGCACCTGTGCTTTTTCCTCTTTCCTCTTCGTTCAAAAGAACTCCCCCTTCCCCGTCCACACATGCCTTTTTCCAAAAGAGCTCTTTTGGAAAAAGGCTTCTTCCTTGTAGAAAGAGGTAGACCAATATTGGAAAAAACCCTCTGTTCTTTTGATTTTTTTCCAAAAGAACAGGACTGCATTGTGGACGTAATTGAAGTTTTTTCGGAAAAAATGCTGCAGTGTAGACATACCCAAAGTAAGCGATGGAAGGTGCTAGCATCTACATTTTAAATCAGTGGTAACTACAGAAGAAAACCAGTTTGTCTTCATTTGAATCATACTTATTGACGCTCCTTCAAATGAAATTATAAACCATTTTAGTTACTTAGAAACGGACCATAAAACCTTTTATGCCATGTCAGTTAGATTTATAA
The DNA here is from genome assembly GCF_052426305.1 of Pelodiscus sinensis. Taxonomy (NCBI): domain Eukaryota; kingdom Metazoa; phylum Chordata; order Testudines; family Trionychidae; genus Pelodiscus; species Pelodiscus sinensis. The sequence continues at coordinate 58,221,793 of NC_143055.1, read as the reverse complement.
TGCAAACAGCTGTTACATAACAGTTGTCTAGATTCAGAATTTTTTTTGTCATGCTATCACAAAACCAAGCTTCCTCTCTCATGCCAGTCTAACTCAGTTGACTTTAGTGCAGTTAAAACTGAAATTCTGCAGGCCACTCATCGATAATAGGAGTCCGTCCAGTAGTTTAGGGATGGAAAAGATAGCAACAGTTTTGTTTCACACTGCAGCTCTCTGCATGCATATATTCCCTTTTTTTTCAATGAAAGTTTCAAAAGGCTTTTGAGAGCACAGATTTGGTACACGTGTGCAGCAGCTGGTGTGACGTGATAAAGCACAGCGACTCTGTAGAAGTTCCCGTCTGTTGAACCAGTAATCAGTAAACTAAGAGGGATTTACTCAATGAATAGCCCATCACAGACCCTACCCTGCCAAAAATCTACTTCTGTGAAGCAGGCCTAAATCTTCTGTTTTTAACCCGTCAGATGGTTTCAGTCTTTAAAAGAAGCAAGCAGCAAGTGGGTGGTGAACAGAGAGATAGACGTTTATCAATATTGGTGCCTTCATTTATTCTGAATTATGCATCAGCCAGAACTAAACCTTTTGATTTTGACTGATGTCACAGCCCTGCTATTTTGTAAAATGTATTAAATAATATTTAAGATAGAGAAAAGGGAGCCATAGAGTAACATCTGGATCATTCAGATACTGCTGCATGTTATGGCATCTTCCCTCCCTCCCTGGTTCATTCCCTTGTTTGTTTATATGCCAGATCACACGTTTACTGAACAAGAGCTTTAAATAGCACCACGGTTCGGTTGAAGTTACTAAAAATACTGGCGCGCTGATTTGATGTAAAACAAGCAGCTTTTGGCATCTGTCACATGCTGTATCTGGCGGCTGGCAGTGAATTTTAAATCCCCCTTTCCTCCCCCTCCCCCCTATGAGCAGAATACAGCAATTAGAAAGACTCCCACAGTGATCGGCTACAAAGAACTCTACCAAAGGTGCTTGGCAGAGAGGTGGCCCCGGTGTCCCTAGCAGAGGAGCAGGAAGCCTTTGCTACAAACTTCACACGCTTCCCTGCCAAAGAGCAGCTCCGCTGGGCTCCCAACTTTGTCTGCAGCTCGGGATGGTGGAGCCGAGAGCCAGGAGCCCAGCGCCCGAGGCAAGCGGAGCTGGGCTGGAGGAGAAGGCGTGAGGCGCAAGGCGGTGGCTCTCCCTTGTCCTCTCGCCGGGCAAAGCCCCCCACCCCGGTGCGCTCCCGCCCCCGCCCCTCCCCTCCCCTCCCCTCCCCTCCCCCAGCCCTTACCCGCGTTCCGCAGCTTCTTGTTCCTGTACACGGACAGGATGACCAGCAGGTTGCCCAGCACGTCCACCACGATGGTGAAGATGAGGATGGCGGCCAAGGTGGACGCCACCCAGGCGGGCCGGTCCAGGCTGAGCTCGGCGGGCGGCTCGGAGGCGTTCAGCCCGCTCCCATTGCCTCTCATGCTGCTCCTCCCCGCCTCACTGCCCCGACATCCCGGCAGGGCCCGGCTGGGGGCAAGGAGCGGGGCCGCCCGCAGCCCTCGGGGATCCGCCCGCCCAGCACCGACGGACAGTGCCCGGCGCGGCGCAGGCAGCCCCAGCGCCTTCCGCGGCCGGGCTGGGAAGTTTCCCTGAAGTGTGCACGTGCGCCGGAGAGTTACTTTTATAGCCTCCCCCTCGCCCCCGCCGCAGCCACAGCAGCAGCCTCCGCCACCGCTGCCTCCAGGTGACATCTAGCGTTGGCGGCGCTCGGCCTCCTCAGCCCCGGACACGTGCGCGGCCGGGGGATTCCAGTCGCCGCTGCGAAGCAACAGCGCCCCCGTGAGGCGCTGGGGCGCAGCGGCCGGCGGGCGGTTCATTCATGGCGAGCGGGCGGCGTGTGACTGCGCAGCGGGGCCCCATTCATTCTTTTTGCGGCTCTCCCCATTCACACGTTCGTTCATTCATTCAGCCTGCTCCATTCACTCCTCTGGACAGCGCGGCAGGTGGGGGACGCGTCCCTCCTTCCCTGCTGCTGCAGCGGACAGCGGCTCCCTTCCAGCTCTATTGTGACAGGCTCGGGGGCTGCCTTGTTATTTACGGGTGTCTTTTCCCCGCTTGGGTTAAGAGCCCTTTTTAATCGCGCTCGGACTAAGTGTGCCCTTCGCTGCCAGCCAGGCAGCCGCTCACGTGAAGCCGCCGAGGAGAGTGAGGAAGCCCCCAGCTTGGATCTGCTCTGTAGCGTGTGTGCTATAAAAAGCTCCTCGCAGAGCTGCTCTGGGGGCGGGGGGAAGGGGAACCTCAGGACCCGAATCCCCAGAGCAGCACGTGCCGTTACTTCCCTGGAAGCGAGACATGGCACCGACGCACAGCGGGCGGAAACAGCTCTTCCTTTGCACGGCAGCCTCCGCTCCCTCCAGAACTGGATTCGGGGGTTGCATCGTGTGCACATGTACGGATCTGGCACAGGCTGCCTCCGCCGCTCCCCCCAAAACAGGACAGGCAAATAGATCGCAATGATCTGAGTATAGCGAACGTGGTACTACTCGTGGGTAGACAGCCTGAATTCTATAATAGGCATTTATCAGCCCCCGGAAAGTGTTTTCTACTGAATGCCAGTCGCTGCCTTGAAATACCTCGTTTATGTGATGATATGTCGTATACATCTAAACTATGTAAGCCGAGACAACGGATCTGCACAAAATGACCTAGAAATCATACTTCTGTTCGGGACCCGCCAGCTGTGATTTCAAATAGTAATTCACGCTCATGTTTTGCCAAATGCCACAGTAGTGGATCAAACCCAGAGAAAGCACTTGCACTATTCAAACAGCAATGAAAGCCCCTGAAATGACTGCCTCTTTCCTGGACTTGCAATCTAGTAGAGAAAGCAATGATGGGAGCTTAATGTCTTCTGCACAAAGAAGAAATGGCTTACATTGTGAAGAATGAAAACTTGTATTAATTCAGCTTGTGTAATTGGGGAACTTGCTGCTTTCAGATTTCATAAAACGTTCTGCATGCAATCATCTGAGGGTTATTCCATTTATAATGGAATGTGCACATTTTGAAGTCCTGTATCATGAATAATTAAAACCATAATGATGAGCAGTAACAGCATAATTATGAATTATGGATCCATAAGCCAGTGAAGTCGCAAAAGTTATCCATTTTACTAGTAAAATGAATAACACTAAAATAAGCAAAGTTTAAGAAATGTAGGTAGCTTTTGTTTGCCATATTGTGACTTGTCATGTATGAAGAAATTAAAGAATAGACTCTAATGGTCAAAAATTTCCTCCCTCCCATATTCAAGTCGTTTTTCAAAATCTACTGATGATAATGTTGACAGATATTTGCATAAAAAACCTCCATAGTAAAGGTACAGTGGTGTTACGCTGCTTCCACTGAAGTCTGATAGCAAAACTGCCAGTGATTTCCAAGTGGTAAGATTGGGCTCATTTATACCAGAGCTGCAAACATTGCTAGAGTTCCATCCCAGCTAGAGAACTCTCATTCCCTTTGAAGTTCCTTTGAACTGAAGGTACCCAACACAAGAGAGGAGAGAGCCCTAGAGGCAATTCTGGAGTGGACTGAATTTGAATACAGCTGATAGTCATTTAGCCTTAAAGGCATTTTTTCTTTGTTTATTATTAGACCTGATGCCTCCCACTGCATTTCAATCAAGCTTCAGGTCTGACTCTGGCATCTAATTATTTATCCATAGGGCCCTTATTGTGCTGATGAAGCAACACTCAATAAATCCTCCATCTCTTAATTTGCCCTTAATTGGGTCTGCCCATGACTGAGGAAGTAGCTAACTGCCAAAATACAAAATAATAGCTATAACATATTTTGCAATAGTCCTTATCTGTCTCAGCTCTCCTTCTTTAATCTGGGGGTGGGGTGTCTTGTCCCTCTTTGGATATGGGCAGACTTTCTCATGCATTCCTGTTTTCCTCCATAGTAATAGAGATGTAGCCGTGTTAGTCTGGTCTTGCTGAAACAAAAGACGGGACTATGCAGCACTTTAAAGACTAACAAGATGGTTTATTAGGTGATGAGCTTTCGTGGGCCAGACCCACTTCATGCCAATTTTCTTCCACAATTTGACCTGAGGAGGTGGGTCTGGCCCACGAAAGCTCATCACCTAATAAACCATTTTGTTAGTCTTTAAAATGCTGCATAGTCCTGTATTTTGCCTTCCTCAAGTCATCTGTGATTGCCCTTCGTTGCACTTCTTCATTGTAGCTACCTGAGAGTCTGGCCCATAGCATAGGCAGCAGTGGCTACATCAGCATGTAGCACTGCTGGAGCCATGGGGGTGTAAGAATACAGAAGATATTAAGGAAAAAATCGGGCAGCTAAGTCTGAGTTTAGTCTCCACTAAGACTAGACTTGAGAATGTTAGACTGGTGGTTAGGACTGGTCTAGGATTTAACTAAAAAAAAGTGGATCCTAGATACAGGAATGTAAGAATTAGCAGGTTGCCATTTTTCTAGATGGCACTTTAGGCCTGACCAAATGCTTACATGTACTTTGCACTGAAAAAGCAAAGGGAGCATTCTACTCCTGATAACCAAATGCAAGTTGCTCAGAAGACAACATCCAAAAGGAGAATGAAAGATATCTTGGTCTTACTATGCTTCTGCACTTACGGATCTGAGCTTCGTGGGCCATAGACACCACTGAGAAGATGAAATGGGTTGGTTGAAGAGCTATTGAAATGGCATGTGACTGCATGCTCTGCTGCAGCCAGTAGTTAGGTATCTTCAGTAGGGCAGCTTTGTATGCCAGAAACTGTAGAACCTTACAAGGAGCTGCTGGGGGCAGATTTGCTTGCCTTCCAAACAAGGCAGAATGGAATTTAGTGCTAGATTTAACTTCTTGTCAGGGTGGGTTTTAAACTAAATATTCAAGCATTTTCAGCATAAAATCTCTCAGAGGAAACTCATATCTTCAGCCTCTACTACCCCCTTTTTCCCCATTTGATCTCAATAGGAGCCGTTTCTTAGGCATCTCTGGCTTATCTCAGAAATTGCTATTCACACTTGTTTTTATCCCTGTTGCTGTGAGGTGGCAGTTTCTAAGGAGGATATCTCACCCTTCAGAAGTTGTTACTGCTTATTTTGGAGGGGTGTGGACAGAAAAACTGTTTAGATACCACCCGATAAACTGTATATGAAAATGTCATGAATAAAATAAAATGAAAACTTACTCATTAACCAGGACAGTGCATATATTGTCATGATTGTTGCTTGCCACACAAACCACATCCTTTGCACAGTTCTTGTCTTTTTATAACTGCTCTAATTGGTGTCTTGAAAACCTGTCTGCTCTACCACCCTCGGAGCAATTGTGCATTTTGGATATATGATTTAGCAAAATGTGACCTAATGAAACACAGACATATTTGAAATGAGTGGCCCAGTAATGGATGCTGAAAGCAGATAACAGAAAATCAAGTTTGAGGGTTTTTTACTTATGGCTTGATTCATTCGCACTTATATTTGTGTAAATCAGGACCAACTCCACTGTGATCCATACACTTAATAGGTGTGAGGTCAGAACCAGGCCTTTGGCAAATTTGTTTTAATGCGTTTAATGTCACTGCTGTCATATACTGCACAGATTTGACTTGTGTACAAAAAGTAAGTCAATGAATCAGCAACATCCCCTGAGTAGCCCTGGCAAGTGATGTCCATCAGGGATACCTGCAAGTCACAGTCCTTCAACTTTACTTTGAATATATGAGTTATGGTCTCCTGCTCTTTCCTATGTGCCATGCATAGTCAACTTCACCGTTCCTTCTATGCCCAAGAATTTTTAAACCTGGATTACTACTGTGTGTGAGCGCGGAACTGGACAAATGTTGTTGGATCTAACGCAGGGCTACTCAACTTTGGAAGCTCCGGGGGTCACAATGATACTCACAGCACATGCCAAGGGCTGCAACTTAAGTGTGGTTGCATATACATGCAAATATATATGCCAACAGATTCTTTCACACTGATGGTCATGAATACAAAGATTAAGGCAAGACTACACAACATGCAGGCCCCATTTAAGTCAGTTCTGCTGATATTAATAAAATGCAATATTTACCTGATTTTCACCCATATGGCAACACTTTTAATGAGCAATGGCAGTCCAGGAATTTAACTACTAAAACGCCTATCAACAGACGACCATTATATTGGCTACTTTTTTTGTTTTGGCTCCCACCCATGGGCCGTGTGTTGAGCCCCACGTAAACCCAAACTGCACCGTGGGCCACAAAGAAACAGATTACGGGCTGCATGCAGCCCACGGGCCATGGGCCACGTGTTGAGTAGCCCTGATCTAATGGGTAAGGCATCAGCTGTGGGAGAGAGATACTGTCTTATTTCAGTTAACACTGACTTTCTTTTTGTTATTTTTAGTTTGTTTGGTTTTTATTTATTTGGGCATAGTTCAGTCAGACCAAGAGAATATTTATTATTAGGAAATACATAACAAAAGCACTTTCTACTGTACACTTTTGAGGTATTTGATTGCAAAGAAATATGCAGAACATCTGTTTCTATTAACTGAGTTTCTCTAAAAGTTTGAGAAAGTGCTCTGTGTTTCATCAAATCTCCAAACAGGCTTTTGAATAGGTGCTCTTGGGAAGAGGACTGATTTGTCTGCATTTGGGTAACTAAATGGTCCAATCCTGCTCATGCATGTGCATGACTATTCATGTGGGTTAAGGGTTGAAGGACTGAGCCCATGTTCTCACTGCAGGTTAATAAGTAGGACCTGATTTTGATGCACTGCAGGTACTACTGTAGGGCCTGATTTTGCCAGCCTTACATCACTAGCCCTGTTGACATGAATAGATCTGTCTGACTAAGTATCAGTCATGTGACCAGTTCCACTCATTACAGCAGGACTCTACATGTGATAAAGATTGCTTGTGAATAGATTAATAAATTCCAAGGTCAAAAGGGATCCTTGTGATCATCTAGTCTGATTGCCTGTATGACACAGACCATAGCAGTTTGTCAGAATATTCCTAGAACATCTCTTTTAGGGGAGGGGAAAAACACATCAACTCTGATTTAAAAGTTATCAGTGATGAAGAATCTACCCTTGGTCAATTGTTGTAATAGTTAACGACTTTGTTAAAATGTATTAATTTCCAGTCTGAATTTGTCAAGCTTCAACTTCCAGCCAATGGAACATGCTAGACAGAAGAGCCCTGGTAGATACTTACAGGCTGTAATCAAGTCACTCCTCCTCAAACTTTTCTTTTCGAAGCTAAATAGAATGAACTCTTTGAACCAATCACTTAAGGCAGGTTTTTTAATCCTTTAATCATTCTTGTGGCTCTTCTTTGAATCCTCCCCAATTCATCAACATCCCTCTTGAACTATGGCCTCCAGGAAAGGACACAGTATTTCAGCAGTGGTGGCACCAGTACCAACTACAGAGGTAAAATTACCCTTCAACTCCCACTCAGAATTCCCTTGCTTAGGCATCCTAGGAGTTCTAGATACATGACAGCATGTATCACAATGTCCTACAGCAGGGGTGGCCAACCTGTGGCTCTTGAGCCACATGTGGCTCTTTGCTCACAGAAATGCGGCTCTCAGGGTTACGGCTCATTCAGAGCCTCATGCCTGCTTTGTGCACATGCCGCAGTCCCTGAAGGGAGAAATTCGTGGCTGTGGAGGTGGCAGCTCTGGTGAGACCCAGGCATTGGGTTAGACTGGGAGGGGTCTGGGAATGCCTGGCTCTGTGGGAGGGGGAGGGCATTGGGTTAGAGTGGGGAAGGCTGAGAGGGCATTGTGTTGAGGGGGCTGGGGGGCCTGGCTCTAGGGGAGGGATGTGTGACTCTTTGCATTACTATCCACAGCCGATCATAGGGCTTTTGGCCTTTGTATCTAACTGGTTGGCCACCCCATCCTGTAGCGTATATAGGCAGAAATAGACCTACAGTAATATTGCTGTGATCTTCTGGCCACCTCCTTCATTCTCCAATTTTATACCCTACAAAGATTTCCATGGAGCTTTCAGATGACTTTTGATGACCTGGTGGCCAGATATGGTCTCTATAATGTCTGTTTTGGGTGCTTGTGTCAGCCGACGGTCAGGGCAATGTGTGGTATGTGTGCGTGTGCGTGTGCGTGTGAGTCTTCAACTGCTAGGATCAAGATCTTTTTGCAGTGGGCAGCCTAGGAAAGGCTGACGGGTGACCCCGAGAGTTTGCAGGGAGAGTGTGTCACATCCAAGTCTTCAACTGCTAGGACTGGGATCCCTACGCAGCGGGCAGCCCAGAGAAGGCTGACGAATGCCCCAGGGGTGTGCAGGGAGAGCTTATTTCATCCGTGTCTTTAGCTGCTAGGACCGGGGTCCCTTTGCAGAGGGCAGCCTAGGGAAGGCTGATGGATGCCCCAAAGGGTCTGTCTCGTGGAGGTGACAGGACCCAAACGCCCAGTTCTCCCTCACTGTGTCTGCCCTATGACCAGCTGGAGTTCTTTTAATTGTGTCTGGTTCTGTTACAGCAACTGAAGGAGTCAGGTTAAAACTTAACCAGTTACAGGTTTATTAAAGAGACTTCTAAAGCATATGGTTACAGTGGCTATTGCTCTATTTCTTAACTGCTAGCAAATACAGATCTTAAAATGGTTACAGAGAAAATAAAGCTAGAAAATAGAAATAATGGTACCATGGTACCAATTGACAGCTTAATCTTTAAAGACCGCTAAGTCTATGTGTACACTTAAGACAAAGGACACATCCAGGTACAATTTTTACCCCCTTCTGTGCCTCTTGACTCCAGTGTATCAGGCCAGGGCCGGTCCCTCAATTCCTAAGAAAGATGAATATGAGGTGGGCATCCTCATGGAACCTCAGGAGGCCAATCACCTGACCCGACCAGAAGATAGATGGTAAATTGACACTCAGAGTAAATGTGCTACTGGGCCCATCTTTTATACCCACAGGGGCCCGTATACTCTTTCTTATCTAAGATGCCAAATTGTGCTGGTCCGTCTTTGTGACACTAGTTCTTACAAGGGAGTTTCAAGTAATTTACACTTGTAAGAGAGATAACTAAATTGTGAGTACTGGACGTTCTTTACTGGGCGGGAAATTCCTCCGCCCCCCCCCAACGAGTGTGTGTTCGCATCAATAAGGGTTTCAGTCAAGGGCACTCCTCTGCAGCCTCTTGGTCAGTGATTAGCTCAATCATCCTCATATCTATGCTTACAGAGCAGTAAAATCAGCATAGTCTTTGAAGCCTTGACAGGAGGCCCAGATATGCTAGCTCACAGTGACCCTGGACAACTGTGTGTGCCCTATATGTTCCAGGCAAGGAAGATGGATGTTGGGGTGGGGGCGGAGGGGGAGGGAGTTCCTGTACGGCTACAGCTTGTTGTGCAGCTCTAACCCATAGTATCCACTTTCACTGACTGTGGAAGCTAAGTTACTGATTCAACAGCTTAACCATCTGCTAGGCCTAACTGACAACGTATCTGTCCCAACATGTCTAAGGGTATGTCTACACTACAGCAGTTAATTCGAACTAAGCTAATTCAAACTAGTGCATCTAGACCTAAAAACTAGTTTGAATTAGCATTTTGCTAATTCGAACTAGCATGTCCACACTGAGTGGACCCTGAACCGAGGTTAAGGATGGCCGGAAGCAGTGCCGGCAGGACATTAGATTAGGTCTTAGAGCGTGGAGCTGCTGTCTCAGGCTAGCCAAGAGCTGTGCTTAAAGGGACCTGACCCCCACCCCGGACAGACAGTTCTCAGGGTTCCCCACTCGCTTGTCTAACTCGATGAGGGACAGCAAAGCAGTCCTGTTTTGGAGTGCCCTGAGTGCCCACACTCAGCACATCACAGCACTCGGCCATCAGCCTGGCTGCACTTGCCGCAGGCTGCCATCTGGGGGGGGATCAATCGGGGGGCTGCAGGAGAGCTTCCACCCCAAGGAGCCCGCAGAGCCATCCCAGTCCTCCCCCTCAGGGGCTCGTACCCCAGTCCTCCCTCACCTCCTTCCACTTACCCCTCCCTAGCCCCCCTTCCTGATGTACAAAATAAAGGACACATGTGTTCAAAAATAGAAACTCTCTTTATTGAACAAAACTCGGAGAGACTGGGAAAAGGAGGTGGGAGAGGGGAAGAGAGAGGGTGGAAGAGGGGAAGAGGAAACCTGGGAGGAGGGAGCTGGAAGGGGGAAGCCAGGGGAAGGAGGAGGGGAAGTATCAAACTATGGTACGCCATATCTTCAGTACTGTGTACAGATGTGATCTCCTCACCTCAAAAGAGATATTTTGGCCTTGGAAAGGGTTCAGAAAAGGGCAACTAAAATGATGAGGGGTTTGGAACAGGTCCCATAAGAAGAGAGGCTAAAGAGACTGGGACTTTTCATCTTAGAAAAGAGGAGACTAAGGGGGGATATGATAGAGGTCTATAAAAGCATGAGTGGTGTGGAGAGGGTGCATACAGAAAAGTTCTTCATTAGTTCCCATAATAGAAGGGCTAGAGGACACCAAATGAAATGAATGGGTAGCAGGCTTCAAACTAATAAAATAAAGTTCTTCTTAACAAAGCAAACAGTCAACTGGTGGAACTCCTTGCTGCAGGAGGCTGTGAAGGCTAGAATTATAACAGAGTTTAAAGAGAAGTTAGATAAAGTCATGGAGGTTGGGTCCATGGAGTGGTATTAGCCAGAGGGTAGAAATGGTGTCCCTGGCCTCTGTTTGTGGAAGGCTGGCGATGGATGGCACGAAACAAATGGCTTGGTCATTATCTTCAGTCCATCCCCTCCAGGGCACCTACTCTTGGCCACTGTTGGCAGACAGGCTACTGGGCTAGATGGACCATTGGTCTGACCCAGTACGGCCATTCTTATGTTTTTATGTTCTAAGCTCAGAGCTCAGGGTCGGGGTCTCACTGGACCACCTTGATTTTCATGCAAACCTGCTCCTGGGTGGCCAGGCTGGCATTTATCCTGCCCTAGACGGCCACTTTCCTGTGCCTAGTGTGGTGGTTGTGGATGTTGGAGGCTTCCCCCCAAACCTGGATGAGGTCCACGATGTTCACACTAGACCAAGCAGGCGCCCACCTCTTGCGGCCCTGGGCAGGCTCCTGGGAGCCGCCAGCCTGGTCCTAGGAAGAGGCGGAGGGCTGGGTGGCAGTAGGTGGCTGGCTCGTGTCGTGCCAGGTGCAGGGTCTGCTGGCTGGGTGCTCTCAGGCTTGCACCTGGCACGGGTACCGTAGCCAGACCATGCCCCTTTAAGGGCTTCAGGGCTGGGAGGGGGGCAGAAGAGTTTCCCTGGTTGTGCCCAGAGTGGCCACCAGGGCAAGCTGGGGAGGGCTAGCCTCCCACTAGTTCGAATTAAGAGGCTACACAGCCCTTAATTCAAACTACTTAATTCGAACTAGGTGTTAGTCCTCGTAGAATGAGGTTTACCTAGTTCGAATTAAGTTTGAACTAGCGGTTTGCCTATGTAGCACCTATGAAAGTTAATTCGAACTAACGGCTGTTAGTTCGAATTAACTTTGTAGTGTAGACATACCCTAAGTTACTAGCTCCCCTATCTGCTTACCATACTGCTTGGCATCCAGCCTATGAGCATCTAGCTTTGCTACCTTACAAGCTATGCAGTGCATGTTGCCTCCTGCTCACACTTTTATTGTCTCGTTTTCTCCTTGTGACCAGATACGGGGTGCTTACCATTCCTGAGGAGAAGTAAGTGATTTGGGGCAAGAGGCTGCTATGGCCTCTGCCATTCTTAGGGTCAGAACCATTCCTTCATAATTAGAGAAACATGCTAAGTAATTGTAATGAATTCAAAGTTCTCTTTTTCCTGCTGTACCTCCTCACACACTTTACTTCCTCATTTTCCCCAATGCGGTGCTCTTCCCTCAACTCAGAAACAGTAGCAGCATCTTGATTTTCCTTGAATGTTTGTCCATGGCATCTGTTTACCTAATCATGTTACTCATTTATCTTTTTTGTGCATTTGCAGAAGAGCTGGGGACCATGCTTAGAGTGGAAGGTGACCGAAATGGAAAAATATTACTAATGAAACCATGGGAGTGTGGTACTGTAGTAACTATCAAAAGTCAAGTAGGTTCATTTCCTATCCAACAGTAAAGGGCAGAACATTAGATACTGGTGCTGAGGAAACTGAATGGGGAAGGAAACATGATGATGGTGAGAGAGAATGGGAAGCCATGGGAGGATAAGAGTAAAACCAAGTTTGATGAGAATATCAGTCAGCAGGAAAAGAGAAGGAAGTAGTGAGACAATGGACAAGATGTGAAGGGCTTAAGTTGCCACCATATTATTTTACTTTTATGCCTGTGATAACCACTGAAAGCAGTGGAATTATATTAGCATAAAATTGGAGTAAACCTGTGGTGAATCAGGCCCTTGTTGTTTAGTTGGAAGTATATCTATGGCACATGTAACACTGGACACTGCTGAGACAAGACATATGCTAACAAATACATTAGTGGAAAAAGTCATTACAAGGTTTTGAAAATATGAATTAAAGTAATCTGAGGCTATATCATGTGTTAGCCCGTCTTTGGCAGACGCCAGTAAAAAAGGAAACAGTGCCACAATTGCTTTTTATAATCCATACACCAAATATATGCTGAGCATATGTGTGATTTAGAACTTCAGCAATAAAAAGAGCTTGAATGGTATCTTTCTTGTCTACACGGTTACTTCAATTGTTAGCCCAGAAAGAACCTATGACAGAAGACACTTCTGACTTTAAAATAAACCTAAATCATAATTGTCAATGGTAGGGACAGGATGGCTACATCTAGACTGGCCCCTATTACGAAATAGCCATGCTAATTTCCAACTTTGGAATAGGGAAATCCGCGGGGGATTTAAATAAATATCCCCCGCGGGATTTAAATAAACATGTCCGCCGCTTTTTTTCCGGCTTGGGGAAAAGCCAGAAAAAAGCGTCTAGACTGGCGCGATCCTCCGGAATAAAGCCCTTTTCTGGAGGATCTCTTATTCCTACTTTCAATAAGAGATCCTCCGGAAAAGGGCTTTATTCCGGAGGATCGCGCCAGTCTAGACGCTTTTTTCTGGCTTTTCCCCAAGCCGGAAAAAAAGCGGCGGACATGTTTATTTAAATCCCGTGGGGGATATTTAAAACCCCCTCAGATTTCCCTATTCCAAAGTTGGAAATTAGCATGGCTATTTCGTAATAGGGGCCAGTCTAGACGTAGCCGATAAGTTTTGCAAATGGGTATAAAGCTTCAAATGGCTGGATTTGCCTTTCACCCTGTGCCAGTGATGTGAAAATAAACCATGTGCACAGCACATGATTTCTGCAGATTCCGACAGGTGGGATACTACTGTGAGCAAAGAATTTTCTAAACTTTTATCCTAATAGAATAGAAAATCCGTAAGAACAGATGGAAACTTGCAAACCTAAGTAGGTCAGTTTTATTTTTCTGAGACAGCAATTGTGTCCCTCTTTTCCTTCTAAGTACTTGACTGTCTTCTCAACTTTCTTGCTGCCTTTGGTAAATTATCTGTGTACTTTACTTAATTTTCCTGGTAGTACATTTCATTTTCATGATCATCTCTGCTTTTTCCAGAGTACTAATGAAGCTGTTAAATAATACCAGACTTAGTGACAATTCTTTCAGTAGATTATTTATCATCACTTCCTCAATGCAATGCATCAGTTCTTACCATTATTCTTGTGTGATACCCCTTCTGCTAGCTAGGAGTATGTCTAGACTGAAGAGTTGTTCCAGGATACCAGCGGCATCCAGGAAAAAGCTCTGCTGCGTCCAAGGAACATGCCTGCTTTTCTGACATTTTTTTTGGAAAAGGAGACATGTTTTTTTGGCATCCTTGTAAACCTCATTCTATGAGGACGAAGGGATGTTCCAAAAGAGGCTTTTCCCCAACGTTTGGCCCAGTGTAGATGGGCCAATTGTTGGAAAAGCCTCTTTCAGAAGGAAAAGCGGAAGAAGATAGAACTTTGTAGTCTAGACCAGTGGTGCGCAACCTTTTTTGATCTGCAAGCCCCACACCGCAGGGGCCGCCAACTGCTGGGCCCAGCCCCCAGCTGGCCAGATCTAGGCGCCGCGCTATGGGGGCCACCAATGGCACACCACTGGTCTAGACACAGTCTAGCAGTCCATGGGACAATGTAAGGCACCACCAAAGAAAGTAATGCTCATCAGTGAGCAAAACACTGGAATTATTAACCTTTTTGGATTATGCTTATACAAAGCACATGAGATCTTTTATAGGGGAAAAGGCAGTAGGCCACATTTATTGAGAATACAGCAATTAGCATATGCTTTTCAGTGTCTCTCTCTCACACACACACACACACACACACACACACACACACACACACACACACACACAATGCACACAGTCCCGCAGGTCAATGTTATAGTTACCAGTCCAGAGTCTGGATCAATCTAGTGGCCAACCAAATTGATCGCAGAAGGAACATAGGCTTTGTCGGTCGCAATCCGACGCTCCTGGAGTTGGTGGCAAGATGAACCCAAAGTTCCATAGCAAAGCACCCTGCTTTTATAATCCTCTTTCCCTGCTGAAGTCTATGGATTCAGTCTGTGACCAGTTTGTTATCTTTTGATGTAAATATTCCAAAACACCTCTGATAGGGTCATCCTGTCCTGGATTGTTAATTAGTTGTCTTTAGGGGTGCCAGCCTTCACCTTTAGAGCCGTCAATCTGCCTCTTCCTTGTTGTGTGCTGATGATTTTCTGATGCTGATAAGTCTGTCTTCACCCCACATTCTCCCCCTTCTCTCTTGACCATCTGGTTTTAATGATGGCCTTCACACCTTATCTCTTCCTGATGCATTCATTCCTCATTCACACAAACAGTCTGTAACAGAGATAGAGATGCAGCCATGTTAGTCTGGTGTAGCTGAAACAAAAGACAGAACTATGTAGCACTTTAAAGACTAACAAGATGGTTTATTAGGTGATGGGCTTTCATGGGCCAGACCCACTTCCTCAGATCAATATGTGGAAGAAAATTGGCACAACCATTTATACCAAAGTGATACAATAAAAAAAAAAGTGAACACATGGTTGTGCCGATTTTCTTCCACATATTGATCTAAAGAAGGGGGTCTGGCCCACGAAAGCTCATCACCTAATAAACCATCTTGTTAGTCTTTAAAGTGCTACATAGTCCTGTATTTTGTTTCAGTCTGTTACAGAGACCTTCAAAAGTTTACAAACAACAGTGTTTTATATTGAGCAATAAAAAAGCATTGTAAATTAAACCTTACTAAATCTTGTAATCAAAACAGTTCACATTGTGGCCCGGGCTTTCAACATTCCTCTAATCTTATTAACATAGACATAATACAAGATCCTGTCTTTTACTTACTAAACTTTAAAACAAAGAAATGTATATTTAACTAAAGGGCCTAATGGTCTGTCTCTGCCTTAACATCGGTATAGACACTGGTAGTCTGTCAGATGAGTTTCTATCAATGCCCCAGATGGTCATAAAGTGGGTGGCTGGCAGGATGAAATTAAGTCATACATTACTACATTATTAAACCTGAAATATAAATATAAAATCCTACTCCTACATTAGTGGCTCAATCTCAAAAATCTTTACCTGTGTTTCACTTCACCAAATGACCATATAAATAGTACTTCATATAAATAACTACCATATAAATAGCACCATATAAATGACTTCAGAAAGGAAGCGCCACATCTTCCATTGTTCAATAATCAAAGGATACTTTTTTTTAAAGTAAATTCAGAGCTCTTTAAAGGTACCTCACTGACTGTTCTGAAGAGTGAAGTCTTCTATACATAGAAAAGATACAGTATACACAGTGGGTAGTAGTACAGACTCCATTGTCAATGTGCTTGAATGTCTACTAAGTGGACAATTTATAGGGATGAGAAGGTCGTTCTGTGTCCATGCTGATTTGGCCCTTCGCATCTCTGCTGAAACCAACAATTGTGATCGTTGTAATATTGAAATGAACAATGGTATGCTAGGATCTAGCAAGAGATAAGTCTAGTTTATTCCATTCAGGCTCTTACATCATGCTGATAACCTGAGATCACAGTACCTGCTTCTCTCAGTTCACACTAGTTGTCAATCAGTTACCAGATTTTGGATGGTACCCACCTGTGCTAAATTTGAAAAGGTGAATATCATCACATGACACTGGAAATTATAACTCCTGAGTTTCATTCCAGCTATGCCAATGATTGGCAAGTGGTTTTAGCAGCATGATGCCACTTTTATGCAGTTCTAGTTGCCCATCTAAAAAAAAAGGATATTAGAGCTGGAAAAAAATACAGAAAGGGGCAGCAAAAGTGTTTAGGGGAATGGAACAACGTCCATATTAGGAGAGATTAGAAGGATTGGGACTGTGCAGATTAGAAAAGAGATGACCAAGGCGGGAGGTAATAGATGTATAGAAAATCATGATCAATGCTGAGAAAGGGTATAGGAAAATGTTATTTATCCCTTCTTATAATACAAGAACTAAGGGTCACCTGACAATTAAGAGGCAGAAGGTTTAAAACAAAAGGAAGTACTTCTTCACACAATGCACAGTCAACCTGTGGAACTTATTATGAAGCCAAAAGTATAGCTAGGTTCAAAAATAATTATATAAGCTTCTAAAGGATTGGTCTATCAATGGATAGTCAGGGACACTGCACTATGGTGTGAATGTCCCTAAATCTCTTACAGCTAGCAAGATCCTGGGACCCAAAATTGCCGTAATCTGGTCAATCCCCAATCCCTCTGAAACATCTGGCACTGGCTACTGTCAGAAGACAGGCTACTGCACTAGATGGACCCCTGGGCTGTGTCCAGACTCAGGGGTTTTTTCGGGAAAAGTAGCCTTTTTCCGAAAAAACTTCCCCTGCGTCCAGACTCAAGCCGCGTTCTTTCGAAATTAAATCGAAAGAACGCGGCTTTTCTTTCGATGGCGGTAAACCTCATTTCATGAGGAAGAACGCCTTCTTTCGAAAGTTCCTCTTTGGAAAGAAGGCGTTCTTCAATGTAAATAGGGCTTCTTCAAAAGAGAGCATCCAGACTCACTGGATGCTTTCTTTCGAAAAAGCAAGCCGCTTTTTCGAAAGTTCAACGTGCAGTCTAGACGCTCACTTTCGAAAGAGGCTTGCAGTCTAGACATAGCCCTGGACTGACACAGTATGACTATTTTATGTTATTCTTGAGCTGCTCACTCTGGTGTGCAGTGTCTGAGTACAAGGTTTTCCCACAGCATCCTCTCCCTAGTCCCTGTCTGTGTTGATATTACAAGCAGGTATTGCTGCATTCACATCTTTTTTCCCTCTTCTCACTCTGCGTGGGTGCACTCTGCCCGCTTCACTACCACTCCAGAATGAATATAGGTTACCAGTGACTTGGCTGAATATTTTTATTTCTCAATCTAAAGAAATTACATGAAATAATGTGTCCTCTGCTTACAGTGCTTGACAACTGGCCCTGTGATCATTCCTAGAAACATTGCAACCAGAGAAGGAAAAGCCAGGGGGCATGTTAACAGCTTTGCAGATACATATTCAGTCACACAGGTAAATACTTCAGCACTGTGAAGAGCTACTTAGCTGTTTTGATGCTTGAATTTTCACTTTATTCCTCATGATGTCTTTGAAATTTTTCTGGGGGTAATTATGTTCCAAATATTCAGTAAGGTGCAAAAGAGAACATATATTTCAGGATAACTAAAGCAGGAAATAGGTTCACTTATCTGGGATCAGTTTCAGTGGAACTTTCACAAAGTGCCAGCCTTGGAGTTTGCAGTTCTTGTCTGACCACTGCAATTGGACACAGAGACAAAGACCATCATTCTGCACATCAATTACTTCTCCCATTGTCAAGCAGCAATTTCAAACCACACAGCTTTCCCAGCTTCTAGAATAACTGTAGGTCCCTTGTGGAGAGCCCAGCTGACCGCAGTTACTCAATCCAGTGATAGGTGCACCACAGCAGAAACAAGTATTGTAGATGTTTTCACTACTATCATGTGTCCCCATACCACCTCCCCGTATTCTTCAGCACCATGCTCCTCCCAGGACCCCAAACACCCTGCTCCACAATCCACTGCTTCTAACTGTCATAGACCTATCCTTTCCCATTCCCAAGAGGAGGAAAAGAGCAGCCACAAACTCTTCATTAGCAGATTCATCATTCTACCCTTTACTTAACCCAACACTGCTCAGCCAATTCAACACGCTAGTAAACCTTCCCTTGTTCAGGAAGAGCCACATACATCATTCTTAGCCTCCAAATCCTCAAAGCTTTACCTTATGATAAATGTCATTAACCAAATGCCAAAATTCCCCTGCCAACCACTCAGACCAACAGCTCAGGTAGCTCCCAAAGCTATCCCAGGCCCTGATATGACCTCCATTCTAACTGCCAAATTCCTACATCCTTACTGCTAAAATATTTCCTACAATCTGTGCTGGGTGGTGTTAGTGGTTTGTGATATACCAGAGGGAAGATCAGAATACCTGGTGGTCTCTTCTGGCTGTAAACACTAGGGCTACGTCTACACTGGCCCCTTTTCCGGAAGGGGCATGTTAATTTCACCTATCGTAGTAGGGAAATGTGCGGGGGATTTAAATATCCCCCGCGGCATTTAAATAAAAATGTCCGCCGCTTTTTTCCGGCTTTTAGAAAAGCCGGAAAAGAGCGTCTACACTGGCCCCGATCCTCCGGAAAAAGCGCCCTTTTCCGGAGGCTCTTATTCCTACTTCAAAGTAGGAATAAGAGCCTCCGGAAAAGGGCGCTTTTTCCGGAGGATCGGGGCCAGTGTAGACGCTCTTTTCCGGCTTTTCTAAAAGCCGGAAAAAAGCGGCGGACATTTTTATTTAAATGCCGCGGGGGATATTTAAATCCCCCGCGCATTTCCCTACTACGACTCATGAAATTTACATGCCCCTTCCGGAAAAGGGGCCAGTGTAGACGAGCCCTAGGATTCTATAACAACATCCAATTCTAAGCTCCTCTTAACTGAACTTCCTCCCAGCTGCCAAAATCCACCAGTGACTCCTGAACACACACTCCAAGCTGCACAAACCCCATGGAAGAGAACTCTTGCATTTGCCCAAATTCCCTTGGTGTTGCTCACTCAGCAATAACCTCCCTGCCACAGTTCTCCAGCCACACATCTCACAGCCACACTATCCAAGTGCCAACACTGGTCAGATTCAATAACATGCCACACTCACCTTTCTGGCTATCAAAACCAGCAAGCAACTCCAATTGTACACTTCCCCCTGAAATAAATATAGTATCTATATCAGAAATAATGCAGGCAATGGGGAGGATGCCACCAACCTGATGATTTTTTGTGTGCTTGTTCCACATTTTTTTTAAAGTGTAGCTTTTGTAACAAAGCTTTAATTGCAATTCCAAGCCTTTTTGCTCTGTCTGGAATACTAGCTACAGTAAACTGCTATTTTTTCTCCCACTCACTCATCTCTAAGGCTACAACTTTATTGCACAGACTGACAGCATAACTAAAGACAGTGTCTGACTTTGCAGTCTGAAACTCATTATCCTGAGCCATAGGTCTTGAGTCTAAATAGGTTTGAAAAACTAATTTTACAGTTATTTATGCTAGCAAGGCAGGAATATATTTATAGGAGAACATATTTAAGGTCTGAAGTTGCCTACTTCTAAACACTTCTCAAAAATGTGAATTCCAAACACCATTAATTGTCAGCTTTTATTTAGAGAAGCTCATTTAGCACTCAGTGAAATTTCTTACTATATCTAGCTACACAGAGACAAACCCATCCCAACTGTAACTCCTTCCACTGCCGGTGGAATTACACCTGGGTGGAATTTGGTCCACTCTCATTCTTCTTACATTTGTACTTTTATTATGCATGTTCCCAGGAAAGTGAGGGACTAGCAACTTCAAGACAGCAGCCAAGAATGATGTCGCCAATTCCTGGAAGCTCAAAAATCACAGGTCCATCATGACATTAGTGTGAAAATAATGAGATTTATTTTTGTATTTTAAATTCCCATGTTTGGTCTGTTTTCTGATTTTCCTGGTTGTATTTCAGAAAACTCTTACCCAAAACAGCACACATTTAAATGCAGGGTGGGGATTCCCATTTACTTCTCTGATACCTTTTCTTGATCCTTTCTCCTCTCTCAGCTATGTTGTAGTCCTGCAGTGCCTGCCCTCCAATGGGCACCAGTAGGGCTGATTAAAATAAATGGGAAGATTTTTATTAAACTTTTCAGAAAAAAAAAAATTGTTGAAAAATTCCAAACTTCAGCTCCAGGGGTGACTCCCCTTCCCTGTCACTCTCCGTCCACTCTGGACTCTCTTCTTACATGGATAATGCTCCCTCGAGCTCCCATCCATAGATATACTCCCCTGCCAGCCAACATCCTTCCACCAACCTCTCCAAATCCGGAAATTGGTTCTGCTCAGCATCTCCTCTTGTTACCTTCACACCTGCCCCGGCTTTCTCCTATTGCCCTTGGATACTGCTCTAAGTAGCTGTTGCCTTAGTTCTCATTTTCTGGATACGTCCCTTCCACATAGCAGCTTAGTCACAATGCAATACATAGGGGAGAGTGCAGGTGGGAGAGTGCAGAGAGGGAGGGGGCAGATGCTCCAGGGATTCCTCACTTCCAGCCCTATGCTTATCTGCCCCTGCTGTTCCTATGCTTACACAGGAGGCAGCAAATGCAGCAGCATTGTTTGCAGGCAGCAGCTATAACTACAGCCTAATGCCTACCCTCCTGTTCCCAACAGCAGCCTCCAATAGCTGCAGCCAAAACCGCAACATCTCTTACAGCTGATGCAGAAAAACTAAGCTGCCAGGAGCTGCTTGTGAAAGTACGAGAAGCCAATATTATGTCTGCAAAATCATGGGGCTTGCAACAGGGTGACAGCCTGCTTCTGTCTTTGCAGCCTCAAAGACCTTTAGTTGTTAAACAGCCTACTGCAGACAGCTTACATTTGCTCTTACACCATAATTATTTCCCCTTTCTCCTCAGGTCTCTGCCAAGGAGAGGGACGAGAGCTCTCTTTCCAGAGATCCTCCATAGACTAGCTGTGGGAGACTGTACTATCTTCCTTTACCTTTTTATACCTCCTATGTTAATGGACTAATTTGCTCATTAGTCCTTCCACAGCCCATTCTCCACTAACTGGGCCCCAGCTAGTCCCCCTCTGGGGAATTAATTGGTGTTTAAAGTGCCCATAACGCTGGCTCAGCTTTTAGTTCCCAACACTCTGTAACATACTGCCCAGTCCTGCCCATTGATCCTATTTTTTTAATTTTCTTTGAGCTCTTCCTCCCTGCCAGAGATGTTATTCCACTTGAATCTCTTCTCACCCCTCGTATGGCCATGTCTCCTCTTGTGGGGCTTTAACCATTCTCCACCCATAGATGTTACATGTGGTGGATGGAGGTCATTCCCATAATTCTTTTCTGCCAACAGGCCCTCACACCTGCCTCCCTATTCTTGACCCATTGTGGGACCTTTGGCATCTACTCCTCCACCTGGTCACCCTGGGTCCCTGTTTCTCCCAACCCCGTGAACTTCCTGGGCTCTGTCTCAGTTTTCTGCTAAGTGGGGGGAGGCTCTGATGACCACTGGGGCTACCAGATATGAACTATTTATTATCTCTGCCTCAAATACTGTATTTTTTTCTCCTTCCTCTCTGTTTTTCAGGGGACTCTACTTTCATTCTCTTCCTGATGGCTTGTTGTCCTAAGCCCATTGTTTTCCAATCTATCTACTTTCAGTTTTTGTATTTATTTCCCTCAGTTTTAGTTCCTTCCACCTGGGTTTAATTTTCCACTGCTTGGGCTCCCAGGTTTCATACTGTGTTCCAAATGGAAATGGGATCCAATCTGTGGACAATATAATCGTGTGGACAACCCATCTACTACCCCACGCCATTTCCACCCAAACCTTCCTTGGAGCTCCAGGGTAACTGGGCCACATTGTAATGCATCTTATCCCCATGGATACAATCCAGTTCTAACCTTGCTGCATCCAGTGGGGTTTCACCAGGAGCAGCATGGCCTAAGATTCTACTGAAGGTTCTTCTGGGCTCTTCCTCTTTTCCTCCACACTTTTTCTGATAGCAAGTTGCCCCACCTTACTTCTCTGGTCTGACCCCCATTCAGCCCTGTTTCCTGGGAAGACATGCCCCCATGGAATCTATCAGTTTAACACTCCCTCTAGTGTGTCAGGCTGACGTGTCCTGACCCATACTTGGGTGTTCTGAAGGGGGTACTGTAGAAAATGTTCCATAATCACAACATGCACACACACCCCTCTCACCCCCACAGTCTGGGATAAAAATCATGAGTTCTTTTAGAAAATACTAATCTGGAGGGTTTTTTACTTTTGTCTGCTGGGCTCACATTTCATGGATTTAGGGGGAAAAAAATCGCAAGAATTTTCAACTCTGAAGTTGCACATGATATATTAGCTTTACTGAAGCAGCTACTCTGCCAACTGAACAAAGGGCTGCATTTTTGAAGCTGAAGGACTGAACTTTGTAATATACGGAACATCTCTTCTGAGTATCAGTAAACACACACATATATATCTTAAGCTATGTCTACATGGTGGAGTTTTGCAGAAGAGCAAATGCAAATGGAGCACTCAATTGCATATCTCGTGCTCTCATTTGTATAAATTCTTCTAATCCTTTTTGTGGAAGAGTTTTTTGCGATAAAAAGCCCTGTGTAGACAGGGCCATTTGTTGGAAAAAAAACCACTTTTGCGCAAGATCCCCAATTCCTCAAAAAATGAGATTTACAGGCTCTTGTGCAAAAGTTTTTTTATCCGACAAATGGCCCCATCTACACAGGGCTTTTTATGGCAAAAACCTTTTCCACAAAAAGGATTGGAAGAAGATATGTAAATGAGAGCATGAGATATGCATATGAGCACTCCATTTATAGTTTCTCTGAACTGAGAATTATCCCATAGCTGTACTCAGCAAGTAAAGTGGAAAGAGCAAGAGAAGGATGAAGCTAACTTCAAGTTTTGCCTACACTAGCTCTTTTGTCAGTCAGGAGTATGAAAACACACCTACATAAGTTTCACCTACAAAAGTGCTAGTGCAAACAGAGGTATGTCAATGGGAGACACTCTCCCATGTTCATAGCAACAGTCATTAATTGGGATGATTTAATTATGCCAGCAGGAGTGCTCTCTCATCAGCACAGAGCGGCTCTATGGGAGACCTCACAGCAGCACCACAGGAACTGTATAGCTGTGCCATTGTAAGGTCCTTACTATTGTAGACTTAGGCTTAGAGAGAGAGAGAAATGTTCTGTCACCCAGTGATTCATCTTTTTCCTTGATACTATTAATACTCATTTCTAGGAGAGCATTCATTCTGCATCTTTGTTCTGCAGTGTCTTATTTTGAATCATCTTGCATAGTAGAGAAAATAATAATCTTTAGATAATGAAAATGCCATTTAAATCCTCAGCAACAGACTGGACTGTATAGAAACAGTGTTTAACTTAAGGCCAGCTCCACAGCTGCTGTAAACTGATGGCCTTTCTTTGAAGTCAATGAAGCATCAGTGGTTTGCAGCAGCTAAAGATGTGGCCCGGAGAAGCGTAACAAAACCACCTACCTAGCTAGGCAGTAGAGACTATTAGTAACTGTGCAGTTGGCAATGAGGCTGAACACAGTTTTACACTATTTAACTGTGCTATGAAAGAACATCAATTCTGAGCATAAACAGTTTGATAAGAACTGTGCTATATGAAAGTGAGGGGATAGGGAAACTAGTTTGGATGCAATAAGAACTGAATTGCACCTTTCCTCAGAATTCAGATCAAACCTTTGCTGCAGTTTGAATAAATGCAGCTAATGTTTGTTTGCTCATTTTCGCATGCCACTACCCTGTCTGGTTTGGACCAAGGCTGGAAGCAGAAGTAATAGAATACAGTGAAAAGGCAACCCTGTGGAATTATCCAACCCAGACATACTATTATATAGCAGAAATGCTGTGAACCGGTTTCCATCCAGGAGACTCCCAGTTCAATGACAGAACCAAAGACAGAGAGGTGAACTTTGGATAAAGACCTAAAGTTTTGAGATACATCCAAAACGAATTCAAAGACACACATGCTTATCTTAAACGGCAGAGACTTAGATGCTTTTAATTGGACCTTACAGCATTGCCATGGTTTCAACAGAGCACATAGAGACTGGTACATAGTAGGGACAAGCAGCACTCTTGGAAGTTACAGAATTACAAGTAATGTTTGAGCTGACCCTTAAATAGATGGTGCAGATGGTATGTCAGTCTGAATTAGTGAAACTGCAAGTGATACAGCAAGATAGTGCTGGAAGTCTGGTGCACCGAGTAAGGAGAAAATCTTTTCCCCATGAGGAAGAGAGAAATAAATGAAGACTCGGGTGGATGCAGGTATTGTCTGCATGAAGGAGAAATGCAGCTGTTACAGAAATGTGGAATCTAGGACAGAAAAGGAACTGACAGAAGAAATAGGTTGTTGGGAACTTTTTCTGTGTTTCTGGTCCCAAGCTAAGCTTGAAGTGTTGACCCCAAGACAATTAACAATGCTGCTTTGCTACGAGATAATTTGGGAATGGATACAGCTATAGTGTGCAGAACAGAGGTATGAGTGGAACTGAAGGAATTACATCTGTTTTTTTTCTACGTCTCCGCTGGTGCTGGTACTGTCTGCAAAATGAGTTAAATGATGTATAGATATTTTAAAGAGTCTATCCTTGACTAGAATTAGTCAACAGTCTTTTCTTTTGAAGTCCTATACTGTTCATATAAAATCTAGACAATGAAATGGGCCTCCATGAAAGCACAGCATGGAAGTTAGAATTATATTCAGGGATAAGTTGCATTAATTGTGGCAATATATATGTGATTATTTCCATTAAAATCAAAAGTCCCTAGCCAATGGGGTCAGCATGTCTGGAAAATTCTTCATTTGGAAGAGAAGCAGAACGGCATAACAGTTATGGAATCACTACATGGAATTTTGTCTCCATTAGTGATGGTTAAAACTGGGCATTTAAAATATCAATAAAGGTCAAACCACAGGATTCATCACTTAAAACTATCAAGTGAAATAAAAATAATTAAATGTGATGGTGATTTATCAGTCATGTTGCACCCAGAGGGCACAAGCAGAAGGGAGGCGAGAACTTATGTTAAACCTGTATCTCTGGTGGTTCCAGTTTTGTATATGTCCCTGTTGATATGCCCCCATCTTAGGAAACTAAGTTAGAATTCATAGGCCATATAGAATATGTGTAGGCTGAGCAGGGATCCGAAGAAGAGCATTTGAGAGACTGTGTGAAAGAAAGAGTTCCAGGTGCAGGGTGATGCTTGGAAGAAAGTAATCTCACAGCGTTTTCCTTCCACTCATGGTATACCTAGACTTCAGTAAAGCATGTGATATGGTCTCACATGACCTTCTTATTAATAAACTAGGGAAATAAAACCTAAATGGGGCTATTATAAGGAGGTGTGCATAACTGGCTGGATAACCATTCTCAGAGAGTAGTTATTAATGGTTCACAATCATGCTGGAAGGACTTAGCAGCACGTGTGATTCCGCAGGGGTTTTTTGGGACCGGTTCTGTTCAATGTCTTCATCAATGATTTAGACAATGGCCTAGAGAGTACAATTATTAAGTTTGCAGATTATGACAACCTGGAAGGGGTTGCAAATTCTTTGGAGGATAGGGTCATAATTTAAAATAATCTGGGCAAACTGGAGAAATGGTCTGAGGTAAACTGGATGATGTTTAATAAGGACAAATGAAAAGTATTTCACTTAGGAAGGATCATATTGAATGGGAAGTGACTGTCTAGGAAGGAGTACTGCTGAAAGGGGTTTAGTGGTCATTGTGGACCATAAGATAACTATGAGTCAACAGTGTAACACTGTTTAAAAAAAAAAGCAAACATGATTCTGCGATGCATTAACAGGAGTGTTGTGAGCAAGACACAAGAAGTCATTCTTCCGCTTTACTCTGTGCTGATTAGGCCTCAATTGGAATATTGTGTCCAGTTCTGGGTACCACATTTCAGGAAAGATATAGAGAAATTGGAGAAAATCCAGAGAAGAGCAACCCAAATGATTAAAGGTCTAGAAAACATAACCTATGAGGAGAGACTGAAAGAACTGGGTTTGTTCAGTTTGGAAAAGAGAAGACTGAGAGGGGACGTGATAGAGGTTTTCAAGTACCTAAAACGATGAAGGAGAATATATGTTCTCCTTGGCCTCTGATGATAGGATAAGAAGCAAGGGTTTAAATTGCAGCAAGGGAGGTTTAGGTTGGAAATTAGGAAAAACTTCCTAATAGTCAGGGTGGTTAAACATTGCAATACATTGCCTAGGGAGATTGTGGAATCGCCATCACTGGAGATATTTAAGAGCAGGTGGGATAGACATCGGTCAGGGATGATATAGACCATGTTTGGTCCTGCCATGAGGGCAGGGGACTGGACTTGATCATCTCTCGAGTTCCCTTCCATTTGTAGTGTACTGTGATTCTTCCAAGAAATTCCAGGCTAACCAGGATCAGAGTGGTGAGTAAGATGGATTGTTTTGCAATAGCATTTTAGTAGGAGTGGAATGGAACAAGATAGGTATCGGGAAAAGGCTGAAGATAAAAGATTCTAATAAATATAAGAAAGAGATGATCAGGGTTTGGACAAAGATTTGTGCAGTAAGAATGGGGAGGAACAGGTACATTTTGGAGCTGCTGGAGAGGAAAAAACATAACAGGGTTCAGCATCAGTGGGTACTTCTACACCACAGGACTAAAGTCGAATTAAGATATGTAACTTCAGCTACGTCGGTTGCATAGCTGAAGTTGAATAGCTTAATTTGGCTTTTGGCACTGTCTACATAGCAGGAAATCAAAGGAAGAACACACTTCCTTCAACTTCCCTTACTCCTCATGAAATGAGGGTTACCATGAATGGGAATAAGAAGTTCTCCAGCTTGACATTATTTCAAAATAAAGGCTTGTAGTGTAGATGATCATTATGTAATTTCAGATTAATGTCAGTTATTCCAAAATAACGCTGCTGTGTAGATGTGCCCAGTGTGAGCAGAGAAGGAAGGGAAAGGATTGAAATAAATGATTCAATAATATTTATTAGAGATATTCACAAAATCAAACGTTTGTATTATACAATAGATAAAAATGAAACGTTGCGTGAAAGTTTAATTCCTTATGATTTTCTGAAATATCTATTTCTACCTCTAAACATTAAATTGCCACACAATCCTAATTAGGGAGAGATTAATAGTTACTGTGGATGCCTCTATAATCTCTCAAAGCATTTACACTATCCTTATCACTGTCTAAACAACAATTTAGAACATGTAAATATATTACGGATTCAACCCCTTCCCTACCTATACTCTACTAAAGAAAGCTAAAATCTCCTTATATTTTATACCAAACTTGCTGCTCTAGTCCCTTCAAAATGCTGCTGCCATTATCATTTTTATCATACATCTATTCAGTCTTGTCCTCCATCTCTTTTGACATCTTTTTCTAGCTCACTATAATACTGCATATCAATTTCAAATTCTTGTCCTTGCCCCATACCACATGCCTTGCCTACACACTGGTCTTTTCCCCTTTTCCATTCCTGCTTCCCTGTCTTCTCCACCAGGGGAGACAGTCATGATGGCTGTGTCTAGACTGGCAAGTTTTTCCGCAAAAGCACTTGCTTTTGCAGAAAAGCTTGCCAGCTGTCTACACTGGCTGCTTGAATTTCCGCAAGAACACTGACTTCCTACTTTCTGAAATCAGTGCTTCTTGTGGAAATGCTATGCTGCTCCAGTTTGGGCAAAAGCCCTCTTGCACAAATGCTTTTGCGCAAGAGGGCCAGTGTAGACAACACGGTATTGTTTTGTGCAAAAAAGCCCCGATCGCGAAAATGGCGATCAGGGCTTTCTTGCACAAAACCACATCTAGATTGGCATGGACACTTTTCCGCAAAAAGTGCTTTTGCGGAAAAGCGTCCATGCCAATCTAGACGCTCTTTTCCGCAAATGCTTTTAACGGAAAACTTTTTTGTTAAAAGCATATGTGGAACATCATGGCAGTCTAGATGTAGCCTATATGTGTTTCATCTCCTCTTCAACAATCGTTGCCATTCATTTCTTCTTCACTTTCATGCTGTCCCTTCCACTGGAAATGTGTTCCCTAGAACTGTTGATCAAGCCACCTCCCTTGCCTCATTCAAATTCTTCCTAAAATATTCATTTCTGCCATCACATCTGTGTAAAGTGAGGGAGGAGAGGAATATAAAATAAATACATAACATTTAAAAGTAAATGTTAACGGGAACCATCAATTTGTGTATATATCTGTCATGTGGTTTGATTTATTTTAGATCCAAGGGAAACCAGGACACACCAGAGCTACTTAACCACTTTCTTATTTATTGCAAGCTTTACATAGTTAATACAGTTGTTTAAGTTTTAAAAGTCTTAAAAAAACAATTACTATACAATTTAAACCTTAAATACTATACATTCTAAAGCAATTAATACAGCACAAAGCAATGCAAAAGCAACTGCTAAAAGATCTACTATACAGGCAGTCCCCGAGTTACGCGGATCCGACTTATGTCGGATCCGCAGTTATGAACGGGGCCCTTCCTCTCCCTGGTCTCCAGCAGACCAGGGAGAGGAAGCAAAGCGGCGGAACACGGGGGCAGCGGACAGCCCAGATGCGTCTGGGCTGTCTGCTGGCCGCGTGCTCCGCAGCTTTGCTCTGCTCTCCGTCCCCCTGGTCTGCAGACCAGGGGGACGGGGAGCAGAGCAGAGCAGAGCAGCAGAGCAGAGCAGAGCAGAGCGGCGGAACACGCGGCCAGCTGACAGCCCAGACTTTGCTCTGCTGCTCTGCTTTGCTTTGACAGCCCAGACTTTGCGGCTTTGCTCTGCTCTGCTCCCCCTCCCCCTGGTCTGCAGACCAGGGGGAGGGGGGGCAGAGCAGAGCAAAGCGGCGGAACACGCGGCCAGCTGACAGCCCAGACGCGTCTGGGCTGTCAGCTGGCTGCGTGCTCCGCCGCTTTGCTCTGCTCTGCTCCCCGTCCCCCTGGTCTGCAGGCCAGGGGGACGGGGAGCAGAGCAGAGCCGCGGAGCCCAAGGGCAGCAGGATAGCCACGGCGCGTCTGGGCTGTCCCGCTGCCCGCGTGTTCCGCCGCTTTGCTCCCCGTCCTCCTGGTCTGCAGACCAGGGGAACGGGGAGCAGAGCAGATCAAAGCCACAGAGCCAGAGGGCAGCAGGATAGCCACAGCGCGTCTGGGCTGTCCCGCTGCCCCCGTGCTCCGCGGCTTTGCTCCGGATGCCTGTGGTACAGCAGCTGGGGCACTGCTGTTTGGTCCCGTAGCGCCGCTCTGGGCGCCATTGGACCAACCCAGCAGCACCCCAGCTGCTCTGCCCCAGGTGTCCCCAAGTCAGCAGCTGCTGAAAATAACCAGTGGCTGACTACAGGAAGCCCCGGCCCCGGGCTTCCTGGAATCAGCCGCTGATCAGTTTCAGCAGCAGCTGACTTGGGGATGCCTGGGGTTCTTAAGTTGAATCTGTATGTAAGTCAGAACTGGCATCCAGATTCAGCCACTGTTGAAACTGATCAGTTTCAGCAGCGGCTGAATCTGGACGCCAGTTCCGACTTACATGCAGATTCAACTTAAGAACAAACCTACAGTCCCTATCTTGTACGTAACCCGGGGACTGCCTGTATACAATAATAAAGCTTAATTCACTTACACTTCATCTGTATGCTACCTACAGTACCAGGCAGGAGGTCGTGGATCCGTTTCTTCCCATGCATTGGAACGCCATACAGTAGGCCGCCATTGTGAAGGACCGAATTACTTCTAGTTACATCGAGCAGGACATGTGGATAAGTTCTGCACATTCCCTCCCATCGATTGTTCTTAATAAACCCAATTTATAGCAAAGCAAGACTTGGTCATTCTAATAATATTTACCAATTGATTACATAGTGTGTAGGATACGTAAAATGCCCAATGCCCCTATTTGGGGTACATCCTGCTGCTCAGGATGTTGCTGCTATTTGCGCAGTTGACAATTTCATGGCTATATCTGTACTTTTTGCTTATCAGAAACAAGCACTAGCACAACGCCGCTTGTCCTGTGTTTTCTTGACGTGGTCTCACGTACCCTGCTTAATCTGCATAGTTATGCAAAACAATTCCTGACTCTCAGGCCCAGCCTGCGTGCTTTGGCGCACCAGACTGGAGATAGGCCAGAAATCTGCACTTTGGACAAGGCAAACATCACCATTTATTGCCAAAGCAGGGTAGTTCGAGTTCCCCTACAATATCGCACACAGTTGCTAGAGAACCATGCTATCAACTTCTCCTAACATTTGTCTAGTTCTAAGTCCCCTTTTTGTCATGTTGAATTTAGATTGTGTGTTCCTCTGGACTGCCTTTACATTTGTTTTGTTTTACTGTCATATTTTTGGGCAATCACAAAATAAGAAGTGATCACAATAACATATTATCCTTGAGCACTTGTCTCTCTCCCTCTAATTAATCCTCTTTGACTAGGTTGTTAGAGAAAACTTCTTTCCATGTTTACTTCATATAGGTTCACGTCAAGAAAGATATTTTCCAGTTTGTTCTTCTTGGTTAGAGTTCCCCTCCTTAAATTGCTCACCTTTATACTGCTTGTTGACTCATCGCCATATACACTGGCTTTTAAAACTGGGTTGAAAGTTCAACATTTTCCAGTTTCTCATTGACTAACAAGATAACTTTTCAGAGATCGTAGCACACAGAATCCCTTGTGACTGATTCAGCTTTATAAAATATACAGTTAATTGGTTTTAACAACACAGATTTTCCTCTCATGTGCTACAAAATGCTGCAAGATACCCCTGAAATGTGGACTCATTCTCACAGCTATAAAGAAGCTAATACAGCTGTTCGACAAATCTTGCTGAATGGGTGTTCCCGCACTCTTTCTGTTCATCAGACCTTTTGGCTACTCAGCCCTTTGGCCAAGTTACATCTTGTGTGAGCCAATCTAACCGGCAACCAGCACCCATCTGCTAGTGTCCCTCAGTTTCTGTGTCTCGGTTTCTTTCCCCACTTGGAGAGAGTGATGCCTCCAGGACTTATCCTCCTGGAGACACTCCTCACCCTTACCTCAGGGCTTGTATTTCAAGTCCCATAATCCGCAATATCTCTCCTCCTGGATCTTTCTGTGGTGCTTCTGTTCCTCAGCTAGCAATGGTCAACACCTCTTCAAGACTCCATAGGCACTGAGATTACTCTGGTCCTGCAGTTTTGTCTTATAGGCCTTCCTGGCCCCTGATTGGCTGGATTCTCTGCAGCCACTCTAGCCTCCTTGGAGGACTTCTCCATGGCTCTTTCCTGGCCTCAAGACCTGGTCCATCCCATCATAAACCCAGAGTAGTGGGCAAGCCTCGGTCTGCCCCTTGCCCCCCAAAGCCACCTGCCAGTGATATCCAAACTGCAGTGTGTCCCTCAGGTGAGGAGCTAGATTTTGGACTACAATTTGCCACTGAGTCTAGTGGCAGAATTGAAGACTGTTGGCTCTCTGAAGGGGGGAATGGACCAAGTGGGGCACAGCTGAAGGGCTATGCCCAGAAGATGCTGCAGTCTGGGGAGTGCTGCAGGTCTTTGTCTGGTGGAAACATTAAAGCAGGAGTGACAGTGTCCTGGAGAAGGACATGAATAGAAAATGCTGAAAAGGTGAGTTTGCCCTGTTACACTGGCATTTGTGTCTCCCTCCACTTGTATAGCAATTTGATAGTACCCCTGTAAATCAGAGGTTTCCAACCTTTTCCTGAATTGTCAAAATGGGTCCCCACCTGGAAGACTTGGTGACCCAGGGCAATTAAAAAAACAGGAGGAGGAGGGGAGGCAGAGCCACCTGGGGAGACACTTAGGGCTCCATCAACGGATTAGGGTTGTAGACAAAAGTAAATGAAGCAACAATTTAAATAATCGCCATTTCATTTAAATTAAAATGGCTGCCGCGCTGTGCCGATCAGCTGTTTGGCGGCACAGCACTGTAGTCTGGACGCTCCACAGTCAACATCAAAGGCATTTGTCAACCTCCCCGGTAAACCTCATCCCACGAGGCATATCAGGAAGGTTGACAAATGCCTTTGATGTTGACTGTGGAGCATCCAGACTACATTGCTATGCCGCCAAACAGCTGATCGGCACAGCGTGGCAGCCATTTTAATTTAAATGAAGCAGCAATTATTTAAATAGCCGCTTCATTTTCCTTTGCCAAGTAAGCAAATCTACATGGCTTCATCGACGGAGCAATGTAGTCTAGACGTGCCCTTAGTGACTCTTTTGGAATGTAATGGTAACTTTTGGGTCCGGACCCATAGGTTGGGAAACCCTGCTGTAAATAAATTGAGTCCTCTGGTGGCACTCTCAGTTTCATTGTATTCCTGAATTAGGGTCCCAACCTTGTTGCCAATTGGTGTCTTTTGCTCTTTACCCAACAAATATAATATGAAGGAAATGCACAAGCACAATGGGGTTAAAATAACCATATTTACTAACTATATATGGTAGAACCTCAGAATTATGAACTGATTGTTCAACCACACACTGCATTGGAACTGGAAACATGCAAACAGGCTGCAGCAGAGACAAAGCAAAAACAAATATAATAAACTACTAAAAAAGGAGGTAAACTACTAGAAAAGGAAAGTTTAAAAAAAAGACAAAGTAAGGAAACTGTTTCTGTGCTTGTTTCATTTAAAGTAAGACGGTTAAAAGCAGCATTTTTCTTCTCCAAAGTAAAGTTTCAAAAGCTATATTAAGTCAATGTTTTTTCAAAAGTTTGCAACTGAACCACCATGTTTTGTTCAGAGTTATTCCCAAAATGCTCATAACCCAGATTTTATTGCAGGAATACAATGCTTGTCTAGAAGATTTTATACACAGACCATAGTGAATACAATACTACTTGGGGGTTCACAAATTCTTTAAAGGGATACTGCTCAGTTCCAATGAACTACATCACTTTTTTGTTGGTGGACAGGAGGGCAGGGGAAAGTCTCACTGATGTGAATGAGGAAGGAGAGACTTGAAATTCCTAAGATTGGCTCTGTCAATTAGATACAAAGTGGCAAAAAGCTACACCTCTGCTCCTAAAAGGTCAGCCGGATTGGGCCCAGTGCTAGGGAAGCATATTTGAGCTGTTCTGCATCTCAAAAAGAGAACTGAACTTCTGAAGTAGGGAAAATATGTTTAGGGGAGGAAAAGGAACAAGGAGAAATGGAGAAGAAAAGGAGAACAGAGGATATGAAAAGAACTCAGAAAGATGGATTTTGAAAAAAAAGTTTGAGCAGTAAAAAGAACTGGGGAAAAGAGAAATACAGGGAATATAGGAAAAGAAAACTGCAGTAGCACTAAGAAGCAAGACATAGGTGACAGTCTTGGGGGAAGGGAAAAGCAGGAAGGAAATGTAGCTGAACATGTTCAGGTCATGTTAGGTTAAAAGGAGAATAAGAAAGGTGAACAGCAGATAAGTCAGCAAAGGAGGCAACTAAAAACAAAACCACAAAGCAGCAATGAGGAACATAGAGAAAGACAGCAAAAGAAACAGGATCGCTTTTTTGTTTTGAAGAATTGGTCACCTTATTCAAAAGCCATCAAGTCTCAAGTGAGGAGTGGAGCATGCTCAGAACAAGCTGTAGTGATAATTGTGCCTACCCTACTTATGAGTTCAACTGTAAAAAGTGAAAGTTCCACTCCCTTTTTGGGTTTTTAACGAAATACACTTTGAGAAGGAAAATAAGATGAAAAGAAGGAATCTATTGAAGAAAGCTTTGCTATCCTGCCTGCCACCTCCACCATGTTGGGTGCCTGGACTTTCATCATTGTAATTGTGAGAGATGCCCTGACTAGACTGGGCCAAAGAGGGAGCCAGATGATATTTATCAGCTCTAAATGAATCCTAACCACCTGGGATGAAACTGGATCAGACTTTAATAACAAAACCACACTACCTCCAACTCCCTCTCACCTAATTTTTCCCCCCAAAAAGACAGTTATTTCCATCTTTGATACCATCTGAGTGTCAAATCATAGAATCATAGAATACTAGGACTGGAAGGGACCTCGAGAGGTCATCGAGTCCAGTCCCCTGTCCTCATGTGGGTGGAAGGGGTGGGGTGTTTCATTCTAAAGACTCCAGTTGAAGGGAAAGGAAACATAGAATGCAGTTAAAATGAGAGTCTTATTTAAAATGTAGTGACAAGATGGGTGAAATAATACCTTTTATTGGACCAGCTTCTGATAGTTAGAGGGACAATTTGGTTCAGTTAAAGATATTACCCCTATCTTGTCTGTCTAATATTATAGGCCCAACACAGATACAACTACATTACATGAAACAATGGAAGTTATTGTTACATATTACATTTCAAATGCTTCAACTAGTTTTCCTTTTCTTTATCTTCAATTAAAGTTAAAGGGATATTTAATGAAGTTTTTGTCTTGGTACTAAGAAGGCTGTGGTCTCTGTATACTAAACCCCAGTTCTTGTTTAATACTGTTTAATGTTAGACAGAGTCTGGGGCTACATCTAGACTGCGGGCTTCTTTCAGAAGAAGCTTTTCTGGAAGAAATCTTCCGAAAAAACGTATTCCAAAAGACAGAGTCCACACTGCCAAAGCGCATCGAAAAAGCGATCTGCTTTTTCAAAAGATAGTGTCCACATTGAATGGACTTTATCTCGCATTTAAGCTGTGATTACTATGGATGGAGTGGCCATAAGGGGCACCTGTACTGTTTCCTCTTTCCTCTTCTTTTGAAAGAACTCCCTCTTCCCAGTCCACATACACCGAAAGAGTTTTCGTAAAAAGGCTTCTTCCTCATAGAAAGAGGTTTACCAATGTTGGAAAAATCCTCTGTTCTTTCAGGTTTTTTTTGAAAGAACATGATTGCAGTGTGAATGTAAGTGAAGTTTTTCTGAAAAAACTCTGTTGTATAGATATAGCCGGGGTTATGTGAACAACTTTGGCCTATATAGTCCAAATAAATTAATATGACCATCCTTCCAGTAATGGTCCTAATAAAACCAATAGGTTTTACATTGTATACCTGAAACTTCGTCAGTATTTCTGTTCTGTTCTTTGCTTGAATTCAGATTATTTTTTCTTCAAGTCTTCCTAGAAATTTAACAGTCATTAAGAAAAAAAAAAGCCCAATCTGTTCTATCATCTCCCACAGACAGTAAATTACGTCTTTCCTTATTTTTTCAACAGACTGAAAATACTCACATTGTATTATCATCTTCATTATAATTTTTAATTCTGCTGTACTGAAATTGACCATGCGCGTCAACATCTTTTCTGGGCTACTGCTTCCAAATTGTTTCTGAAACAGCTCAATTGTGCAACTAAAAACATATATCACATGCTCATTAGAGGTAACAAAATGCACACATCCAATTTTGTCATGTGTATCTGAATTCATTTAATGATCGTAGCAAAACTAAATGTTAAATAACTGATCAAATGGTGAAACCCAAATTGTGCTCTTAAAAAAAAGGCAGTGACAACATTGTATATTGCCTGTTAACACTGGATTGTTAACCCTGTATGTATACCAGTAGTAACTTTTATGTATGTTCATATAGGACTGTGATGTGTCTATAAGGCACAGCCCAAAGTATGGGACACATCCCTCCCTATGTTTGTCATTGTACAAGTGTGCATATATGTAGGATGTACAATGAGCTGTTCCCATGCCGCTCCGTTAACATCTCTCCCCACATCCATGTGGGGCTGTTCTCTCCTAGGACTGTATGGGAGGAATTCACAATTATGATTAAGGTTTTGCACCTTTCCCACTGCCCCATGCACCTTTCCCATCATTCTCTTATGCAAGAGCCTCACAGTATGGCACTGAACATATGATAGAGACATTGATTTAATTGTATTTATTGGCACTTTCAGTAAAATCTTCACTCCTTTGGAAATAGAGTACGAAATTATATTTAAATCAGGCATCCAGATGCCAGAATATTTAGATTTAGAAAAATGTTATTTCTCACCAACCAATTTCACCCTTCTGCAAGTAAAAGGCATTACAAATGGGAGACTTGCATTCAAAATTAATCCAATAATCACGACATTATTGGTAGAACATTGCAATAGGAACATTTGAAATGAAGCAATCACTCTAAGGGTGAGTCTAAACTACATGGCTCCATCGATCGGCAGAGGGAAATGAAGCTGTGATTTAAATAATTGCAGCTTCATTTAAATTTAAATGGCTGCTGTGCTCTGCCGACCAGCTGATGATCAGATGTTTGTCAGCAGATTGGGGCAGTCTAGAAGCGCCGTGGTCGACAAGGAAGCCTTTGTCAACCGGTACAAGTAAACCTGGTTTCACAAGGCATACCTGCGCCGGTCGACAAAGGCTTCCTTGTCGACCATGGCGGATCCAGACTCCCCCAATCTGCCAACAAACAGTTGACCATCAGCTGGTCGGCAGAGCACGGCAGCCATTTAAATTTAAATGAAGCCGCGATTATTTAAATCGTGGCTTCATTTCCCTCTGCCAATCAGCCTAATCTACATGGCTCCATTGATAGAGCCATGGGCTACGTCTAGACTGGCATGATTTTCCACAATTGCTTCTAACGAAAAAGTGTTTCCGTTAAAAGCATTTGCAGAAAAGAGTGTCTAGATTGGCATGGATGCTTTTCCGCAAAAGCACTTTCTGCGGAAAAGCGTCCCTGCCAATCTAGACATGGTTTTGTGCAAGAAAGCCCCGATCGCCATTTTCGCCATCGGGGCTTTTTTGCGCAAAACAGTTTTTAGCTGTCTACACTGGCCCTCTTGCACAAAAACATTTCCGGAAAAGGGCTTTTGCCCAAATGGGAATGTCAATGCATTTGCACAAGAAGCACTGATTTCGGACAGTAGAACGTCAGTGTTTTTGCGCAAAATCAAGCAGCCAGTCTAGACGCAGCCATGTAGTTTAGACACACCCTAAAAGGTCAAATCTTTGAAACAGGCATCAAAATTGTGATAAGAATATTGCCCTTAATTTTTTACAACTCCAGATATGCATGTAATAGAGATACATGTTAGCTAAATAAGGGTCTTCCTCATTGTAGTGTACTCACACATGCACTCACTATTCATCTATGGCCCATTTATCTTGAGACATTGACCTTTGAAGGATTATCATCCCATCACTTGCATATTTCTCACTCACTAATTCCTGAGCCATCAGTAGTTCTGACAAATAGACCAGTAATAATTCAAAACAAAAAAATTAAAGCGAGCCATGCCTGATATGTGTTTCACAGGATAATTCTACTCTCTGGTTCACAAAAATAAATTGACTGATACATTACAGTTTGAGCTAGAGTGCATTGATTGAAATATTATGGTGTGTTAAGACATACAGTATATAAAAACCTAACAGCAAGATCTTACGTGAACTACATTTGAAGAGCAAATAATTTAGGAAGCATATAGTTTCTGTTCAAGAAATGGACACAGAAATATAAGAACCACTCCGTACTGAGTTTGTGTCATAGCGTAAGCTTTTAGTAGACTCGGGAAAAGAGAGAGAATCTTTCTAGATGGGAATCTTCCCAGTCCTTTGCCAATATTGACAATTACAGAATGAATACCCAGTGAGATGGCTAACACAACCAGAACTTCTCCGTGCTTAATATCAACAGACTATTAGATCATTTTTCATGTATTCCCCCTCCCTCTTTCAATGCAAGATTTGCAAAGCATTCCCAATCCTATTTTGTGTAGCTCCTTCCTTCTAAGGCTACTGTGTCTACCATAGAATTGACAGATTTAAAAATGTCGTTTCAGTATTTAACTTTCATAAAGAAATGCGACAGGCCAGCTCTGGGATAACTGCACATGTGGTAAAAAATATGAATACAAGGATGTGTGAAATTAACAAATTGCAAAAACATATACATACTACTAGACTATTTGTTGTTTTGTACATTATTAATAATTACTTAAATAGTGTAATGGTCTGCTATGGGTTTGAAAGACCAAATAAAAAGGTAGGCCCATCTTCTGGAAGAGCTTCTGAGGAGCTTCCACCACAGTTCAGACATAACACAGCAAAGAGCAACACTAAATTAAAGGTGTTTTGTGTTTGCAGTGTCATTGCCACAATGATTAGTTTAAATCATAGACCACATACAATCTTACAATTCAAGTATGCCATGACTTGCTATCTTTAGCCATGTAAATTACATTAAACAGAGATGCATCTGTTGATAAAGATGTGGGAAATACACTGACTGATATTTGAAAGGAATCCATAGCAGGGAATTTGGATTTTGAGGGAGCACAGCATACCTTCAATTGGCTTTCAACTGATTAACCATTGGACTACATCAAACATGTCAACAAAGAGACTGTAGGTCTGATCAGCATAATTCAAGCTGACAGTGCTAGAAATTGCTGGCTGGTGTGTAACTTTTTATTAGCCCAGCTGATTTATGAGTGGAATCTGTGCCAAGTTCATGTCCAGGTTATTGATGAAGAATTTTTCCACACCAAATCTCAAAGGACTTGGGAAAGCAAGAATTAAATGTGATGAAACTGATGTCAAGAAGTGGATGGAGCAACTCATCCATTTTCTTTTCTTATGCAAATATGTTCAT
Source organism: Pelodiscus sinensis (assembly GCF_052426305.1). Taxonomy (NCBI): domain Eukaryota; kingdom Metazoa; phylum Chordata; order Testudines; family Trionychidae; genus Pelodiscus; species Pelodiscus sinensis. The sequence goes on along the minus strand of NC_143055.1, from coordinate 58,183,072 downwards.
GGACCAATACTGTGCTACTAGCAGAACTCACTATTTGTTAAAGGCATCCAGTTAGGTCAGGAAAAGATTGACTTATAAAAATACTTTTTGACAAAACACTTCAATCAGCTTCCTCACAAAACCAAAAAAAAAAACCCCAACAGCACCACACCACCAAAAGTTAACCTGCTGCCATTGATAAACATTTTGATTTTAGGCTGCCCTCTTAGAAAGTGTGTTAACAGACTCAGCCGATCACACTGCACTGTAATACAACCACCTCAGACTGATACACTGGCAGCTGACACACCTTTAGGAGTTTTTGTCATTTGATGACGTTATAGACATAGGACCATGCGTGGGCATCGGGTCATCCCAAACCGACAGGCATGGCCCCACCCTTACTCCGCCACAGACTGCCTGCTGTAGGCGTTCTAGAGGGGGAGTGTTGCTGCCTCCAGTGCCTGCCCTCCCTGTGCTCCAGGGGTTGGGCAGGCTGGAGCTGTACAGCCTCCTCCCTCCCCAATGGTCGAGAGGCCAGGCAGACGGGAATCATGTGGCCTCCCTTCATGGTGCTCTGGGGGCCAGGGAGACCGGGGTGCACGCACATGCCCTGTTTCATCTCTTCCTCTTCCCATAGTGGGGGCAGAGCCTTAGCAGAGGGGATGGGGTGTAGGTGGTTCTGGGGGCCAGCCTCCCATAGCCCCAGCTGCATCAACCACCCATAGGATCATGCATACTGGTGCAGAATTATTCATTCTGCTGACTAATTCACTGTGCCAGGTTGAGGGGCTTTTACTGACATCACCTAAAGGGCTGGCTTCTAAAGCCGGGGTTGGGAGGGAGGGAGCTAGAAGAAGGAACAACTTCTGAAAGGGATTCTAGGAACAGTCAAGTTCAGGAGATAGCCAAACCCGACATTCATGCTTGTTTTTTAATTACAAATAAAGGAAAAAATGTAGATGGAGTAAGTTTTAACAACATCATCTCTGTGTGCATACTGTGGTTAGAGCAGATAGGAATGTGTCAATTTAATGTAGGTTACTTCTGGTACACTGAAAAAACCTGTTCATATTTTATTTGATCTCTGCAAAAACTGTGAGTAATTTCTAGAGCAAAGAACACAAAGGCTCAGCTTAGTAGCAGGCAAATCTATTTTATTGTTTGGAGCCCTAATCTTCCAAATCCTACAGTGAGAAACAATTTTTGAATGTGATTACAGAAAGGTTTGTGAAATCTGCTTTTTCAAATCCTACTGGATGTTGATTTTCTAGTATTAATTATGGATTTTTCAGTATGGATACAAACTATTTCAGTAGCACATTATGTATAATTTAATAGGAGCCAGCAGCTACTAAAGTCATTTCTCAACAGGCATACAACACGACTGCAAACATACAAGGACTTCATTAGTTCTCACATTTTGGAGTTCTTAAGCTTCACAAGATCAATTTTGAGCTACTGTGGAGTAGGGAAGAAAGGGAGATTATCATATATCTGTGAAGTCTTTAAAAAATGCTGGCAGATGCCCCATGGATGTGAATGCTCACACAGGAGAAGTAGCTGCCATGTTCTGGGCCCTTCAACAGGCTCTGTGGGACATCATGACATCAGGTTTGTTATGAAGCTGCAGAGCTATAAAACCACAAATATACCTACTATATTGTATGGCATCAAAACGTGGACACTGAGGAAATCTGAAGAGTGTTGGATTAATGTTTTTCATTCTCATAGTCTTTGTAAGATGCTCCACATTAAGTGACAGGACAAGATCTGCCAGGAGGATATTCATAGACAAACCCAGAAAAGTCTTCCATCAGCACTGGTTTAGTTTTGGCAGCTTTCTTAGTACAGACATGTTATTAGACCAATGAATTACAATGCTTCTTTATGAAAGAATGGCACTGTACTGCTGATGATCACATGATCACCAAAAGCTTCAGTTGTGTAAAGATCACCAGTAATGGATATGAACTGAACATTCAGGCAAATTACCTGAATAGAGATTGAACCAAGTGATATTTGATCTACAAGCAGGATACATACCTTTGGAATTTACCATCATGATGACGTCCTTAGGGAGATAAAAATGTTTATCTTAAAAACCGGCAAACAGGGGAAGTAAATTTCATTTAACACAGTTATTGTTTATCAATTCCTTTACCCTCTGTAAAATAGTTGTAAATCACCCCTGTGGTCAGTAGTGCCGGCTCTGCCTTCCCCTACAATCACAAATGTATAGCTAAACATAAACATCCATTTCACTTACTTGTGTGCGTAGTATTTTTAAGAGCGTTACCCTTGGAATAAAGTACTAATCAGTAAAAGCAGGAATTGTATGATGATTTGGGGAATCTATGTACAGCTTAGGGAGGGATCTTTATTTATTAGACTGCAATAGATAATAGATCCATTTTGAATGTGGAGCTTACCACCTTTGCTGTTGTCTTTTTATCTACATGTTGGATGGAAATTTCAAGGGACGATGACACAGGGCTAATAATTTTCCTCTTTGAATAAATGTATCCTTGGAGAAAAAGTTGGCTGCTACTGAGAAGTACTAATTTTGCCAGGTGGTAAACAGACCATTTGATGAAGCTGAACACAAGATAAAGGCGATGGGAAGTTATAAAAGAGAGATGGTCTCTTGTCAGCCTTTTTGAGAAGAGACTAGTAGCAGAAGAATCTTGAGTAGGAGAGTAGGAGGGCATTGACTGCAGGGATCAGAGGAAAACTCTGGGACTCTCATCAGAAGTTGTACGATGAAGGAGCAACCTGGACTACTCAGGCTATGTCTATACTGCACCTCTCTGCCACAAAATCTTATGCAAATGAACCACAGATTAGCATATTGACAGGCTTCATTTACATAATTAATTAGCAGCCATTTTTACGCAAGAAGCTTTTGCGCAAAAAGGAGCTGTATAGATGGCTCCTTTTTGTGCAAAACTGCCCTCTTGCACAAGAGCTGTTCTTCCTGAAAAAAATGAAGAATAACTCCTCTTGAGTAAAAGGTGGTTTTTGCACAAAAAGAAGCTGTCTAAACAGCTCCTTTTTGTGCAAAAGCATCTTGTGCAAAAATGGCTGCTAATTAATTATGCAAATGAAGTGTGGCCATTTGCTAATCTGTGCTTCATTTGCATAAGTTTTTGTGATCATAGAATCATAGAATCATAGAATAATAGGACTGGAAGGGACCTCAAGAGGTCATCGAGTCCAGCCCCCCACCCTCAAGGCAGGACCAAGCTCCGTCTACACCATCCCTGACAGATGTCTATCTAACCTTTTCTTACATATCTCCAGAGAGGGAGATTCCACCACCTCCCTTGGCAATTTATTCCAATATTTGACCACCCTGACAGTTAGGAATTTTTTACTAATGTCCAATCTAAACCTCCCCTGCTGAACTTTAAGCTCCTTGTCCTGTCCTCAGAAACCAAGAGGAACAAATTTTCTCCTTCCTCCTTGTGACGAGAGGTGCAGTATCGATGTAGCCTCAGAGGACTTTACCTCAACAAAACAACTCTCAAAAGTAGTGAGTGAGGTGAGACATGGGAATGGGAACAGATACGTTTATTGTTTTGGCTAGATCCCTGTATTTCTTAGGGAGGCCATGGAATCTCCATCACCGAGATATTTAATAACAGGTTAGATAGACATCTGTCAATGGTGAGCTAGACCATGTTTGGACAGGGGACTGGACTATATGATCTCTCGAGGTCCCTTCCAGTATTCTATGATTCTTGTGTGAAATAAAGAGTAATGGTGTTTAGAATCCTGTACAAAGTTTATCTCTGTGTCTTTTTACTTTTGCTGTATCATGCACCTGAAGAGTTAAGCTGTAAACCCAGAGTACCCACAAGCTGGAATTATGGGAAAGGGTATATATAAGGAAATGGAAGGAAAGGGAGGGGAGGAGTTGTAGCTAGATAGTTGGACTGTAGTATCAGATCTCAGAAGGGATGCTTGACAGAGGAACTTCACCCAAGAGTTTGCCCAGGGCTTGCTGTGCCTAGACTGTTCAGATTCAGAAGACTTAAAGCACACTGGGCCCAAACACAACAGCCTCATGAGTGCCCATCTAGGGAGCCAGCTCTGCATGTGTCACACAGGGGCTTGAAGTTAATAAGCAAAAACAATCGCTACCTAGAGATTTTACAACTGGTACTTCAAGGTGTCCACTGATATTATTGTGTGAGGTCAGTTTCCAGTTTTAATTATTTGTTTTAGCTAAAGAAAGAGCCTTGAATGGATATATGTTGACTTGTCTTTTACCTGTTTTAAAGCTAATCAGATTCCTGCTATTTTTCTATATTAAGATTTCTTTATGTAAATTGATAAAAGCGCTTTCATCAGACCAAGTTGTTTGGTAGAAGTGGTTTGTCTTCATTACCAGGAAACATTTTGCAATCATTCTTTTTTATTTCTCAGATGTATTTGTTCTAGTTATGTTGATACAAGTACTTCAGTTTTCCCGTCTTTGCTTTTGATGACATTTTAAATATAGAAAGTCTTGTTGCAAAATATTCAAGAGAGGTAAAAAATTCATCCTTTAGTTAGGAGGTAAGCATTATGGTGATAGAAAGCTTAGAAATGCTAATGATAGATACATGCAGATAGTTTTTGCTGCCTTATTCATAGGCCATGATCCTGAGAGAGGAGTACGGGGTTCAGGAGCCCACCAGACACAAATGTCAAGTATAAAGGAGTAAGGGCATATATCTTTCTTATATGGTCCACATAATATCTGAGCACCTCTGATAGTCTGTATTCTTAACTCTGTGACATAAGAAATTAGTGTTCCCACTTTAGAAAGGGTGAATTGACAGGGAAACTAAATGACTTGTCCAAGTTTAAACAGGAAGTCTGTGACATACCCTGTGAATTGATCCCAAAATCCCAGTCCAGTGCCTTATCACAAGGCCACCTTTCTCATTGTATAGATTTTTTTGTAAACAGTATAACTACTAGGACAATTATGTATAGCTGTAGCATTTGCAAATCAGCACACCTTACCTGTGTACACAAGGAGTAAATTGATGATATAATATTAATATTGACTTGTTTAAAAGTGAAGTCATGGATAAATAGCTCCCAGTGTTGGTGTGTACATGGGCGTGTTTTGAAATCCAAACCCAGATCCAGATTTTTGTGCATTGTCCTTATCATTGTAAAGGCTCCTGCTACGGGAAAAATACAGGATTGGCCCCATAGATATTTATCCTATACTATAGTAGGATACTCCAATATAAAATACTCCAACTTTAATTTTTAAAAGGCTATTTTTAAAAAAATCAAGTAATATTTTGTTTGTCCACTTTTAGCTAAAGAACATTCCAGCAAATTAAAATCTTGGGAAATGTTCATCTACCCCTAACATTTCCATGCCAGTTTAAGCCTAATGTTAGTTAAAATAGAAATTCCATAAAAAGCCCAGAGCTTATACGAGAAATTTTGAACAGACTGTTAATTAGACAGTTTCCCAAAATGGCCATCACAATACACATTTCAGTAATGAGGCATAAAATGCAGCATGATTATCACAAAGTAATTCAAATCTGGTAATATCAAAAAGCAGAGAAGGACACAATCCATAAGGATGCAGCGTGACTAGCTTCTGGAGTTGTCTATTCTTGTCTTGTTAATTATTTCATTGTATGTTCAAATGAAGTAATTAAATGGACCATATATGGATATGCTTTTGTTCCCATAAAAATGCTGATTATAAACAGAGCCAGATGTGCAAAACTAATCTGCTGCTAGAGTTTTAAGTAGCTAGTCAAATAATCATTCGTATAAAATGTTTGATAACTGATGTTGGTTTTCAGCCTTATTATTGCTTAATTGAATGTGCTTACAAAATAAAAAATGTCCTAAATGTTATGTTCTATTGCCTTTGAGAAAGGTGAGGTTGCCTCTCTATATCTGTGATGAGATTACAAGCAGAGGGAAACTAAAAGCTTTCTTGAGCTTGCTACCAGTATCAGTTAAAGATTTGATTGGAATATTTATATGATGTGGTCACCAGGCAGGTGTGCACAGCCCCCTCCAAAGAGGGATGCAGAGCCTATCAGGCCCCTCAATAGGTACTCCATCCCATGAGTGGTACAATCCCATGTACCGCTGCCCACTATGAAAGTCTGTATTAGAAGACTAAGTCCATAATAAAGCCCAGCATCCTAGTCAATAACAGCCCCCATCAGCAGGACAGTAGGGTCTAGTGCCAAGTCAGTAGCAGTCCCCATCAGAGGGACAATAAGGCCCAGTAGCCTCGTCAATAACAGCTACCATTAGTGGGACAATGAAGCCCAGTGGCCTAGTCAACAACAGCTCCTATCAGCAGGGAAATAGGGCCTAGAGCCCTAGTCAAAAGGAAACGCTCCCTATTGCAGGACAGTAAGGCCTACTGGCCAGAGTCCATGGTCCAGGAGTAACACCCTCCTTTAGGGTCAATGGGATGGGGTAGGAGGCCCCGGTGCTCCTTCTCCACTAGGTCCCAGCCCAGGGGACATGTCCCATAACTAACTCAGTTGGGAATCCACCTACAACACCCTCTCTGGGTTCCAGCATCCTGCCCTGGGCTACTTTCTACCCTGTCTCTGACTGGGGGTGCATCTTCCCCAACTCTGGGCTGTGTGCCTCCCCAGTCTGTCCCCACTGCAGTGCCCATCTGCTGTTCCTCCTCTGGACTGGGAGCCTCCCCGGCCAGTCTCCACTGGCTGGCTTCTGCTGCAGTGTCTGCCTGCTGCTTCTCCTCAGGAGCTCTGGCAGCAGCTCCTTCTGCGGCATTGGTCAGCCCTGTCTGAGCTGCTCCACTGGCCTTTATACTAGTCCTCCAGTGGGCATATGCCCAGCAGGGCTGTGGGGAAGGGCTCTCTCAACCAATTAGGCCTGGTTATTCCCTACAGACCTAGTTTGGGGTTGGTACACCTCGTCACAGGCATGTAGGACAGAGTGGGCCCAATCTACCTAAGAAGAGCTTTATGGGAATGAATCCCATTACAGTGTTCCAGTAGGCAATTAGCTGCCTATGTGACTGGTTGGCAACTAACTGGCTAAGGAGAGGCTGCCAGAGGTCAGTTAGAGGGGATTGTTTCTAGACAAGGGATGATCTTAAGAAGAGGTGCTTCCTTGAAACAGAGCAGGAAACTCTGCTAAGAATAGAACCTTAAGGAGAGCTCTCCATGATAGCTTCAGGAGATCCAGCCTGAGAGTAGGTTGTCTGGAGAACAGCTGCTAATAGCAGGTCCCTTGGAGGTCCTGGCTGTATGGAACAAATCAAGACTGAGGGGCTACGTCTACACTGGCATGATTTTCCAGAAATGCTTTTAACAGAAAAGTTTTCCGTTAAAAGCATTTTCAGAAAAGTGCGTGTAGATTGGCAGGATGCTTTTCTGTGGCCAATCTAGATGCGCTTTTCTGTAAAAAAAGCCTCGATCGCCATTTTCGTGATCGGGGCTTTTTTGCGGAAAACAAATCTCTGCTGTCTACACTGGCCCTTTTACGCAAAAGTTTTTCGGAAAAAGGCTTTTGCCCAAATGGGAGCAGCATAGTATTTCTGCAAAAGCACTGACAATCTTACATGAGATCATCGGTGCTTTTGCGGAAATTCAAGCGGCCAGTGTAGACAGCTGGCAAGTTCTTCCGCAAAAGCAGATGATTTTCCGGAAAAACTTGCCAGTCTAGACACAGCCAGAATGTATTTCAGATTAAAGGACCTAGATGTGGGACTGGTAGGTTCAACTGGAGTCTGCCTGGGTGAAGGGCTTTCTTGAATTGCTGTTGAACTTTCTGTTAATAAATGAGACTCTTGAAAGGAGGCTGCTTTTGGCAGTTAAAAGCTTGGTTAACTTACAGATGGATTAACTGAGAGAAACTAAGGTAAGGTGCTACTGTAGTGCTGTATGGGAATGTGTGGGAATGGCATGTTATTATAGAATATACAAAGTGAAACTGTCTGGAATGGAAGAGCTAGCAGGACCATGTAAGGACGATGGAGTCAATCTGGCAAGGTGTTGAGTTCAATCCAAGAAAGTGAATGATGTCAACTCCAGTTGACTTCAGTAGATGAAGAGGGCAATCTAGACTTCACAGGAACCTTCATCCTTTAAGGTGTTGAATCTCTGAAAGGGAATGTGAGGCTGCTGCTTCACCTCTTGACTGGGCAAAGTGTTGACATATCTGTCCCTAGCTGAAGTATAGAGACAGCTCTAGTAGAGGGTGGAGGGAGCATAGGGATAGGACTCTGTCCCTTCTGTACCCTTCACTGCCAAGTTTGGTGAGGTTACTTCCACTGTGGTTACTTTTATCACTTAGAATACAGTACTGCTCCACTGAAGTCAATGGACATTTGGTGAGTGATATTAATGAGATCAGAATCAGGCTCACAACCCTTACCTTCCGTGAGCCGAAAGAAGGCATTTTTGTCTGGTCCTTGTTCATGGGTGTAAGGAACAGAGGTGAAAATAAGGCAATGCACCCTGGTGCACTGCTCCTGCAAGAAAGAGCTAGTTGGCCCTGAGGCGCTCCACTGAAGGAGGAGGCAAGGCATGCTTCTGAAGCTCTCCTGCAGGCAGCGGCCTCGTAAGCTGCATTAAGCAGCAGACAGCCAGGAAGGTTAAAGGGGCTGGCTGGGGGCACTCTGTAAGAGGAGTTCATGTTCCCAGATGGGCTTCTGGTGGGGCATCTGCATTCCAACCTCTGCTGCCTTGTCCCTCCTCCCTTCCCCCTTCTCACTGTGCTGGCTGGATGCTGGGCAAATGAGGAACAGGAATAGTGGGAGGTAGGATCCCGTCCACAGCCAAGTAACCAGGCCACGACCAGGACAGTCCAATGCCCAGGATAGCCCTGAGCCTTGCCCCTTACCCCACACAAGAGTACCATTTAGGGAGAGCAAGCAGGCCAAAACATCCTCCCCCAAGATACGTACCAGGATGCTGCTTGCTCTTCCCTTTCCCATCACTATGAGGAATCAAAAGGAAAATTCACAGCTTGGCTCTATTTCTCTCACTTCTGAGTGAGGAGGGGAGGGGGCAGAGGAGTAAGCGACACGAACTGTATGCTCCCCCCAGCCCTACCTAAATGGTACCCTCGGCCCCCACTCTCCTATACATACACACACAGCCCCCAGCCCTGAGCTTCCCACATCCCCAGGCCCTGGCCCTGACTCTGCACCCAACTTCCACACACATGCAAACCCTCTGCCTTGAGCCCCTCCCCCATCCCCACGCTTACATTTCATATATGTGCTGTCATAACACAACTCCCCCCCACAACTCATGCCCTGAGCCCTCCTGGGGGGTGGGTTGCGATATGACAGCACCTATAAGAAATTTAAATTACTTTCTTCCCTGCCAATGGCAAGAAAGGAAAGCTCATTGTGCTATTGGCCCCCTCCTCCCACCTGCCACATCGACGTTGTGTCAAAATAAAATGCTTATAATTGCCATTGCTTAGCCCTTACTTAAATTAGCTCTTTCAGATGATATGTAAGCCTAACCTTGCAATGACGTATAGTACCAATGTGGATTTGTAAGGTCTGTTTGCCAAATACACTCTTTCTATTGTTTGTTTTGTATTGAACTGACTTCCTCATAAAGTTACTTCTAAGTAGGTGTGACTTGTTCATATGTAATATAAACATATATTAAACATCCTCTTGAAGGGAAAGGGGAAACAAACCCCAAAGCCTTACGAACCAGTAGCACCAGCTTTTATTTACTTATGACTGTCCTTATTGTAGCATAGACAAGACCACTGTGGCTAGATTTGCATTTAGGAACAATGCTTGATAGCTTTTGTTTTTAACATCGTGGCTTCTGTCAGGGTAACCCAGATCCTTCCTATGATTTGGAGAGAGAGATGGACAATATAGCAAGGGGTCTGGTGATGAAATGTTCCTTAGATTCTTCAGCAATATCTTAAGGACAAAATCCTATTTTTAGAGCTGGTCATTAAGAAGGAATAAAGAAAAAACAGTACATTTTTAACATGGCTGAATAAAAGCTCTATTGCTTGTGAGTGTAGCATGTCTTATGTTAATGTTAGGGATATCTGAACAAATATTTGCAGTCCTTGGAAGGAAAATAATTTCCTTTTCCAGGAAAGATAACAGGATCCTTCAGAAGGGACTCTGGCCCCAAAGGCAAAGGTGCTTCTTTGGGGGAAAAATAAGCACAAGTATTTAAAAAAACAGATGACTTAAATTTGGCTCTTACTTCCCAACCAAGCCATCAGAATTTTTTTTCTGCTTTTAAAAATGCTGAACACGGAGCAGCGTTCTCTGAAATCAAAGGGAGCTGTTGAGCTTGAGTGTTTCATAAATCAGATCACCTATTTAGATGCATATAAAAGGATTTAGGAGCCTAACTTTAGGCTACCAATTTTAAGTCCCAGTGCCCAGAGTGATGTGAATTCATGAGAATCTCAGCTTTTATTTGATAAAGTTTCTAGCTGTCATGATCGCAAAGAAAACCTAGGAAAGGAAAGGAAAGGAAAGGAAAGGAAAGGAAAGGAAAGGAAAGGAAAAGGCTTGACAGCTTGCAGAGAAAACATGAGCCCCAAAAGTTCTGAAACCTAGAGGAATAAAGAGAACCACAAATTTATTTTGAAAATCATATTAATTTTAAGCTATTAATGATTTGTAGGGCTTGACCCAAGATTTTTTTGAGTATTTGGGGTCAACAGTAGTGAGGCATTACAGTTCAACTGTTAAGAGTAGGTTAGGCAGACATCTATCAGGGATGATCTAGACCAGGCATGTCAAACTCAAAGCCTACTGAGGGCCGCACAAACAAAAATTGATAGCTTTCAGGGCCACCAAAGAAAATGTCCTTCTCTCAGAAAGTCATAATTATTTATTATTATAGATTATATTTTATACTTTTTCATGTCTTGTTTTAATATAATGACAATTTTACACATCAAGCTATTGTATTTGCCTATATAAGATAATTTTTAATTTAAATATAAATTTAAGGTACTTTTTAATGTTTTATATGATAAATACCTTGTTTTGTTGAAATAAAAACAAGTATAGATTATGGTTAATCAAATAGAACAAGCTTCTGTGAAAATGTCAGATACTTTAAGTTTGAGATTGTTACATAAACATATAAAATTCATGCAATTGCAAAAAATTGACATTTATTGATATAAAATTAATATACATTTTGTGACTTTATTTGGGAATAAATAAATAAAAAACAAAATATTAACAAAATATCCCCCTCATCTCCCCCAGAGCCAGGCACTCCCAGCCTAATGCCTGAGTCCCGGTGCCACCACACATTTCTTCCTCAGGCACTGGGGCGGCATGAGCACAGAGGCCAGCTGTGAGTAGGTGCTTGATGCCTGTGCAGAGCGGCTGGCCAGCTGTGAATACATGCTGGAGCACCCAGCACAGAGTGACCCGGCTGGCCATGACCAGTTGCTTGAGCACCGCACACAGAGTGCAGAGCCCAGCCAGCCATGAGCAGTCACTGCAGTGCTATATGCAGAGCAGCAGGTCGGCCGGCTGTGATCTGCACTTGGCCACATGCTCTGAGTGGCCAGTGGGCCGCACTTTATTCTTTTATAAAAATGCAGTGGCGGGCTGCAAAAAATTTCGATTGGGCTGCATACGGCCCACCAGAGACCTGTTTGACATGCTTGATCTAGATGGTGCTTGGTCCTGCCATCAGGGCAAGGGACTGGACTTTATGATCTCTTGAGGTCCTTCCAGTTCTAGGATTCTATGATTATTGTCCTTCAATTGTCAGGCCAATCCATCAGGATTCAGGAGCCAACCTACCTCCAAGACTTCCATTTATGTTTAACCAATTGGACCGAGCCAGTTCATTGAGGGGAGAGGGAGGAGAATGTTGCTATAACAGCACAATGAATAAAGTAGAGGTTCACATAATTGATTTTCATGCTCATTGAAGAATAACTGGAAAGAAAGATTAAAATGGGGACCATGTAAGTAAAGGACATATCTTGTATTAAAGGAGATTTGTCTCTTTTGTTACTATCATTTAGAGCAAGAAAAGCAAAACCATTGTGGGTAGCAGAGATTATAAAATCTTGACACAAACAAGCTGAGATTTCTATGGACAAAAGAGAATGCTGAATTGATGAGTGTTTTACACATGATTATTTTTATTTGACAATTAAAATGTATATTTCAAGCTTTGGAAACACAACCACCACCAAATTTAGCACTCTATCAAACTGTGACAAATATGTAATGTTTTTCTCTTTAAGGAAGACAGCTTCCTTATTACACTGCCTAGTCTATCTTCTATGGAAGTCACTTATGGAAAACACATTATCAGAAAATTTGCTTTATAATAATGTATCCAGCTAATATACTTTCCAACTGTATTTTCTCCCTAACCCCCATGGTAACAGTTTTCCCCCTAATTATTAAGCTATTGCCTACATCTGCTTACATCAATGGGAGAGGGGGCATGATATCCAATTTTCAGCCCAAAGATCTTTTGCATGTCATTTCTGGGGCATGTCTTTCTGTCTGTCTTCCCATGAACAATGAAATACTCAATGAAAAGACCTATCCAGACCAGCAAAGAAGAGACCTCTTAGTTAATCCCACTTTATGCAACAACAGGCTTTGGTTAATAAACTCTCTGTTGCTGTGTGGCCGTAAGCAGGCAAATGCAGCAGGAACCCAAGCATGGAATAAAATGTATAAAGGCAACACAAAGCCTTTGGGACCATTTTAACAGAATACAGCTGTCCTTACTAATTTTTTCAAGGTGACTTTTATCCTTCTCCACAAGAGATAAATCCATATTATCATTCTGCAGTTCAACAGAGCTTCTGCTCAAACCTTTTCACATTTTAAACACTGATTGAGGTTATTTACCTTTTGTTCTATACCAGTGATTGCCCTCTGCATTTAGCAAAGCAAAATAAACAGGCAAAATGGAGCCAGACCCTTTTTTGTAATTACTATTCCAGCTGCAAAGTATTTGCAAATAATCTCATTGCCCTTGTTTTACTCGTGTACAGACTCGTGTACGTGACAAAAGAGCTCACATCCACAGGCTGTGCCCTCTTAATGAAAACAAACCGCACCCTGGACTCAGAATCCAATGTCTTGAGAGTTATCAAGCAGAAAAACATAAGCAAATAGTAAACCCTTGTAGTGATGGTTTGTCATGTTTGTAACTCAGTAGCTGGCACTCTCACGTCTAGTCTAGAGATTTCATGTTCAGGTCCCAGATATACATCATGCGCAAGCTACTATCAACCTAGTCTCCTACATACCATATGGCTCACATTGGTCATTGTTCTGCCTGTTCAGAGCTCTTTTCCATTTTCAAAAATATATTTTACAATTGTCCATTCCCCATGAGTACAATGTAATTACACAACTGACTAAGCACCTGTCAATGTCAGCTGAGATAGATGGAGCAGGTAGAGTGCTAGACTAGGCCCTTTCCATCCTGGCCTGCTGGTTAATTACACACAAGTCACTTTTCTGTGCCTCAATTTCCCCACTTGTAAAAAGGAGTTGATTGGGGCGGGGAGGATGCCTAGATACTACAGTGGCTTGCATTCTGTAAATACCTGAACATGTAGATAAATGAGCATCATCTACCCAAACATTGATGGAAAAAGCCAACAGAGCATTAAAACAGGCACAAGTTACATATTGATCAGCAGCCTTCTTTGCATTGAGGAAAACAAGTTGGAGGAATCCTGACAGCATGGGGACACAATTCTTTGTGTAGGCCCAATTTAGTTGACTTGATAAAACTGCTATGGTTGTTTTTGGAAGATATGTTTGCAAGTTTACACTATGATAATATTGATCTGTCTTTTCTAAGGTGTGAAAACAAGCTGAAGAGAGATTGTTGGAAACCTTTATATATCACAGTTGTCGGAGTCAAGTAAAGTTTTACTTCAGAATGATCAAAATAAAATAATGTATTTCAATGGTACTTATACTTATCTGTTAATTTTTATCAATACCATGGGTGATATTCAAATAGCATATGACATAGTACAAAAAGTAATTATTTTGAATATAAAATAAATGTACATACCTTGCTAAGCTAATTAGTATTTTGGTTATTTACTTTATAGTTGGGGATGGATGATTATGCTCAGAAAAAAATAAAACCAAATCTGTACCTCCATTCTTTTGAGTACTTGTGAGTTTCAAGTATTTTTGTTAACTTTTTCAATTATAATTGTTTTACAAGTGTATTAGGTAACTACTAGGGTGGATTCCCAGAAACATAATTAAACCTGAATAGTAACTGTTTCTGTCATTTTCATTCTGTCCCCTATAGTCTATTAAACCATTTCATAATATTTGCCATTGTATAAACATTATTCTTCATGTTTAAGCCATTTTTTCAATAGAAACCTTAGATACCCATTTAAACTTCCATCGAGAAATTATCATACAATGTATTACAGGGACAATATGCTTACCTTACTTTTCCTCCTAATTTTAGGAATGGTAAAATACAGAAATTGCTCTCTCAGAGTTTGGTTGAGTACTCCTGGTCCATTAGGAGAAACATGACATCATTTGTATGTAAAAATATTTTATATCCTCATTGCAACGTTAACATCTCTCTCAATAGTTCTTTTTTTGCAGCAAAGTAAGTAATTTTCAAGGGAAACTAAGCAGAGAAGGCCCTTTGTGTATTTTGCATATGTATTTAGTTTTAGTTTGAAAGTGCCTGTCTTTAGCTCTAGTCACTTGTTCACAGATTAAATTGTTTAAGCCATTTTAATATACCCTTATAAAACCTAATCACTGAGCCATTTTCACAAAGACCGTATTGCAGCCATTATGCATAATAGATAAAATAAGCACAGAACAATTTGACTCCCTCCTAAAAATCTTACTTACATGTTGTACTGTTCAAAAGAATGAAATGTAGAGCCCCTTTAGCACCTGTTTAAATGTCTACTCATTGAGATAAACCATGTATTGACTCGTGCTTGCTTACACAGACTATAGATAGGGATGTTACTCAGTAATACAAAATATGCATCAAATGTATGAAACAGGTATGAAAATCCAGTGTGCTCCAGTTTTGAGTAAATATGGATCAGTGATTAGTGCACTAGCTTGGGTTATCGAATAAGTGGGTTCAGTATCTGCTGACCACAAAAGTCCTGCATCACTCCGGGCAAGTTATGTGGACTACTCAGGTAGAGAGAGGCTATTTGTAAAAAAGGGGATCAGAGCCAGCAGAGCTATCAGCCTCTGCAGGCCTGTGGGTGAGGTGTGTGTGTGGGGGGAAGGGGAGGGGGCAGCTCTGCATTCCGAGAAGGAGTGGGAGCCAAATGCAGCCAGCCCTTAGCGCTGCCTGGAGCACAGCTGATGCCCTCCTCTCCCGCCCTTAGCATGGCCTAGGGCTCTGACAACTAGCAGTAGCAGTGGCTGGAGCCCTGGGCCCCAGGGCAACTGCCTTCTCTTTCCCCTCCTGCCCGCCACCAGCAGGCCTGATCTCAGCACTTCCCAACCTCACAGGGATATGATGAGGATAAAGACTTGGTGGGGCTCAGATACTACAGGTGATCTAATAAATATACAGGATGGTACCATAACTACTCCTCTGTCAGGGAATCAGCATTGCCACTGCACTACAGCAGTGCCGTCCCTCTTCCCCCACTCACTGACCTCTGCCTCTCTTGCTGACCTCTCCTTGTGGATTTCCCGTCAGCATCTAAACTTAACAAGCCAAAACTGAATTTCTGACCTTTTTCCTCAAGCCTTCCTTACTTGGTAACTGTGATCAGCAGGCAGGCACTGTCTGACTCAGCACGTCTATGCCCATCTTTCCTGACCACGTTTAAATGTTACTGCTCTGTTTTACATCACATTTCAAAGAACTGATCTTTCTTCTTTAACTCTTTCAAGGGCGGCTCCAAAGAGGATGGAGAGAAGCTGTTCTCAGTGGTGATGGATGACAGAACAAGAAGCAGTGGTCTCAAGTTGCAGGGAGGGGAGATCTATGTTGGACATTAGGGAAAAACTATTTCACTAGGAGGGTGGTGAAGCACTGGAATGGGTTACCTAGGGAGGTCGTAGAATCTCCATCCCTAGAGGTTTTTAAGTCCCAGCTTGACAAAGCCCTGGCTGGGATGATTTAGTTGGGGTTGGTCCTGCTTTGTCCAGGGAGTTGGACTCGTTGACCTCCTGAGGTCTCTTCCAACTATAGGATTCTATGATGTTTGTTCAAACCACCAAAACTGTCATTCAAGCTTTTATGATTTTGCATCTTAACTCCTGAAAGAGCAGAGCAAAGAAAGGTAATTCCATTGTACTGATGATCTCAATTTCAGAATTTAGTTCTGTTCTTATTTAAAACCAAACATTTCAAAATCTCCATGAACAGGACTTGGATAGCTATCCCGCATCTACAAACCTTGGGGTCCCTGACTCAGGGGACAATCCCCAAATGAGCTACTGAGGAGCTTGGAGCCCTCACCAACCGGCTACCAATGAGCAGGCAGAAAACCAGGCAGGTTTTGAAAATTGCTGAGAACAGGCTGGGAGTTTGGAACCCTGCCTCAGCTTCATGGGGATCTCAGTTTCAACACGGTCAACATTTTTCTAAGCGCCTTTCACTGCAACCTCCTCCTGTGTAGTATTTTTACCACAACTTTGTCCTCCTCCACTCCAGGTAAAACATTTCTCTCCAGGTTTGTCTCGGCTTGACATTTCAATGACCAGATCATTCCTGTCTTAAGAGTCGCTTCACAGGTCCATCCATCTATACCATATTACATACAAAGTCTTGTTCTAATCTTGAATGTTCTTCACAGTTTAGCCTAGCTCTCCAGCCCCACCTGCCCAGTTTTGTATCAAATCAGTAAAGCTCATGGGCACATTTTTGGAGAAAGAAAGTTTTGTCAAAATAACCTATTTTGTCAAAGCCTAAAATGTTTTGTGGAAGCAATTTCATTTTCATTCCTGGAAGAAGACAGGCAGAAAAGACTCTGGAGCCTGGTGGTTAGGGCACTGGCTTAGGATGTGACAGAGCCTGGCTCAAGTCTGTGCTTGGTCTCTTTCAAAGTGATCTAGAGTAAAAAGCTCTGCTCTGAATTACAACACATTTTATAATGTTGTATGAACTACCAGGATCTAAAAATATTCCTGAAGAGCTGCTTATGACCAGGAAATAATTGCTTTAATAAAGACATCTAAGGAGTACAGACTATTTGAGGTCACATGTATGACAGTAATGTTGAATGATAATAATTGTAGTCCATTCAACAGATTGGTTACATTGTTGCTTTCATTGGCAGAAATGGAAGGTAATTCTGGTATAAATCATGTTACTCTATTTCCTTGGGTGTAACTCTCATTTTCCTCTTATTACCTTTGAGAAATCAGGTGATCTCTTAATAGCCTCCTAGTAACCTTCCAAAAGGTATGTTATTTCAACGTGGGATTCCTGAAGTCTTCACTCGCACAGAAGAATTATTTATTGTTTGAGTTAAATATTAAAACAAGGAATAAAACATGGAAGTTCGAATTGTTGATACAACGTAATCTCTTTCAATATATACCACTTTAGTTATGCCAAATCTGAACACCGTCCCTCATGTTTATTTTCAAATTGTTGCAGTGGGACTCATGTGAATGAGTCATGCTATCACTAATGAGAGGTATGACTGCAGTTCCTCATACATACTGTAAAAATCTTCTCTCCTGATGTATATTCAACTATTGATAAAGAAATTGAAAGATGATCACCAGCAGCAGGGGGTTTACAAGAGACATTCATGAAACACAGCTCTCATCTCAGAGAATGCTCTAAAAACTCAACTACTTGAATATTGCTGATTAATCACTATATTTTTATAGCCATAGCTGGTACCTAATTCTACAGAGATTTCTATTCATATTTTGTTAGGTTATATAAGGTTGCTGTCCAGTAGACCTTATTGTAACAAAAGCTCAAGCAATATAGTAACAAGGGAAGAATATTTGTGATGTGTTAGACAGCAAATAATAAATAGACATTGATCTTTGATATTCTAGAGCCCGCTTTGCCGACAAGTACAACTTGTGAAAAAGACATTCAGGAACTTACACTATAGCTTGATATAAACTAACTTAATTAGTAAATTTCTCTCAAACCAGCTCTGTCTCTTTAGGTTTCAGTCAAGATCAAAGCAAATTACATGTTCCTACTTCAATATGCTACATACAAAATTCTCGCTGCCAATTGAATTTATTTTCAGTAGCAAAAGAATTATTAGACCTGTCAAAAAATTGTTAGCTTCACGAAAAAAAAAAAAAAAAAAAAAAGAGAGAAAGCCCCCTAGTGTCCTTAATTTTTGTTATTTTATACACATTTGTCTGGACGCGATTGTTTGATTTTGAGGTTGGGAGCGGGAGGAGTTTCCCTAAAATTTAGCAAAGTAAGAACCATAAAGTTTTGCTTTGTACCATGCAGAAACCATGCAGAACCATATGCTCTCCAAATGAAGCCATCAATCCATCTGGGTTCACGAAAAAGCCTGCCCAAAAGTGCTCAAAACTAAATACAGGTTAATAAATATCTGCAAATTTGGCCCTGTGTTGGTATTCTCAGAGGGTATGTCTACACTTGCACCCTAGTTCTAATTAGGGATGCAAATGTAGGCATTCAAAATAGTCAATGAAGCAGGGATTTAAATATCCCATGCTTCAATAGCATGGTCTCGCCGGTGCATTACTCTGATCAACAGCTGTTTCGAAAGTGAAAGTGCATGCCGGGATGCGTTAGTTTGAACCAAATCCCTTGGTTTGAACTAACGTTACGCCTCAAACAGAGGTGCACTTTCACTTTCGAAACAGCTGTTGATCGGAGTAACGCGCCAGCGAGATCATGCTAATGAAGCGCAGGTTATTTAAATCCTCACTTCATTGACTATTTCGAATGCCTACATTTGCATCCCTAGTTAGAACTAGGGTGCAAGTGTAGACATACCCAGATTTTCAATGGTATTTAGGTGTTGAAAGATGCAAACAGGTTCCTACTGGGATATATAAAAGCCCTTAAGTGCTTAACTCCCAAGCTGTGTCTAGACTGGCAAGTTTTTCCGCAAAATCATCTGCTTTTGCGGAAAAACTTGCCAGCTGTCTACACTGGCCGCTTGAATTTCCGCAAAAGCACTGACGATCTCATGTAAGATTGTCAGTGCTTTTGCGGAAATACTATGCTGCTCCCGTTCGGGCAAAAGTCTTTTTCCGAAAAACTTTTGCGTAAAAGAGCCAGTGTAGACAGCAGAGATTTGTTTTCCACAAAGAAGCCCCTATCGCAAAAATGGCGATCGGGGCTTTTTTGCGGAAAAGTGCGTCTAGATTGGCCATGGACGCTTTTCCGCAAAAAGTGCTTTTGCGGAAAAGCATCCTGCCAATGTAGATGCGCTTTTCCGAAAATGCTTTTAACGGAAAACTTTTCCGTTAAAAGCATTTCCGGAATATCATGCCAGTGTAGATGTAGCCCCACTGATTTCATATACTCCAATGGGCCAAAGGCACCCAGGTGCTTTTGAAAATTCCACTAGGCTCCTATTGAGAAATGTAGGCATTTACCATTATTAATATTCTGTTGCTGTGAAATAATTTTATTCAGGAAAGTATTTAAAAAGACTTCTGCAGTAGCTCATTCTTTGATCTGTCTGTATGTACAGCAAGCTACTAATAAGAGAGATGAGCTCTTATTGATCAACCTCCTCTCAGCTTGAAAACTCATTGAAATTTCACCTGTGAGAAAGAACAAGTGAAAGCCACACTACTGTGCAAACAAACTGAAGGGAGTTCCACCCAGAGCACATTTAATCCCTCCCAACTATAACAAACATAACATCAAGAGGGAAAAATAGTACATATGGTATGCAATTTTTTCTTAGTGTTTATTTTAATGTATTATACACACTGGAAAGAGAAGTCTCACAGGCATTCCCCATGTGCCATCCAATCTTTGATTGAAGTGGGGTCCTGCTAAATAATGATTTCCTAATTAATTAGTTTTCCTTTGGATTTAACTGAAAGCTCCATCTCCGTCTTGGGGCACTTTTACATCAATTAAAATGCACAGCTAAAAAAGCAGAACTCTCATGATGGAAATGCATCATCCACCGCCCATGCAGAAACGAAAAAATAGTCACGTACAATGCCAAAATACCTGACCTTTTACTCATGAACCCAGCGCCCAACCCAAATGCCCAAGAAACAATCACTGCAACATGCCTTGAAAGTACCATGTCACTACCACTCACCCTCTAGTCCAAACACTTTGTCTGATATCTTAAGGCTCGGTGTCAACACATAGACACAAGCGTGCAAAACTTAAATGAGGGCACTTTCCTGGCTTTTACACATTTAACTTTGCAACCTCAGCATTCTTTAATGTAGATTGAGTATGGTGTTTATATAATGTCATTTCCCCAATTCTTTTTGTGAAGCCATTTTTGGAGCAATAATAATGCTTGGGGCAGGGCCAAAGTAAAAACCCCACAGCCTACTTTGGGGCTTCTCTAGACTCAGAGTGGAAAGAGCAGGTTATACAAGCCAGCAGGACTCCACATCCTTACCACAATCTACAGTATATCATACTGTCTGTTTTGAACAGTTGGGATTGGCAGGAATGAAATTCTCTCCCTCGACTGCTGGGGACAAGGAGATAAGGACAGCCATAGACCTCCCCATAAACAGGGCTAAATGAAAAGGCACAATTTAGACCACTTTGATTCATATTTTAAGTTAGTGTAGCTCATATGAAAAGAAATATAAACCCTACCACACATCCCTCATCTTATAAGTGCACAAAACTAACTGTTAACATTCCTTACAGTGCATCTGAGACCATTCAGGAAAAACTGGTGCCTTTTAGTGCATCATTTTAAAGTTACTGCAGCAACTACAGAGCCATGGTGCATTCCCTTTTTTTGAACGGTGTGGTTCCATAGTGGCATTCAGATTACTCACCCATTTCTGAGCATTGGCAGACCAAGATAATGCCAGATAGAAAGGAAACATCAATTCAGTGTTCTAAAAGGGTTACAAGTTTCACCAGATTGTTTTTTATTCCTCATGATATGCACTCTGTTTTTAATACAACAAAAGGTCTGGCAGCACTTTATAGACTAACAAAACATGTAGATAGTATCATGAGCTTTCGTGGGCACAGCCCACTTCTTCAGATGACCGGAGTTATGAGTTTAGGATGTGCAGACCCAAAATAAATAGGGGAGAAGAGGGAAGGAAGCTCTTTTTCCTTCCCCCCTCTTTCTTCTTTTGTTGTTAAGTTTATCCTATATAGACTAACCTGGCTACCCCCTGAAGCTTCTTTTTTGAATGATGATAAATTTGGTCAGAACCATTACACTCAAAGCAGGCAATAGATTCCAGCATTCATGAGAAGGCAGCATGTAATGAATTTCTTCTCTATGGTTAAACAGAGGACTAATGCTTCACCCACACAAATAATGTTACAGCATATCATTTTCTCTGCCCTTGATCTCCCCATCCTTTAAATAGGGGTTCTCAAATTTCCATGCATCAAGACCCCCTTTTGACTCCATGACCCTAGG
The DNA here is from genome assembly GCF_052426305.1 of Pelodiscus sinensis. NCBI lineage: Eukaryota > Metazoa > Chordata > Testudines > Trionychidae > Pelodiscus > Pelodiscus sinensis. The sequence continues at coordinate 58,161,532 of NC_143055.1, read as the reverse complement.
ATGGGGGACCAAAGCCTGAGCTTGCTTGAGCCCCCCCATCTTGGATTGGGCAGGGGAGGCCAACACCTAAACCCCAGGACTTCAGCCCCAAATGGGGAGCCTGTAACATGACTCTTGCTGCCCAGGGTTGAAGTCTTTGGGCTTTGCTTTGGCCCTGGATGGTGGGCTCAAGATTTGACCAAGGGTATGCAAATCTAATGCCATCCCTAGCAATTCCATTAAAACAGGGTCATGATCCACTTTGGGGCCCTAACCCACAGTTTGAGAACCATTGCTTTAAATTAATGATTAGCACAATGCTCTTTTGTCAATAAAAGACAATTGGGGGTGGAACATTTTCTACTGATTTCATTCATTTTTCTACTACTGTCCTTTTTTCCACAAACAATAATTGAAAAGCTGTCTCAACATTTACAGTTTTCTTCAGAGATTAAAAAGCTTGACTGAGGTTTTCCCAGTTTGGTTGATTTTGATATAAACTTAATTTCTGTTAAAGGCACAAAGCCTTTGATTAAAAACATACTCCCATGTTTATACCAACCCTTTGATCTAGCTCACCATTTTTGTTCTGCTTCAGTTGCTTAAGAAAATGTCAGGCTGGCATATTAGACTGTCATCTCTTCCTTCTATTGGGTCACACCAATTAGGAAGCTGCTTTAGTCCGTGCAGAAGTAATGTTTTCCTCACATTGACAGAGGCCCACGCTGGTGTAACTTTCAAAGTTGAATCTTACAGAGAACCAACCACTATGCAATCCTGAGAAAAAATGGCACTGGCTTTACCAGTGAGGGACTGACCCAAAATACTGGGTTTATTAAAGATTGCACCAGCAACCTTCCCAATCAGCTCTTTGACACAAGATTTATTAACCACTCTAAGCCATTTAATAAACAGATGATTTTATTAACGAAGTCCTTTGAAGTAATTGTTCTAGTCTCATGGTAAGAGATGTAAAGAAAAAAGGCCAACTGATTCAACATCTCTGTCCTTCATTTATCTTAATTCCAGTCTCCAGCCTTTTCACTATATCATTAAAAAAAAAATCTATTGTTTACGTTAGAGCCACTCACTGTCAAATTTATATCTAAGAATTTAGGTATGCAGGGCCAGATTGCAACATTTAGCTACCAGGCTCATGTTGACAAAGGTAATGCACTGTAGTGTCAGAAGAATTGCTCACTGGTGCACAGGGAACAACATTGAAACTTCGAATAGTGGAAGTGAGTAGGGAACAAAAAAAAAAAAAAAAACCCACACACCAAAAAGTTGATGCACTCTTTGGAAAACACTTGTAAGAAGTTGTATGCATGATACAGGCAAAAACTGCTTCAGAAAAATAATTATGAATATTACAAAACTTTTTATATGTATTTTACTGTTGTTTCAAATGCTTCACAATTTAGGTAGTTGGTAATTTAATTAATTCAAATAAATTTTTAAAAGAAAGTGTGAAATAGTGAGAAGGCTATTTAAGTTTTGTATGCATCTTTATTCATACTAGCCAGATTTATTAAAAATAAAACAAAAACATTAAATAGTCACACACTGTCATCTAGTGGGCACCTAACACAGTTGCAGTTTGATTTTTAAAAAGGGAAAAAAAGGGGTTGCTTGGAGCAAACACTATAGAGCACAAAGTAAATACAGATTTTAAAAACGCAGCACTGAATGCCTTGTCTCCTTTGTATAATACATAACAGATACACAGAGGAAAGCTAAAGTATTTTATTAATAATTTATTGTCAGTAAGAAAGCCTGGCTAATGGTAGTTTTCAGTAAAAACCTTTACAAGACCATTGCATCACAAATATACAGACACTATAAAAACTGTGTCGTGGTGGTGTTGGTTCTATACAGGTATGCAGAGGTCTCCAACACACTTTCCAAGAAGGGAAAAATGTTTACAGTTCTAAAATACAGCAACCCATTTAAGACATTTCCATATATCTGACCCAGAAAATATCAGATCTCGTCTAACCTATGTACAGCTGGAATTGCATATATATGCTGAAATTCTTATAATGAAATGCCAAAACTCAGTGGGGGAAAAAAATACATACAGTGAAGCCCCAATAATAAAAGTCAGGGTGCTAGTTTAATGACACACTAACACCACTAGATTCAGTGGAAAACAAATTCACAAAATATCTACAAAATCGAGTTAAAACTATTAAAATCAAAACTGTACATAAAATTTACATAAAAGACTGGAGAAAATTAATTTGCATCAGAACTATATAAATACATGAATCATGCTAACATGGTGAAATGGTATATGGGTTTTTTGTAATTTTTTTTAAACAACAGACAAAGTAAGTACAAAAAACACTTTTAGAAATGGCACAGCCAATGGAAACCTTTAATCTGTCCATACAGTAAGTAGGTCAGGAAATGGAAATAGGCTAATATGTTGAAATGAGCTGCATGATCCAGTGCAGCCATGCCAGTTTTAGCTCACTAAACAAAAGCGTTCAAGCACTGCTGCCAAGAATAAAAAGCTCTTCAAGAATCCTTAAAGTTCAGTAAAGCCTAGGCACTTTTGTTGAGTGAGTGTGTCAGACTTCTGTATGTTGTTTGGAATCAAGTGAAGGAATTGTCACATCTTCAAAGTGGCCATCATCTCCACTCTCATAGTCACTCATCATTACCTCAGATCCCATTTCACAGCATGCTGACACATCGGAACATGAAGCCGTGGAAGCGTACACAGACAGGGACATGTTGTCTATAGGGGGTGCTTCAAAGTCTCTATTGTACCCTAAAGTATAAGGAGCATAAGGTTCTCTGTAATTACTGTTGACTCCACTGGTTGTGTTCTGAGGTTCTGACATATCTGCTGGGTAATGATGGGGAAGGTATTGATTAAGGTTGAACCTCTGCCTGCTTCTTGTAGAAGAACCTAAGCTTCCCACGGCTGGCATGTCTCTAGGTGGCTGTATTGATTCAAACTGGTCACTGTATTCTGGTGGTAACGGCGGGAGCTCATCGGGAGCAGGAAAGTCATCTGGTGGAGGTGGAAAATCACTTTCTATGTCATAGCCTCCAGGATAGTAATCTGTATCAATGGCATTTGGGTCTGTGTAAAGAGGAGCTGGTTCTTCAACCACCTCATAATTCGGGTACTCCTGGATACCGGGAAGTTGAACACCTGGCATCCAGTCTGATGTATCCCAGTGGTAACCTGTAATGTGAAGTATTTTTTAAAAAAAAGAGTATTAGTATCTTGCTCTCAAAATATACTTGTAGTGGAAAACACTGTACTGAAGAAATCATGACCACTAGTAATTAGGACATAACGTATGTTAATTATTTTTGGAGCAATCTGCTCCCGGTTTCACAAAGACATTTAATACAAAACAACTTTATAGTATGCTAAGCATTAAATAATTTATTCTTTTGTCCACATTTAGAATTTTAATATTTTGGACATATCTCTCTAAAAAGTGGAAGTGGCTGCAGTTCATCTATGGGATGGGCTGACACACACAATGGTATACAATCATTCTTTTGGTTAAAAAAACAAAACAAAACAAAACAAAACAAAAAAACACCCACCAAAACAGCCTCCCTGGTGAACCTAAATTCCCACGGATCAGTATTTTTTATTTACTTATTACACTGATATCAGTAGCATTTCTTCCTATTAATATGTATTTAGAAAATATAATCTATGCATTTCCAACTAAGAGTAGTAATCTATGCTTGGTAAAGTTTACAGAATGTTTAAAGTAACTTTACCATTTTAATTATTCCATTAATTACTGTCCTTCAACTCTACCACTACTTCAATAACGGAGTCCTGCATATAATTATTAAACATATTTGTAAAACCTTTTTTTAATCTCTATTAGTAAAGACATTTGCATTCACACAAAAACAATCACAAGATTAAATATATCATGCATAAATAACGGAACTGTTTGTAAGCTTTTTTTTCTGAGTAAGTATAAACAGCTCCTTTGGAGACTGGAAGCCAAGCTAGTATCGGTGATGGAATACATCACTCAGTTTAAAGCCTTTCTACTTTTAAGATAGGCACTAGAAAGGGAAAAATGTTACAGGATCTAAATAAGATGCATAGTCTAGCAAATAAATAGTAATTACTGCAAAGAAATACACAGCACACTGAAGGTGAGTCAGTATTAAAACCAAATATGAACAAACAGTTAAGTGAACATCAATGAACGACTGCATGCAGAAGTCACCTCTTGAATTGCTGAGGTCAGGAACAGCAAAAGACTCTTTAGATGGCAAAATGAGAAGAAAAAGGAGAAAACACTTGAATTAGGAATCAAATAGGTGAATGTGAAGACATACAAATGATGTAAACTGTGTGCTGCTTCTAGTGGACATGCTATATGCTCCCTTACTTTTCAATATTGTAATATTAGGGAAGGGCAAATACGCCATAAAGGGTACATCTACACTGCAAAGACTCTGTGACTGGCCTATACCAGCTAACTTGGGCCCGTGGCGCTCAGACAAAGGGGCTATTTAATTGCTTTGCGTTGTTGGTGTTTGGACTCTGACTGTACACCAAGCTCTGGAGCCCAGTTTAAGGCCTTAGAACTAAGGCTCTAGCCAGAGCCCACATGTCTACAATGCAATTAAACAGCCACTTAAGCCCAAGTCCCCTAAGCCTGAGTCAGGTGGCATAGACAAGCTGCAGATTTGTAATTGCAATGTAGACATACCCTGTGAAGCCAATATAATGGGTATTGTTGGGGCAACAGATAGAGATGTAAAATCCTGTTTAAAATGTTTATATGTTTAATTGGTTAACTGTCCTGCTATATCGTGCCCTGCGTGGGAGGCAGCTGGTGTAGCCCCTCCCACCTGCAGTGGGCCCAGCCAGGCAGGGCCCGCTGCAAAGCAGGTGGGAAGGCTGCTCTGGCCTGGATGGGCTGGAGCACCCCCCTACCTGTTACACGGTGAGCCCAGCCAGGCTTGAGTACCCGCCGCCTGTTGCACAGCACTGTAAGGGTGATGCTTATGGGGTAACTGGTTACGCATTTGCATCCCTAGTCATAGAGGTAAAAATTTGCTTCCTGTTCTGCTGACTCTACAAGGGCTGGAGCCTACCTTAGAGAAATGAATTATGAGAACTTGGGGAAAGAGAATGTGAATACAAATTTAGAGACTTCTCGAGATGCTGTTCAGCAAATGCAAAAAATAAGTCATCGCTTAGGCAAAATTCCCACTAAAAGTATGCTTCAGGATTTGTCACTGATTAAGAGTGGTAGGATTTTGCCTGATGATTGGTTCTTTGTTCCACGTGGTTTTACATATACCATTTTTCTTCCTATAAACAGAGCTCTGGGTTTTATTTTTTTCAACATAAGTCTACCGCTAAACAGAGAAGATGTTTAGCAAAGCTTTTGATATGGTCTCCAACAATATTCTTGCCAGCAAGTTAAGGAAGTATGGATTGGATAAATGGACTGTAAGGTGGCGGGAAAGCTGGCTAGATTGTCGGGTTCAACGGATAATGATCAATGACTCAATGTCTGGCTGATGGTTTCAAATGGAGAGCCCGAAGGATCGGTTCAAGGTACAGTTTTGTTCAACCTTTATTAATGACCTGGTTGAGGGGATGAATTGCACCTTTAGCAAGTCTGTAAATGACACTAAGCTAGGGGGAGAGGTAGATACGTTGGAGGGGAGGGATAGGGTCCAGAGTGACCTAGACAAATGGGAGGATTGGGCCAAAAGAAAGCTGATGAGGTTCAACAAGGACAAGTACAGAGTTCTGTTCTTGGGACGAAAGAATCCCAAGCACTGTTACAGGCTTGGAACCCACTGGCTAAGTAGCAGTTCAGCAGAAAAGGACCTGGGGGTTACAGTGGATGAGAAGTTGGATAGGAGTCAACAATGTGCCCTTGTAGCTAAGAAGGCTAATGGAATATTAGGTTGCATTAGGAGGAGCATTTCCAACAGATCTAGAGAAGTGATTATTCTCCTTTATTCGGCATTGGTGAGGTCACATCTGGAGTATCATGTCTAGTTCTGGGCCCCCCACTACAGAAAGGATGTGGATGCATTGGAGAGGGTCCAGCGGAGGGCAACCAAAATGATTAGGGGGCTGGAGCACATGACCTACGAGGAGAGGCTGAGGGATTTGGACTTGTTTAGTCCTCAGAAGAGAAGAGTGAGGGGGGATTTGATAGCAGCCTTTAACTATCTGAAGGGAGTCTCCAAAGAGGATGGAGAGAGGCTGTTCTCAGTAGTGACAGATGGCAGAACAAGGAGCAATGGTCTCAAGTTATAGTGGGAAAGGGCTAGGTTGTATATTAGGAAAAACTATTTCACTAGGAGGTTGACGCACTGGAATGGGTTACCTAGGGAGGTGGTGGAATCTCCATCCCTAGAGGTTTTTAAGTCCCAGCTTGACAAAACCCTGGCTGGGTTGATTTAGTTGGGGTTGGTCCTGCTTTGGGCAGGGGGCTGGACTCGAGGACTCTTCCAGCCCTAGGATTCTATGATGTTCATTTAATCATTTGATATTTTACCTGGGTGGTTTAAAAACAACCCAGGTAAAGTATCAAATGATTAATAATGAAAATCTGAGTCTCTGAAACATTGTTATAAAGACATGGTGTCCAACACTAGCCACATGTGGCTATTTGGCTGGTTGAATATGGCAGTACCTAAGTTTTTATAGGGTTAATAAGTCAAATGTCAGCCACAGCAACATTAAACAATTCTACATTTTGAGGTGGCTTTAGATTGATAAATCCTTTCTAGGAAAGTATAAAACATCCTATCTAATTAAGGCTTATGAAATATTCAGAGGGGCAGGAATACAGTTTTTTTTCTCAGTAGCTGATTCCTGAGGCTATTTCAGCCCAATGCCTGAATCAACCTCTAAAGATCCATTAACAGGATGGAAAGAAACAGATTATTTGCATTGCACTGGAACTTATGGCCTCTCCCCTCCTCTGGCCTGATGAAGGGAATGGGCTTGGACTAGGATTCCATGCAGTGTACAAGGTATGCACTCCTGCATGGACTCAATTATCCAGTCTCTACTCTGACTATGCCTCTCACACACTACAAATACTTAGGTGTCGTAGGTAGTGGAATCTCTGCAGCCACATAGCAAGGACCTGGCAACTGACCCACAGTCAATATTTTGAGCACACTGTTTTATACGGAAAGCAGTCTTTGTGTTATAGATTCTCAGTAGACCAAAGAGTGAGACACAAACATTTGCAAATGAGTGCATCTCCTAGGGTATGTCTACACTACAAAGTTAATTCGAACTAACGGACGTTAGTTCAAATTAACTTTGATAGGTGCTACACTAGCGCTCCGCTAGTTCGAACTTAATTTGAACTAGCGGAGCGCTTAGTTCGAACTAGGAAAACCTCATTTTACGAGGATTAAGCCTAGTTCGAACTAGCTAGTTCGAACTAAGGGGTGTGTAGCCCCTTAATTCAAACTAGTGGGAGGCTAGCCCTCCCCAGGTTTCCCTGGTGGCCACTCTGGCCAACACCAGGGAAAGTCGTCTGCCCCCCTCCCGGCCCCAGACCCCTTAAAGGGGCATGGTCTGGCTACGGTGCCCGTGCCAGGTGCAAGCCTGCCAGCTCCCAGCCAGCAGACCCTGCACCTGGCACGGATCGAGCCACCCACCCGATGCCCCCCAGCTCTCCCCCTCTTCCCGGGACTAGGCTGGCGGCTCCCGGGAGCTTGCCCGGGACCACAAGAGGCGGGCATCTGCCTGGGCTAGTGCAGACATCGTGGACCTTGTCCACGATCTCTGTACTAGGCACAGGAAAGTGGCCGTCTAGGGCAGGAGAGCTGCCAGCCTGGCCACCCAGGAGCAGGTGTGCAAGAGAATCAAGGGGGTCCACTGAGACCCCCGACCCTGAGCTTACAATAGCCGTCCTGGGTCAGACCAAAGGTCCATCTAGCACAGTAGCCTGTCTGCCGACAGCGGCCGACCCTAGGGACCCTGGAGGGGATGGACCGAAGACAGTGACCAAGCCATTTGTCTCGTGCCATCCCTCTCCAGCCTTCCACAAACCTTGGGCAGGGACACCACTCCTACCCCCTGGCTAATAGCACTCCATGGACCCAACCTCCATGACTTGATCTCACTTCCCTTTAAACTCTGTTCTAGTTGTAGCCTTCACAGCCTCCTGCAGCAAGGAGTTCCACAGGTTGACTCTTTGCTTTGTGAAGAAGAACTTTCTGTTTGAAGCACACGTATCAGATTTTTTTTTCTCTTTTGGACCTAAGGTGGAAATAGCCGCTCAGATATCCCCTAAGTATAGCTGTTCACAACACTTTTCCCTTTGTAGCAAAAATGGTGATTCTGCTCCAAAGTCTGTGAGGCTCTAATATATTAAGTGCATTTGCTACAAAGGAGAACAAATGGCCTTGCTTCAGACTCACAATAGGGAGGTTAATATGTGTTTGATCAACTAAATGACTACTTGATTAAATTTCCATCGACTAGTAAATTAGTTGTTAAGGGGCGGGGAATCTAACCCCGCTGTATCTCTGCCTTATAAATTTATTAAGAGCTGTGAGTCTCTTAATACATTTAAAAGGCTGAAGAGCGGTGGGGGAGACCAGGCACAAGCTGGGAATCAGCTGTCTCGGCTCGCACCTGGGTCCCCCGCCCCCATGCTTCAGACTTTTAGATGTATTAAGAGTCAGGTGGCTCTTAATACATTTAAAAAGCAGAGGTGCGGCATGTGGAACTGGGCATGAGCCAGAAATCAGCTGATTTCTGGCTCACACCTGGTCCCCCTGCTACGCCTCTGCCTTTGCTGTTGCCCACAGAGACAGTGCTGGTGGGAACTGGCTTTTAAGCTGGCTCCTCCCAGCACTGCTCCTGCTCTTCCCTTGCTTCTTGCCTCTGGGAGAAGCAACTAGTTGAGTCACTACTCAGCTATCCGAAATGCTTATGTTGATCGGATAGTCGACTAGTTGTCACTTACATCCCTAACTCACAATGATTCAGTGCCCTGTAAAGTTTACTACAGTCACACTTGTGACAGGTGACACTGGCATCTCCAAAGCAATTTTAAGTTTTGTAAAATAGATACATCAAGATCGAGGATGAGAATAGGGGCTACACACTAACCCTGATCTGAAGACCTCTGATGTCAATGGATTGATTCTCATGGACTTAAAAGGGTTCTGAATCAAGCCCATTGAACCTAAGGCAGGAAAACGCTAATGGGAATGTACACTTAGTGCAGTGTGTGCCAACTCTCCCACTGTCCACATGCTACTCTAGCAGCGAGAGTCTCATGGGCCTTGTGCAACAAGACAATTAAGGACTAGGACTGTGCTTGACCTGCTGCACAGGCATTTGTGGAAAGGAAGCACCTCCAAAAAGCAAGCCATATTTTGTTAGGCGCATAAGCCCTCACATTTGAAAGCCTGTCCACACATTTTATATCTCGGTACAGAAAATATAAACACCACACAGGAAAACAGACACTGTTTTCTGATCAGTAAACAACATGTCACAATTTACCATCTACTTTACTACAAGACAAAAACATGCAATATTCTGCCAAAGCAGTAAATAAAGAAGTGAAAACACATATATACCTTCTTTTTCCACCGAGTCAACAACAGCATTGACAAGGTGTATTACAGTCACTATGGAAGCTTGTAAATGGTATGGAAGGAGCAAATTAAAACAAACCTATAGTTAGTATCAATGTAAACAGCACATATGTATTTAAAGACATAATACAATAAATATTCAGTCTTGTATTACTTTAAACAAATAATATATTAAATATGTATAGTGTTTAATTTATTCTTCTGTATAATGGCAACTTTATAACATAACCAGTCCTGAAACCTCAATAATTTATGACAAAGTTCCTTTGGTCAGGTGATACTTTCTGAAGTGTTTTGGTCGCAAATGTCTTTAGCTGTGGTGTTATGCTAGAAAGTTTATAAAAAATGGATTCGTCTAAAGAACACCAATGGGTGAAAGTAAAGGTATTAAACAAGACCTCCCATAATATTATATATTCCACTTTAAAACCAAAGTTGTTGTGGAACCATTCAAGGGAATGAGACCTAAAAATTTTAGTGAGGATATAAGAGAGAATGAATAAGGAAAATACCAAGCATTTACATAGTTACCTGTGAAACGTGTTTTTATATTAGCAAGCTGCACTGGTAAGTTAAGTGGTCTTGTGAACAGCTGAATTTCAAAGACCTTTGCGCTTGCATTGCCAAATCAGTGTCACAATACTGTACTAGTCTTCTTGAAACAAAATCAATGTGAATGAAAATAAAAGATTCCTAGACCACTTATGTGTGTGCTTTCTGTCTAGCGAGGGGAAAAGAAACAGGGGAAAAAAGAAGTACTTTTGCAAATTCAGATTCTACCCTCACACGCACATTACACAAACCTTCTAGAAGGGATTAACAGTTTTATGTACGTATCTGAGGGAATATCTGGTTTCATGAACCCCTTTTGACCCAATGTCCAGCAGAAGAGCTGAGTGCCATTCTCTAGCAACTAAAATGGCATGAAAAAAGCACTAATGGGACGCTAAAGCGGCACCTTTTGGGATAAGGTATTAAAAGGAATCTCTTGTTCTGAACTTAAAATTGATATCCAGCCCTTTTAAAACGGAGTGGGGTGGAAAGAAGACTGGCTGACTATTAGCCAAAACTGTTCTAAATTACGGTCAAAACTTGCCATTACTTCAAGTCTAGAACTGCCACTGAAGCCAAGGGGAGTTTTGTGTACCTCAGCTAAAGGGATCAAAGGTTAATATCACCCCACAACTACATTTTCACTGTCTTCACTGTTCTATGTAGAATATTACTTGATATATGGTACCTCTCACATCTGTCTTAAAAAAGTTTAAAAAAATATATAGCTGCTTATATATGTCTGAGCATTTTACCAACATACTTGGTATCATTTTACTTAGACTAGCTCTTGTATACAGCACTAATACACATGTAACTTCACACTAATAAAAAGACATCATTCTACTTTGGTGAGAAGTAGAACTTTGTTCCTAAGTAATTAAGGAAGTTCAAGATGATACATAAACACACATCTTAACTCAATAATTTTGGATTTATCAACACAGACAAATCTACGATTCGTTTAGAAAAAGGTATTCAATCATTTTCCTTAACCTTGAAAACTTTGTAAACAAAAATGATGTGTTCATAAACAGGCAATAAGTGCCTGTAATTAGAATGAAAATAAAATTAAGTGAAAGCTTCCCAATTAGTAAAAAAGCAAAGACTGAAAACTAACCTGAGTGATTTTTGGTTGCCAAGAGTCACCATCAAATACTATTTATACTGATTATAGAATAATTTTGTTTTATGCATTGGCATGTTTTTGCTCCATGAAGGTTTAATATATATTCATATCTGATCATGCCAAAAGCCAGATAATTACCACTATACTTCTACAATAAAATCCCCTTTGCACAACTTCCTTCATTACTAATATAATCAAACTTACAAGCAGTCCCTTAAACTCTGCTCTCACTCAGTACTGATCTGATCCATATGGGAGCTGAGGCCGCAGCAAGAAAAAAAAGGAAACAAATGAAACTGTAACACCAAAAAGCTTTACTGAAAGCTGAATGTCAAAGCTAAAACTATACTTGTGCAGAGGCTAATTTCTTTATAGAGAGGATATGGATTAAGTTGTAATCAATCATTAGCTATATCAAGAGACTTTTTGTCAGGATACAGTATTTAACATGAAATGTAATACAGTTAAAACACGTATTTAATTTTACAGGGTTTAAGTAGCCTTTAGGAACTAAGCTATAAGGTATGTAAATGAAAATATCGTATGTTAAATAATATATATTAATCTATCCATAGATACAGATAACTCTATATATTTATATGTGGTGATAAGCCGGAAGGAAGCAAATGAGCGTAAGCAACAGAGAAGAGTAATTAGGCATTACATACCATTGTCATCACATGACTCTGACTGGAAGGAGCTAAGGGACTGGACCTCTGACATACTTTCTCTAGTGCTATAAGGATGAGAGGCCTTTTCCTCCAGAGGGTTCTTTGAAAGGCAAGGATCAAGATCTACTACTTTAGCTGAAAGCAAAAAGAAATGTAACATCAAAAAATTAATGTACTCTGCATTGAACGTTCTTCATAAAAATTAATGCCCCCCGGAGCCTGAAAACCTGACAATACCTCAGAGCAAGAGGCAACTACTACAACCAGTAAAATGTATCCATAAAGACTGTTCCTCATGTGTGTCCTGCTGCTTACAATAAAATCTAGAGTTCGACACTTCCATAAACTCAGAACCCTATATCAATATTACATTCTCAAACTCGGAGTTCTAAAGGTTAAAATACATTTATGGTACAACTACATTTTAACAAAAGAAGATTACGTACTGTCATAGTCAAAATCCCAGGAAGGCTTCTGAATTGAGTCACTGTCTGAAGGAGAGTTAGATGGAGGTGGCGGAGGCAAATTAGGTGCCACACTGCAGACAGCCACTGCCTTTCGATGGCCATGTACAGAATCTGGGTTAAAGGTACTAAACTCTGGATGCTCTGGGATGGCAGACCCCTCAAAAGAATTCCTGTCAAGATTGTTCCTGGAATCACTTGGAATGCTTGGAGTATAAGAAATAGGACGAACAGGCACCTGAGGTGGGATGTCTGAGTAAATGTTCTTGTTCAATTTTGAGTCAAAATATGGTCTTTGCAAGAAAGCTGTTGTTGTTCCCAGGTGTTTATCTTCAGACTCTGGCTGGCGTTTCTTCTTTCTACTCATTAGTTTGCGGCAAAACACAAAAATCCCAACTAATAAGAAGATTGCTGCTATGAAAACAATAATTCCAATTACTTCTGCTAAACTAATGTTCCAAGATGTTGAAACATATTTATTGAGAACAATCTCTGCACAGGATTTCCCTCCAAAACCATGGCTACAATTGCAGTGATACGAGCCATATGTGTTCTCACAAAGGGCACCGTTGAGACATGGATTTTCTGTGCATTCATCAACATCAGCCAGGCACCTGCCAGAGGAGAGACATAACAGTGAACATTTATGCAACTTAGCTCATACTACATGAAAACTCCTAGTACTCAGCAGTTACAGGTTCGATTTGCTTTTTATATATAGCATTTGGCTGTACAATTTGCTATTGTATCCTGTCTTCTTGTGTGGCATGGTTCAAACAAACATTTCCTTTCTAAGTGACATCAATTTTATACTTTCCCAAAACATAAGCATTTCAAAAGATGAGAAGATGGAGACCCTAAATTTTCTTTACTATTTCCAGCCTGTACCATCAACGTTATTATCTGAACTGCTCTATGTCCAAACTAGATTCTGACTACCTAAAGCCCAGATCTTATAATGGGGTATGCTCACATGAACTCCTATAGCATTCATGCTTCATTATGTGAGTTCAGCATGTCACTTCAATAATTTTTTATCTTGAACCGAACAGTAATTTTATTAGGGAAAGATATGGCCATCCTTAGTTATGTTTAACAGCTCCTTACACTACAGAATTATGTTTCTGAGCAATTTGTTCTAAAATAACTGAGAAACAGTATGAATAAAAAAAATTACAGGAGTTTACAGAATAAACCACTATAATATTTTCAATTTTCCATAACTCATTAGTTGATTACTTTTGATCCTAACATAAGAACGTTAGGGCTTCCTTACTTACAAACTGAAAATATTAACATACTGATGAGTGTTTCCTCCTCCCTACAGAAAGGGAAATTAAGTCTATGACTTCCTCACTAACAGATATGGAAAAGACAGCCTGAAAAGAAACACTACTCTTTCAAGACAGTTTTGCTCCAACAATCAAATATGCAAGGAATACAGCTTCCAAATGTATGTGGTTTGCATTGTAATATATTACTCTGCGAGGTCAGAAGTTTCAATATTCTGGACAGTGTTTATCATGAAGGAACCCAGAAACATCTCTGATATGTATTTGAGTAAGATATAAACATTGTGCAAGGTTGGGAGACACTGAGCATACTTAAGCTGAGTGACAATTCTCCTACAAAACTTAAGTTTTCATTGTTACACAATTATAAGGATTCTGGCTCAGGCAAAATGTTCTTATGCTTGTAATAATTCAGCGATGTGCTAATAAAGTAATGTTGCTAAACCTGTAAATATAACCAGATGTACAAAGCTACTAACCTTTCTCCACGAAAACCAGCCTCACACTCACAAACAGGCCCATCCAAACTATCAATACACTTGCCACTGTTTTTGCAAGGGTTGTCTTTGCAATATGGACCCAACTGACACCTGAAAAGGGGAAAAATTGTATAAATGATCTTCCCATAAGTGGAACAAACTGCAGGCCTGATACTATAAGATGTAAGGATGTGAAAGTGAAACCGTGTACATAGTTAATGAGCCTGGACTCATCAATTAACCTTCACAGTTACATTCAGGTTCTCAGTGTGCACGGAAAGCAGCCTAACCCTCCCTGTATCACAGAGAGAAGGCTTGAGACACCTCCTCCCCGCCACCAGCCTGTAGCTGCTGGAAATTTTTCAGCGGTTCCACGTTTACTTGATTAAATACATTTTAACATCCCTAGTAAAGTGCTGAGTGCCATCAACTTTAACTGACTTCAGTGGACACAAAGGTATGTCAGACCTCACATGGTCAAGCATTAAATTCAGTAGAAGGAAGAGGATACAGAGAATCTAGTTATATGGTAAGACTTCAGATGCATTCTTGTTACAGTAACACAAGGGATGTCAAACTTCATTGCATGGCAACCCCCTTCTGACAACAAAAATTATATGACATGACCCCAGGAGGACTGACTGAAGCCTGAGACTCCTGAGCCACATTGCCCTGGAGGATGGGGAGGTGGACAGGGGCACAAAGCCCAAGCACTCCAGTCCCAGCTGGGGGCCTATAACCTGAACCGCAACACCCAAGGCTGAAGCCCTCAGGCTCTGACCCTGAGTAGTAAGGTTTGGGCTTCAGCTCTAGTACGAGCTCCAGGGAGTCTAAAGCCAGCCTTGATGACCTCATTAAAACAGGGTCACAACCCACTTTGAGGTCATAACCCACAATTTGAGAACTGCTGCAGTAACAGATTATTGATTTCAAGAGTACAGCCATGGAATGTGATGGCTACATTTTTATAACAAACAATGAAGACATACCTCTGACCAGTGTACTGTCCTCTACACTGGCAGACAAAATCATCACTGACTGAAATACAAGTGCCACCATAAAGGCAAGGATTGGAGGCACATGGGTTGACACTCAGTTCACAATGGGTTCCCATAAACAAGGCAGCACACTTGCAGTAATAACCTAAAACCGAGCAAACACTGTATGAAAGGCATGACACTGGTACATTTAAAGGATCTCTCATTTCAAACCTACTGGGAGGCAGGGAAAGCAGTCAATATCTCCTCTGAAGGGCAAGGAAGTGTAACTTCTTAGGGTTTAATTAACCAAATAGAAAAAGGAACACAATGACATTTGGATGAAGACAATCTTTGTTAACAGCAATATAAACAGTTTCAGAATACACCCACTCAACATCCCTCTTTAAAACACACACACACACACACACACACACACACCTTAAAAATCAAAACATTTCCTCCTGGAGCATTTTTGTTCTCCAGCTGGCCCAGGATCAGAGCATTGGAAAATTGACTTAAAACAACCAGCAAAAGAATAAATAAAACTTACCTCCATTGGTCAGTGGATTACAAATGCCTCCATTCTGGCAAGGACTGCTTGAACAGCCCTCAGTAGCACTCAATAAGCATCCAGGAGATACATCTACAGATTCTTCCATATGTGCATAATTTCGGGGTTTGCTGTTCAGTGGTAGCTCTTGCCCATTAAGTACAATGGAATCCATACATCCTCTGAAACCATTGCTGACCTGTGGACTCCTCCCATGCCTTGTACCTTGTTGCCTAACATGTCCACCAAAAAACACGTGGTTATCTAGGTTTAGTGTTCTAAGTGTGCCAGGCGCAGTACCAGATGCAGTGTGAACCCTGTCCAGAACAAGACGGGCATAGTTTCCATCCACTTCAAGAGACACTGAATGCCAATGACCATCATTAACCTGAATACTCTGAACTGAGACAATGCCAGGACCACTGCCACAGTCAAATTTATACTGTAACCTCCCATGGTGAATCTACGAAGGGGAAAAACAAAAAAAGAACAA
Organism: Pelodiscus sinensis; assembly: GCF_052426305.1. NCBI lineage: Eukaryota > Metazoa > Chordata > Testudines > Trionychidae > Pelodiscus > Pelodiscus sinensis. The sequence continues at coordinate 58,145,334 of NC_143055.1, read as the reverse complement.
ACACCCACACATCATTAGCTTTTATGTTATTCTGTGACAATCAACCAACATTATCACCTTAAGCAAATATGCTAAATATTTATGCCAACAGAGGTTTCCAATTATGCTAATGAAATGGCAAAGCATTATTAGATACTGTTCATATGGGAGGTTTATTGATGTAATATTACAAACACATTTGTGATGATGATGAATCATTGTGCATATGGCTCTTTGTTTAGCTTAATTAAAGTATGTGCACTTTACTTTGTCTTTATTTTTTCCTGTGGTAAAGGAAGTGACAGATTGCTAAACAGATTAATTAGAGAATGTTTAAAGAACCGGAGTAACCCTCTTCAGTGTTCTGGGAGATGTTTAAATAATACAACTTTAATACCATTTCTGTATGATATATCAGTATATTTTAAAAAGACTGATCCTATTTTAAATTTGACGGTTTTAAACAAATACCATCAGCTATAACAAGAGCGAAGGATCAGTTTTTAGTAAAGAAAAGGAATTATTACATAAAAAACCCTTTTGATAACGATTATGAGAATTCTGAAATGGTGGAATTATTAAATCTATACACTCTGGTACTAAAAATATCCTTTAATTAGGCTGATGTAAAAACAAAGTATGAGGTAGAGGGCGTTGCAATGGTAGATAACATACCTCTAGGATACTATAGTCTGTTCCTCGGGCATACATGACAACTGCATGAGTTGAATACGTTCTAAGCCTCATTGTGAGCTTCATTTCCTCTTTGTTTTCATTTTCTAAGAGACGATACTTTACATAGCTGCTCCCCGTAAAAGTCACAGAGGAACCAACTGATGCTTAAAAAAAGATAGAAAAACATGACATGGTTTAACAGAAGATTATAGCCAAAGTTCTTTCAAAGTACTGCAGTCTTATCCATAGCTCCCTCTAGGGTGTGCATTTGCGTGGGCAGGGAGAAAGAATTTAAGTTCTGCCTACTTCATTAGCAGAGCCGCACAGCAGGAGATAAGCTGGTGTGGGGCTCTTGGAGGGAAAATGGGGGCTGCTTAAAAAATAAGTCTTGGCACAGCTGGGCAGCTCTTTGCTCCATCCAAGGCTGGAGATGGGGCCAGAGCTGTGTGGTGACTGCCCGACAGTTCTCAGGGCGGGCAGCTCCCCCGTGTGGCAGAGCTGCAGTGCAGTTGCTCCTAGAGCTGGGGCCATGGTGCAGCTATCCTCAGGGCTGGAATTATAGCCAGAGCCACATAGTGGCTGCCTGGCTGCTCACTGAGGTACCAAACAGCTACTGAAAAATTTCAAATATTAATTTTCCTTTTATTTGATTTAATATTAAATAAACATTTAAAGTCATGCAATTATCCCTTTTTCTTTCATAACATTTAAATATATAAGATATTTGTTAGTAACTGGTGGGTGCCACGGTGGCACACATCCACACAAGCACACATGACCTCAATATTGGTACACAAGACAAAACTCACTCTGCTCATGGATGGAAAAATCTTAAGAGGGAACACTGGTCTTATCCAAAGTATTTCAGAATTAAAAACTTACCAGGACACTGACCAGGCTTGTCACTATGGCAAACACAGGTGTACTTTCCTTCCTTAAGATCTGCTATACATTCAGTACCTTCAGGGCATGGGTTTCCTTCACAGGCATTATTCACAAGGGGGCATTTTCCGTCTATAAAACAGAGCGGTTTATTGTTTCAGTCATGGTATTTTAAAGCAAAACCACCTTGAACTTAAAATACAAAACAAAATTCTTAACTTTAGACAATGGGAGAGTAAAGTGGTTATTATGTTGAGTGATTGACAAGAAAATAAGCTAGGCAGCAAGTACATAGAGTATTCTTAAACAGTCATACTTTTAACTCCTGCCAACAGAATCTTTGAAATAAAAATGTGCCCTTTTACCAAGGTAAATGCAGATAAATATTCTTTTAGTTTCTTTTTTTAATCCCCAAAGTGTGGAGATTATCTGTTTTGGAAGACCATCAAAAGATGTGATCCTTACCCATTGTAAAACTTTAGTTATTTTAGAAAATAATACTGTACCTATATTTTTTTAAAGATTCATAGGCCAGACCTCACCGGGTATAACTCAGTGTAGTGTTATTTACTTCCATGCAGGGTCTAGCCTAGTAGCTCCTATTCTACAGCCAGGTTTTACTATCCCAGTGGAAAATAAGGCTCCTGACACCATCCACTGTCCTGTTGTGGAGGACAACGCTCTAAGCAGCACCCAGGAGATAGACAGGTGCTTTGTGAGGACTTGCCTGTCAAAAGACAGGCAACTATCCCAGCATTCAGTCATGAAATAAGGTAGGGCTGCAAAATGAGATTTTCACCATTATAAACCAAGTAAAATGCTTTAGAAACCAAAAAGCCCTCTTGTGGGTACACTCTGGATAAGCAATCAAAAATGTGGACAGCTGTATGTGGGGCAAGAACTACCCCTGAAATCATTTCCTTATTCTTCCCTTTTCTAGCGTGAAATGGTACAATCATGCCAATGGTGGCTATAGCATATTTTTAGAATTTGGATTTTAAAATGAGTGTACCATCAATGTCCCTGGTTGTTTGAAATCATAGGATACATCTTTTCCTTACCTTTGCAAAGGCAAACAGCTGTTCTGTGATGACGTGGAGTGACAAAACTCAGCCTGGCTGTGCTGTGGGTTGACATGGCTCTCTCATCTACCGTCACCTTTTCTTCACAAAATTTCAAAGGACAATCCAGGCCTGCACAAAGCTTGTGGAAAACTTCAAGTATCCGGACACCTAAGATCTCCTCAAGATCAGCTACCGAGGAGTTTATCTTATGGAGTAGAATTCTGGTTGGTTGATGAGAACTACCAGATTTCTCAACAAGCAGTAGTACATCAAGATTCGAAGGTGGATTAGCAGGTTGCAAACTGACTATCTGTATGTCACTTCTTTTCACACCTAAAATATTTCTTAAAGCTCTCTGGAAATTGCGCCAGTAGTCACCAATGAATTCTTCAGAAGCAAGGTTTGCAAAGCGTATAGCAATGCTGTGGTTTAGCAATTCTTGAGTGATTTGTCTGACATGCACTGCAATGTCAGCTGCAGTAGTAAATTTTCCATCTGTAACAGTGACATTGAGAAGGTACTGTCCTATATCTAGCCTTTTGTGTGCTATCAGTTTGCCACCAGTGCTAGAGACAGAAAATAAGGATTCCATCTTGGGTTCCAAACTGTATGTTAAAGTGTCATAAACATCTTGATCAGTCGCATGGATTTTCCCAATGACACCACCTGAATATTCTTCTCCAAAAGTTGTAATAAAGATTTCTAGTGGCAGAATTGCTGGAGGATAGATGCTTTCCTCAATAATTCTAATGTCAATGTAAGCCAATGATGACAACTGTGGTTTTCCATTATCTGCCACCTATTGGAAAATAAAGTGACCAACAGTGAATTTCTGCTTTGTCTCATCAGCTTTTAACAGAAATATTAACTATACAGTACAGCGTAAACATCCGTACAAGATGCTTATTTCAGAAAAAAATATTTGTATAAGATGCCTTATTAAAAAGTTTCATATATAACACAGAGCTTGAGAGAAAACCTAGCAGTGACAACATAAATAGCTCATATCAAAATTACAGATGTATTTCTATTATCTGTGCAAAAAAATTTAAACTGATGAAGAAGTAAGGACAACTTTTAACACTGCCACTGCTATTTATTAAAACAGAAAAAGTTGCCAATGTGGAGTCCCAAACACACTATTATATAATAATAGCTACTTTAAGGCAATGATATCATGGCAAAAAAAAAAAAAAAAAAAGAAATGCTAAGGATCTGAAATAAAGGTTCAAGTCCTATTCATTCATTAAGTATCTAAAATGTTTTAGATCTGCAAAGATTAAACAGATATCCTGCTTATAATAGTAGATTTCTTTGCAATTCTAGGTATATGTGTTAACAAATCAGAAATGCACAGTAGCTGGTAGCAGACAGCAGATGGCGCTTGGAGTATTTTTTTTTAATGTCAAACATGGAAATAACTTACAAAGTCACAATGAGTCATGCAATAAACATCCAACACATACTTTTCCATACAATCATTGGGAGAATCTTACTTAAAACAAATCCAAGTTATGAAATGCCAAACATTATATTAAATTGAAAATGCAGAAAGTTATGTTTAATTATATTGTATTCCTCATTTGTATTTGTGATGAAGAAAAACATCTTGTGATGATGGAATTTTCTTCAGAAACTATACTCATTATCTTCAGCATCAGACTGTATCTCCAACAAAATTCAAAGATTTTTTTTTTTAACATGATGCTTGTGAACCCACAACTTATTCCGGCACAAGAACACATAATGCGATACAAAGAGGAAAAAGATACAAGGTAGAAAAGCTAATGTCTTTCCATTTTTTTCATTTTTCTCTTCCTTCTTCTCTCTGTATTAACTCTCTGGAGTAGCATTCTCTCACAAAGAGTGAAAGTGAGCACTGAAGCTTTAACAGGACATGCAAGAAAAATCCTATTATTATGTTAAAAAATACCCTGTATTTTATTGCCACTGGAAATTATTAGTAAATTTGAAGATACACACAAGAAAATCAATTTACATTTTCAAACAATCTAAACTTATGAAGATCTGAACATAAGATTTTAAAAAGGTATTATGTGTGTTCAATATATATCATTTTAATATTGTGTAATCATTTTAGAAAGATGGGCTTATGTCTGAAAAGCTTTTAATAGTCCAAATGTTTAAATAAGGAGACAGTGCTCAAACACATGCTACGTTTGGTTTTGCGTGTTGCTTTGCCAGTCTGGGAACTAAGACATTAAAGGGTTATAAACAGATAAAAAGCTTTCTTTGAGGCTGTTGTGGGACAGACAGAGAAGAGCTTTACAGAGGAGTCTAAAGGAGCTCAGTCTCTCTCTAGCTCCAGGGAACTTATAAGGCAGGAATTTATATAGATTGATTATTTTAATATCTGTTTTTCTTAAATGCTTTCCTACCCTTGACTACCTTCTCCCTATCTTGGTTCTTGCACTGATGCCCATTAGCATAGCATCTGTGAATGACACTCAAAAATAAACTACAGCTCTCTCTTTTCTCTTCCTGGTGGCAAGATATATGCTTAGAGTAAGTCTGATATATTTGTTATTTCAATATGGACTGACTCAGCATACACGGAAGAGTGGGCGGGACTTCTCCAGGTCCCTTCGTTAACAGGTAGGAGGCAAAGTGTATCAGAATTTTTTTTTTTATGACACCTTTTTTTTGGTCTGAAAATGCCAATTTGTAAAAAAAAAAATAAAAAATTGGGAAAAGGCTGATTTCAACAAGGTTTCCAAAGATGGCATTCCTGTTTAAAACCAAAGGGAAAGACACTCCAGCATAGCCTGGCAGTTAGCAGAGTGGTTAGGGAAGTGGGAGATCCAAGACCCTATTTTGACTGATCCAGAGGTCTCCCACATTCCAAGAAACTTCTCTAACCACTTGAGCTCTGGCTCCTTGTTCCTGGGTGTCCCTCTCTATTCATGGAAAAAATGGGAAATGGCATAGTTTCATCCCATTGTAGAAAAGAAAAACTTTGGCAATCTTGTTTTTTTTTCCAAGATGGGAAAACAGTTCCCCCACACCAGTTTTAGTGAAAAGCAAAGCCTTGTTTTTCCAGGAATGTTAAATATTCATTAAGTGTAGCATTTGGAGCTTTGAAGAGATAAACAAGACATCTACAAGTGACATTTAAGATCTGAACATTTTGGGAAATCTTTGGATTTAGGATCTTAGATTCCTCTATTCATAAATGTCAGTCTAAAGCTGAATTAAATAATATCTGATAAAAGAATGAAGAGTGGTCTGATAATTTCTTATGGCACGGTCATCTAACAGATATAAAAAACATATCAGGGGAAACTATCCTATAAAAGAAAGTAATATTGATTGAGTTAAACCATCTTGCCTTTATTGTAGATTGCTTTGATAGCAGTCTGTTGGGTTAGAGATTAAGCCAAAGTATAAAAGCCATCTGGTACTTGAAAAAGTTTCAATATCAGAGCCAGATCTTCAGCTGGTATAAAATCTGTGCAATTCTATTGACTTTAATAGAATCACTAGAATATACTGATTTACACTAGAGGAGAAACTAATCCATAGGGTGGAAACACTGTTACAACACAACATGTAAATTAGTATCAGATGTGTATCATGTGAAACCAAACTATATTGCTATTGTTCTTAGAGAGAGCCATATGAAAAGACGACTGTTATATAAAGATATTTTAATCAATAGGTAGTATTTCAGCATTATAGTGCTGTGAAGTCTTCATTAATCTGTTAAGGGCATGTGAGCATTCTCTAGCTTATTCCTCCAAGGTTCAGTTACAGCCACAATCAGAAAGATGAAACATGAGTAAGTGGTCTCAGGAACATCAACACAGATCTATAGCAGGGATTCCCTACCTAATCCTGAGGCCTCCCAACATACTACAAAACCTCCATGAGCCACCTGTGCCACAACAACTGGTTTTCTGAATATAAAAGCTATGGCTAGCATGCCATGGGGTCCTCCACAAAACTAAGTTGCTCAGTCCTCATCTTCAGCCCCAGCTGGGGATTTTAGATGTTCTGCCCTGGGTCCCAAAAAGTCTAACAATGGCCCTGTTTTGTGGACCCCCCAAAACCTGGTCAAGCCTCCTCCAGGAGGGCTCCAGGCCTCTGGTCGAGAACCACTGATATAGAGTCTGTCTGTTTTCCCAGGCAGATGGTTCACATGCAGTAAAATACCTAATAAAAATTAAGGAGAGCACGAGAGAATTCTGAAAAACAGGAAACAAAATGAAGGGGTGCATAAAAACCTTAAGGAAAATGTTCACTCTATGAACTTCTTTCACTTGTGCCTTATTCCTGCAATAAAATCCACAAAGAAGGATCCCATATCTACAGAGAGTCCTGCTGAGGTCAATGGGGTTTGCCTGTGGCGATCTCACTGCAAGAGCTGGCGGTTTAAATCACTTTCTGAGATATAGAGGTCATGTCACTTAACTGCAAATGGTCATCCTCCTAGCACAGGGAAAAAATGACTAGGCAAATAAATTGATTAAAGCCAAACCGGTTAGAGAGAAGCCATTCATACCTTAACATGGAGAAAATAATGATCCTTCACTTTGCGTTTTAACGCAGCAGACGTAGTAAGCACTCCCTGCTGGCTAATCTCAAAAGCATTCTCTTCATTTCCATTCAGAATGGTGAAGATGAAAGGTGGGCCATTATGGGAAGAATCCTTGTCGGTCACTACGAGCTGGAGGACACTAAATCCAACAGGCTTATTTTCCTATAAATATATATGAACATTGCATTAACATAATGAAAGATACACCTTGATTTGGATTTCCTTTCCACAATAGAAAAAAAAATCAACTGGTATCACAGTAGAGTCAAACAACAATTGGTTTTCTATTTTCTGGGAAATTTTTCATTATTTTTGGCTTATTGTGTTTAAAAATGGCTTAGTCTTGAAAATCCCCCCCCCCTTTTTAACCACCTTTGGACTTAATGAGGAGTGATGTCTTTGGGTTAAATTAACTCAAACCCTTCAAATCTTACTAATGGCACCTAATAAGGACAATCACAGCCCTTGTACACAAATGAGCACAAGGATTGCCTTTCTCCTGCAAAATAACCACAAAGTGGGAGAATGAGCCCCTGTCAAATGGCTTTCAAGTGGAATTTTTTACACTTAAACAACCTCTAAGTGTATATATCACTAGGATGAACCAGTGTTTAACCAATTGGTCAGATCTGTCATCTAGGGTAAGTCTAGACTACAGGCTTCTGTCGACAGAGCATCTAAACTACATCCAGTTCTGTAGACAAAGCAAGCCACTTTGCTGACACGAGAGCGTAGACGCAAAGGATAGTGTAGATGCAATAACGCCTTCTGTTGACAAAAGGCGTTATTCCTCGTAGAATGAGGTTTATCGCCATCGACGAAACTGCTGAGTTCTGTCGACGTTATGTCGACAGAACTCAGCGGTAGTGTAGACGCAGGTATAGTTTTGTCGACAAAAGTCCACTTTTGTTGACAAAACCATGTAGTCTAGACACATCCCTACTGTACACCAAAAATGGCCATTTACTTCTGGAACAAAAATTATGTACCATTTCCCCCAGAATATTTAAATGTGACAGCTGCGCTGCACAAAGCCCTTTTAATTTTAATATATTGGTAGAAGGATGTGCTATTGCAATGTAGGACAAAAATGCTGTCTATTATAGGAATATCTTTCCTCCCAATAAGCACCCTCTCCATTTATCAACTTTGCAGCCCTTCTACTATTGTTTTTAAAAAGGTTCTGGGACAGAAATGACATGAGGAACTAGTTGAGATTCTCCTAGGGCAACATTTAGTGGTCTGAGCTAGCAGCTGATACTCTTCATGCTAGCAGGCCCATAAAACAGATCAGGACCATCATTATTACAAGTGGACACCTAAAGTTAGGCACCTAGGTAGCCAGATTTTCAGAACTCCAGGGCACATATATCTCCGATCTTATTTTAATCCATTGTAGCACTCTTCCTTGTTACACTATGATCAGACTGGAGGGAAGCTCACCATTTGCCCTGAGGTATTAGACCTCATGTAATACAGAATTCTTCCCCCTCCCCGCCTCCAGCTTGAGTGGGCTGTTGGGAACGGGGAAACTCCAGACATATACTTCAGCTGGCAGAGGTAATAGAGATGATGGGAACCAGTGATAACGGATTCCCTTCTTAACTCCATGGATATTTACAGAGTAATTGTGGGCAAGAGTGTGGCTGTAAAAAACTGCACATATTTTTTAGGGTGATAATGGGCTGTGCATCCCTCCAAACAACCACAGATCTAATTTTTAAAGATATTTATGTATCTAACTCTCACTGGGTTTTAGTTGGAATTAGGCACCTAAATACCTTTTAAATCTGACCCACGGTTCTAAAGGAAGAAAGGCTTAATCCTTTGAGAGCACAGGGAAACATGAGCCCAGCAGCAACTATTACTTTCTTTAACAGTGTGCCTCACTCCCATGCTCTAAGAGCTGGAGTAGAGGCAGGTGTATTCATAGCCCATTCTGACTAGGGATGGAATAGTGTAGTCGATTAACCAAGAAGCAAAAGCTTATAGTTAATGCTATAGACTATACTCATTTCCTCCTCCCCCCTCCCCTCCCGCCTTTGCCAGTAAATTTTTAGCAGGCTGGCCAGCAGCCTGACCCAGTCCTGGCTCACACCAGATCCGGGACCAATTCCAGCTGCAGCTCTGCATTTAAAGTATAGTAGAAGCCAGGCGGGCAGGCACTCCAGCTCAGTTCTGGCTTGCATGGGGTCTGGGAGCTCAGACCCATCCTTCCCCCCGGACAGGGGCTGCTGTCACCCCACACTGTGCTGATACAGAGGCAGCAGTGCAGAGTAGCAGGAGCTCCTCGGGGGCATGGATGAAGTGCATTGGCTGCCGGTCTCACCTCCAGGGACTATAGAATAGTTGACTAACCAATAAAAATTCATGAGGTTAATTGACTGTTCAATTAGCCAATATTTAGCATTCCTAATTCTGACTTCCCTGGGGAGCCAATACAGCTGTTGGGCCTAGACTCAAGTTCACATGTATTAGGAGTGCATTCATTTCCCCATCTATAAAAGGTGTTATGTTAGGATGACTCATTGGATGAATTATGACTCTCTCATTCCGAGCACTGGACAGTGTTGAACTATGCCAGCAAGAGATAAAGCATACGATGCTGTAATTTACACTAGCGTAATGCAACTATCCCAAATCACTCTTATTTCACCTGACTCCCAGGTGTAGGTGAACAGCTGGTGCTGGAGTTGCCTCTGCCAGCAGGAATTTCCCTTTACCATGTGAATTACCTGCTGATCATTTGAGCATATGAAGCATTATTACCACCTTATAATGGAAAACTAAAGCTTATCTGTTGTTACAGCTGAATTATGCTTCTAGGGTAGCACTCAGTTACTGGTTGACTAGTTCAAGAGAACATATAACTACCATCTTTTATTTTTCATCTTACTATCTGTGTTATCACTTAACATTCCGCCCCATTAAAGACTAAGAATAAAACCAGTATGCTTAACTTCATGCGCTTCTCTTTCTCCCCCACTTTTTTTTCCTGCAATTAAGCATAACTCTGTTACCCCCAGTTGAGAGCTGTCAAAGATACATTTTTATGAATATGTGGAACTTTGAAAAACTGTTTTTGTTTTCACATGGAAGATCAAAGGTATAACCCACGAGACACAAACAAGTGAGTTAGCTATGATTAATCATCAGTGAGTGAAATATGGTTCAGGGGTTTCCCAAAGACAGGAATACTTGCTTATTTAATCTCTTTTCTAATGCCACTATTTCCTTCCCAGTTCAGATTTGTCATGCCCCGTCACACACCTGAAGGGCACAACCAATACATAAAAGCTTACGATATTGAAGTAACTCTCTGAAACATAATTTTGTTATATTTTATTTAGCATATTCTTTCTATCTCTATCTCCTGGTTGTCATACATAAATCCTCAAAACATCAGTTCACATCTACCATCCGTGCCATGTGAGATGTGAATGACATTTCTTTTACAGCTGCTCAGCATCATCTCTTAATCAGCCAAAGAGTCTGCTATAGAGTAACATGAATTAAATAATGATCTATGTGCAGGATTACAGAGCACACACTTTACAATAACTGAACAGCTAAAATATAGTTTTCTCGGCATAATCTCTATTTATGATTAGCCAAATAAATCAATCTGTAATAGATTTTAAGCTGTATTGTATATGCAATATTGAATGTTGTACACTAACAAAATATAGTAATGTACATGTCAAAAAGTGACACACATCCTATGAATGAAGTATTTCTCTGCAACTATTTTAATTAGGTTGCTCATTATGGTGCTGATTCTGCAACCCTTGTTTACCTGAGTCAGAGTTTAGTGTAAATAATCCAATTTATATTAATTCAGCCTTAAATAATAAAAATAATATACCATTTTTTTCTATTATTTATCAAGCCACAGATTAACATCCAAATACTCAATTAAGTTTGATTGTCAAAATCTATAGTGCTATGTTTAGCTTACCTGGATGATAACACTATAGTTCCCCTTTGAGAACACTGGAGGATTGTCATTTACATCAGATACATCAATGTTTACAGTAGTTGTGTTGACTCTGGATGGGTTTCCATTATCTGAAGCTTGAATTGTCAATGTGTATCCTGAAATCTTAAAAAAAAAAAAAAATCACAAGTGTATTAAAGAAACAAAAAGTGACAAACAGAAGTATTTACATTAACTGTTTAGTCCAACAACCATACTCTAACATGCATCATGTATTATAATAAATAAAAAACCCTCTTACAACATGAATAAAATAAGCACAAACTAATGCCATAGCTCAGGCCTGGGTAAAATTTGGCCTGCAGGCTGAATTCGGCCTGTGGATGCTGTGGGGAGCCCCAGCAAGCTCTCTGCTTGCCTCGCCCTACCCGCATGCCCCTCAGAAATGTGACTGTGGGGCGGTTTTTCCTTAAAAAACTGAGAGTCCGGAGGGGAGGGGTCACCCCACTCCAGTGCCACAGGTCACAACTGCCTCCTTCACCCAAACTCCCTCCCTTACCACAAGCTCTCTTCTGCTCTCAACCTCCATCCCACACCCCTGCACTTCCTCCATTAATATCATGGAATAGTGCGACTCTCGACCACTTTCCAAATTCTTGGAGTGGCCCCCCACCCATCAAAAATTATTGTCCACCTCTGCTATAGCTGGCGATAATTTAAATGAAGTGCCGTCATTGTAAAACATTTACCTTAATTTTAAAACACCTGAAGTCATCAAAATGTACATAAACATCACCTCCCCAAAATGGCAGTGTCAGGTTAACATAAAAGTAGCATTTTAATCTAATCATCTTAAATAAAAAGGTATAAAACTTACCTCTTCTCTGTCTAGAAGTTTAGTTACTTTTACTTCACCCTTGGCAGGGTCAATTGTAAAAGGACTCCCCTGGTTGCCATCTATAATTGAGTAGTGAATATGGTTGTTTGAAGGTCCGTCAGCATCATCTGCTATAACCTAAAGAACATTATATTTTCATTTAAAACTGATCTAGGTAGATAGTGGTGTGCTTTGAATAAACTCATTCTAATGGAAGGCACAGCTGTTTCAAGTTTAGCATATTAGAGTTCTCAAGGCAAAAACTCTAATATGTGGAATATACCAAGTCAGCTAAACTAATTTCCCTGGAATCTCTCTGCAAATGAAATCATAATTCATATAAATGGTCTGCAACAAATACAAAATATTCTGCACTTTCCCTATATGGTTTATATTTCCAGGTATGAAGTTTTCTTAAAAAGAAGTTAACAATTTACTACATAGCAGGTTGGTATCCATTTCATTTGTGGCCACCTTCAAATGTATATTTATTTCTCCAAGAGAAAAGCTACGCCACAACTGAATAAAGTATAGACAAAACATAAAACAAACAAAACCACATGATAATACATACTGTAATGACTGATTGTTCAAGCATGGCATCCTCACTGATTACTGCTGTGTAAGTGTCTTGGCTGAACACTGGAGTGTTATCATTGATATCTGTTACATTAATATTCACTGTTACAACATCACTTAATGAAGGTGTGCCACCATCTGTGGCTTCCACTGTCAAGTAATACTCATGGGAACTTTCATAATCCAGGCTTCCAATAATAAAAATGGCTCCTACAAAAGGAAAATCACACATTTTAATACTTGGATATTACTGTGGTACCACATGTTATTGCTTGTCAGTATAATTATTTTCCAAGTACCCCTATGACTTGATTACTTTCTGTGTTACACCAGTGTAGAATGGGAGATAAACAGCAATGAGATAAAACCCTAAACATTCAGAAGTTGCTGCTGTCATGAAAAACTCTCATATCCAACTCTCTTTTTCTGACTCTTACTTTCCTTTGCTCTTTTATTGCAGGGAAGGTCTAGAAAAAAACATGTCCTGTTTTCACTTTCTATCAAAATAAATCAAGCAAGTGAAATAATCTTTGATTTCACTTACACAGAAACTAGCTTTGATGTCACAAACAGAAGACTATTATGTCAAGTGTGTATTAAACACAAGCAATGCAAGCAGTAGAAATGCCTGGGCTACACACACATTTTGTACCAGTCGAAGGATTTTGGTTAGGATTTTTTTTTAAACGTCATTATGGAAGTGGCACCACATCTTATATAGACACAGTTGTGCTTATATGAAGGTGCCTAATACCAGTATAGTTTGTTTTCCTTCCCATGTGGGGATAAGCTATATGGGTACAACCACTGTTATACCAGTATAACTACAGATGAGGAGTGGGGAAGTAGTACCAGTTTAACAATAACCAAAGGAGGGCAAACAAGGCCCTCGGAGAGAGAGACTATTTTTTTCCTGAAAATACCCTTTGTAAAAAAAACCCCATACATAATGTATGTACAAGTACTATACCTCAGTGCTCCTTCCGTCATAAGTTTCTTTTTAATAAAGTAGCAGTACTAAAGGGTAAGATTTTCAAAAGCATCTAAGTGACTTAGTCTCTGCAGTCCAATTGACATGTACTCCTAAACGCCTTCATATTTAGACTGGACACACTGATTGGTAACATAGTTCCATGTTTCTGTAATGCCATATCAGCTCTTCTATAATTATCACTTTTTGTGGATCAATAATTAATTTTTCTCGTTGGTTTAATTTAGCGTCTCTCTTTTATCAAACCTAACTTATTCAGATTATACATAATGGCTTTGTGAACAGACTAAAGAAGTGGGTTGTGCCCACAAAAGCTCATGATATCATCACATTTTTTGTTAGTCTCTAAGGTGCCACAGGATTATTCACTGTTTTTGAAGACTATTATCTGTAATTACAGTAATTCCTCGCTTAACATGTACCCGCTTAACATGTTTTCGCGATAGCACAATTTTTTTTTCAGGGAACATTTTTCAAACAACACGACCCGTTGCTGCAATAACATGATTTCCCCTACCAGCTGGCCAGTCCCTGGCAGCTGTGAGGGGCTTCCCCTGCCTCCCTGCAAAGCAGCAGAGGTTTGCTGCTCGCCGTACTGTTCCCTGGAAACCCCCTCTGGCCGGATGCCTCACCCTTTTCTCCGCCCCATGTTTGCAGCCGGCAGCTGGGTTTCCGCAGCTGGCTGGTCGCCGGCAGCTGCCCAGGCCTTCCCCTGCCTTCTTACAAAGTGGTGGAGGTTCACCGCTCGCCGCGCCATTCCCCGGCGACCCCTCCTCACCGGACATGAGGCATCCAGCCAGAGGGGGTCGCCAGAAATGGCGTGGTGAGTGGCGAACCTCTGCCGCTTTGCAGGGAGGCAGGGGAAGCCCCGCACAGCTGCCGGTGACTGGCCAGCTGGGGAAACCCAACCGCTGGCTGCAAACCCCCTCCCCTGTCCTTCCTTTCCCTTCTCCAGAGCCAAACACCTCCCCTCCCTGCTATAACCTAGTCCCTTTTCTCCCCCAACCTTAAGTCCCAGCTGCGAGCGCACGTGCACTTGAAACACAACCCCCACCTTTTCCATTATTTTCAATGGGAAAATTGACCCTGCATAACATGTTTCCACTTAGCACGATCATTTTCTGAAACGTATCTACCGTTTAAATGAGGAATTACTGTATAGTTGTTTTTGTTTTTATTTTTGGCAGGGTGAAGAACACATTAGTTAGGAAAATTCTACTCTACTTCTAAGACTAAGCAAGGATATCCTAAATAGCAGAGACCAAAACTGTTACCTGCAGTTAATGTTTCATTTTTTATTACTCTTTTTAAATGAATGCACATCTTCAGCAGACAGTAACAAAACAGATTAGTCGAAGGCAAGGTTCCCTGTAAGCTCACAGCTGCGCGGCCCTTTTCTGAGCCCTGCATAGAAGTTCAGAGCTCCCTGTGCAGGCAGGAAGTTTAGATGATCAGCTGGGAAGGGGAAAAGGCAGCTGCTGCCTGCTACAAATGGAGAAGCTGTTCCAGTCTCTTCTCCAGGGCAGGGGAAAAGATGATCTGTAGGCCTGATCCAGCCACGAGAGCCTCAGTCGGCTCCCTGACTGCTCCACCCTGCTTGGAACTCAATGAAGCCAGCTGCAGGGCCAGGTGTGAATGGTGAGAGCCTGAACAGAGGCAAGACAGGCTTCTCATGCTACCCCTGCCCCTCCTTAGCTCCCATTGACTGTTTTTGACCAATAGCAGCTGCCTGTTTGCAGGAAGGCACTATGGGAAGTGCCCTTCCACCCTCATCCCCTGGGCTCACACTAATCAGTTTAGAGCAATAAACATGGCTCCTGCAGCATGTACAGGGGCTCGAAGGCAGGGACTCTGGCTAAGGAACCTGCTGGGCTCCTGGCTTGAAACCAGCTAAGGTCTCCTAGCTAGAACCTGTCTCTAGCATTCCAGCCCATCCTTCCCTCCCTCAATCCTCTGCCCCTCTTCCCTATGTAACCCAAACCTTCTGTACCTCTGCTCCAGCCCCCATACACATTCCAAGACTCTGCAACCCCTCTTACACCCTTCGTCAGGTCACAATCCCCTCAGACCTTGCACCCCAATCTACTATCTCTGATCATAGCCCAGATCCCTGCACCCTCTCCTGAAACCCTGCCCCAGGTCACAAGCCCCTCTCAAGCCCCCTCCTCACCCCAGTACATTGTCCCAGGTCACAACCCTCTACTTCACCCAAACTCCCTTCCAGATCCTTTACCCCAAACTCCCTTCTGCACCCAACCTGCATCCCACAATTCTGCATCTCCTCCATTAATATCATGGAAGAGTGTGGATCTCGACCACTTAATAAATTTTTGGAGTGGCTCCCCCATCAAAATTATTGCCCACCCCTGTGCTAATACCTTAAGGTAAAAAAGAAAAAGATTATTTTAACAACATTTATTTTGAGTGCTGCAGACACCTAAAACTCTGATATTAATGGTTTTTATTTTTAAATCCTGTATGACAAATTAATACATAGTAAACTGCATTGCATTAAGGTCAAGTCTTCGCTATCTGGTAGCGTTCTGGTTCTGTAGCACCGTGGACTAACAAAAATATTAAAAGTATTATGAGCTTTCGTGGGTACAAACCACTTCTTCAGCCAAGGGAAGTGTTAATTTCATATTAAATAATCATAAGCATTGCTCCTTGTTATCTCGTTTTTAATATTTTTTCTGTCACACCTATGGACTATTTAAAATATATACTTATATCTATGGTTTTTGTTTGTACTAGTGGGTGCACATCCACACATTACCTCAAGATTGATGTTGCACATAAGAAATTTCAACCTTCCCAAAAGAAAATTCAATCTGCCCAGACTGAATACGTGGTCTAAGGTATCGCAGACTTCACAGGACATATATTTTAAGACTATCTCCTTCGCTAATCAGTTTCATGATGTGTAATATAACACAGTGCATGGTGAAAATAATAACGCTAATATAAATTAATATGTTTTTCTGTTACCTGTTGCTGAATCAATACTGAATTTTCCATGTTCATTTCCACTGACTATTGAATAGGTGATCTCAGCATTGGCTTCAAAATCCCTGCTGGCAGCATAAATCTGGATAATTTCTTTTCCAATTAAAGTGTCCTCTGGTACAGTGGCACTGTACTCTCTATATTCAAACACAGGCGGATTATCATTTATGTCCAAAACAGAAACCACAAGACTAGCAACAGAGGACAGTCTTCTAGGTAAACCCTGATCTAAAGCTTTTAAAGTCAGAGTGTACACTGCCTGCAACTCCCGATCCAAAGGCTTCTCCAACCGAACAATTCCAGAAAATTCATCAATGGAGAACTGTCCATCAGCAGAGTTCACTAGTGAGTAGTGAATTTTACTGTTCATCCCTGCATTTAAAAACAGAAGACTTTTTAATGGAACATGACAGCTAAAATATATGATAATAATTAATATATAACAATGCACATGGAAAAGAGCGTAAATGAAATACTGAAAACCACATTAAAGCAAATTTAAGTAACTGTAGAGGCTACTGTCAAGAGTAGACCCTACTGACTTGGTATAAACTATACCATAGACTGTGGATTTGTGACTCCTACTACAGAAAGATTAATTAACTTTCTATTTTATTCACAGTCTCTGTTATAAAATTCTGATTAATTATATAAATCTAATTATAACTTCAAAATAATAATTTCTGTGTTACAGGGTTAAATCCTTTAAACATATTTTTACACATATATAGCGCCCAGCTGCATCAAATAAGTAGGCTCTAATCCAGTAAATTTCTTAAAGAATCAAGTACACAAGATGAACAGGCACACCTTCTCTGGCAAGAGTGCTACATTAAACTGACAACATAGCACTTTGTGCCATTCATTTTGCTTATGAGCCCCAGAAGCAGGCAAAGCGTGCAATTGGCTTTCTGCTGCTATTGAACTTCATCTGAATAAATAATGTTTTTCTTAGCACTGAGGCAATACCAAACATTACAACTTGACCATCAGGACAGGAACCATATGCTTCTGTAATTCATATGCTCCTGTTGAATTTATAAGCACAAAGTCTGACTCTAAGTTCTTTTTAATGTCATATTCAGCTCACATTCATATAATACTTCTATAGCTAAATAATGAAAGACAAGCTACTTATCTCAATACCACCAAGTATCATATAAAGTACAATTAATGGAGCTATACTCTATGATACCGTCTATTGTCTGTGGGTCATGTTTTTTAGAACATGACTTTCTGCTAGCAGACACTCATTTGAGCAAGAGTGCCTGAAAATCAGTAGTGATTGAACATCTCTGGTCCAGGACTCTCTGGTCCAGCAACATTTATGGTACATGGGGGCACCGGGGATCCAGTAGATACGGTGTACTCAGATTTCCAGGAAGCATTTGAGAAGGCCCCTCACCAAAGGCTCTTAAGTAAAGTAAGTTGTCATGGGATAAGAGAGAAGGTCCTCATATGGACTGATAACTGGTTAAAAGACAGGAAACAAAGGGTAGGAATAAATAGCAAATTTTGAGAATGGAGAGAGGTAACTAGTGGTATCCCCTAAGGGTCCATACTAGGTCCAATCTTATTCAACCTATTTATAAGTGATTTGGAGAAAAGGATAAACAGTGAGGTGGCAAAATTTGCAGACAATACACTAAACAAGATAGTTAAGACCAAAGCAGATTGTGAAGAAGAATTTCAATAAGATCTCACAAAACTAAGTATTGGGCAATTAAATGGCAAATGAACTTTAATGTTTATAAATGTAAAGTAATGCATATTGGAAAAAATAATCCCAACTATGCATACAATATGATGGAGACTAACTTAGCTATAACTACTCAAGAGAGAGATCTTGGAGTCATTATGGATAGTTTTCTGAAAACATGCACTCAATGTGCAGCAGCAGTCAAAAAAGCAAACAGAATGTTAGGAATCATTAAAAAAGGGCCTCTATATAAAACCATGGGACACCCACATCTTAAACACTTCATACAGATGTGGTCACCTCATCTCAAAACCGATATATTGGTATTGGAAAAAGTTCAGTAAAGGGCAACAAAAATGATGAGGTGTTGGAACAGGTCCCACATGAAAAGAGATTAAAAAGCCTTTGACTTTTCATCTTAGAAAAGAGGAAAGTAAGGGGGCAGGGGAATACGATAGAGTTCTTTAAATTTATGACTGGTGTGGAAAAGCTAATAAGGAAAAGTTATTTACTTGTCCCATAACATAAGAACTATGGGTCACCAAATGAAATTAAGAGGTAGCAGATTTAAAACAAACAAAAGGAAGTTTTTCTTCATGAAACACACAGTTGGCCTGTGGAATTCCTTGCCAGAGGAGGTTGTGAAGACCAGGACTTTTACAGGGTTCAAGAAAGAACTAGGTAAATTAATGGAGGTTAGGTCCACCAATGGCTATTAGCCAGGTTGGGTAGGAATGGTGTCCCTAGCCTCTGTCAGAGGCTGGGAATGGGTGACAGGAGAGGGATTGCTCGAAGATTCCCTGTTCTGTTCACCCCTCTGGGGCATCTGGCATTGGCCACTGTCGGCAAACAGGATACTGGGCTAGATGGACCTTTGGTCTGACCCAGTATGGCCGTTCTTATGACCTGAGAGCCCTGACAGTTGGGAGTCCAGCAGCCAGGGGGCCAGATGCAGAAAGCGAGGTGGTGGCCTGGGACAGAGAACCTAGCAGTTGGAAACAGGGAGCCCAGCAGCTGGGGGTGAAGCTTGGGAGCCTGGTGGCTGGGGTGGTAGCCCGGAAGCAGGGAGCACAGTGGCGAAACTGGGAGCCCGGTGTCCCTGGTTTGACAGCTGGGAGGCAGGGGTTCAGAGCCCAGCTACTGCAGCCTGGAGGCAGGAAACCTGAGGGCCAGGACAGAAGCCTGGCTGGGTCTGCTGACAGATCCCAGGAAAGCTGGGAATCCATCAGCAGAGAGACTGGAATTGATCTGCCATCATCTGGCAACTTCCCTCATTTGGGACTGGTCAGTTTCCAAGGGTGCCAGACCAGGGAGGTCCAACTTGCACTAACCCAACAGACCTACAACACTGCAAAAATAGTAAATGTGAGAGGAGGCTTGGGCCCACACTTTTCACTTCCCTCCATAATTTGCACATGGTCACAGAGCTAGCTGTGAACTTTTGGTGACACAGGTTGTCAGATAATATAAATTCATCAAAACCTGAAGTCTCCCTGGAGTAGGACTGAGATTCTCATCATTGCCAGAGAGAGGAAGAAGCCTACCCTAGAACAGCCAACAGCCAGGTGCTTAGGGTACCCACCTGGATGCTGGGCACCCAGATTCTAGGCCCTTCAGAATCAGGCCTAGCAAGGACTTCTACAGGAGTCTCCTACTTGCCCAATGAGTATCTTAACCACTCAGCTATTGGCTATTCTGCAGGTGGCTGGACCCCCTTCTTCCTGTTTTTTCCCACAACACCTCTCCCTTCCCCCCCCACCCCCCGATTTTCACCCTAATGTGTAATGGAAGAAATGTTTGAAGTTTTAAACTCTTTTGCAGCATGAAAATGGAGTCCTGCCCAGCACTAGACAGAGGTACAAGTGCATACTTTCAAAGCTACTGAGATGAAAATTGTATCAGATTTCCTGACCTAAACATATCAATTAGTGACCTCATCCTGAGAGGTACTGAGTACCTGCAAGTCCTACTGAAAGACAGCTCAATCTCCACTAGCTAAGGATTATTGTCATTTGTGAGACTATGGCAGAAACATAGTTAAGTAACATTTACCTGCATCCGCATCTGTAGCCTGCACTCTTGTCAATGGTGTTTTAGGCTCAGTGTTTTCAAACACTGTAATGGAATAAGGATCAGCTGTAAACTCTGGGGCATTATCATTCACATCTTCTAGAGTGAGAATAACATCAGCCTTGCAGAATCTTCCTCCTCCATCTATGGCCTTGACTAAAAGATTATAAATTGCTTGCTGCTCACGATCAAGCGGTGCTAATGTTTTCATTTCACCTATAAACAGAAAAGATATAAAACAAATGGACTTATTTGAGTCATCAGAATTAAGTATCCCATAATGATTTGTACCATGATGTTTTTATAAAATCTATCTTTGTTTTTACTCACAAAAGCTAAATAACAATTTCCTTTTGAAGATAAATTTGTCAATGGCTGAGACAACAGCTGTACCACACTAATGAGTCCTACATTGGGCAAAACATGTCAGGGGCTATCTTTTCAGCTCATATAGCTGGAAACCTTTTGCTTTCTGAAAACCCTTCTGAAATTGCAATGGATCAAATGTACAATACCCCATATACAGAACATATACATCTAGGCATGCATACATCTATGATTCATTATTTGAAAAAAAAATTGCTCAAATCCTTGCTTTAATGAAATGCAAAGTTGAAAAGAAATGTGTGACATATTTTTGAATGAGGAAAGGAAGAGATGGTTATGGAAGTTTACAAATGGTTTGGGCTGGGGGAAGGCGGCAGCTTCATTATCTACTAAAACCTAAAGTGAGACATTTTTGCCTATGACTTGGTAGGGGAGGATCCCCCTTTCTTCCTTGTACAAAAATCTAGGAAATCCACAAGATCTTCTCTCAGGCTATTTAATTGTAAACCTTGCATGGTTCCCAGCTGACACTCACCCTCTAGCAAATAGCCATGTCTCTGAGATTCTCCTTAGAGCTACAGAAATTTTGGTCACCCACAAATTCCTCTCTCCACAAAAGTCTAAACCTCATGGTTCAGTTTGCAAGGACTGCTTGTTACAACAGCTCTGAACTTATGTAGCTAGAATACCAGCAAACTGCAGAAAGAAAACTTGAGAACAATCTGTTTTACCATAATGGAAATCCTGATGTTTCTTCTTTAATCCTTCCATGATTACCACTGTACTCCCATTACCTTTAGCTCCCTCACATTAGCTGCATCATTTCCTTCACTTTATTTTTGTCACCCTTTTCTTCTGAACTCTGCATACATTGGACTGAAGACTGGGAAGCTAGGCCCTCAAAGGAAGTCCAGCTAACTCTTGCTTATGTAGCTTTGACTGGCATAAAAGTGAACCAATAAGAGTGTGATGGAATGTAGATTGCTTACATGATGACTCCAAGCAAGTCTGGGATGGTTCTGGTTCACTAAAGCTATTAAATTTCATGTCACTAGCTGCAAAGCTCTGAGATCACTGGATCTCTCTTTTGTACTATACTTGCTATGTACAGCAAGTTTAGATCCAGCCAGATGGTTAGCCACCTGGCTAGGAACCAATATATTAAATATAAAAAATGTACAATATTTAATATTTGGCATAGAAATTTGATAGCAATTAAGGAAACTCGACTTTTGGCTTCAAGGTGTTTTGACTTTTTTTTCCCAGGAACATAAGAATGATCGTACTGTGTCATACCAATGGTCCACCTGGCCAGTACCCAGTTTTTCAACACTGGCCAGTGCCAGATGCTTCAGAGGGAATAAACAGATCAGGAAATTATTGAGTGATCCATGCTCTGTTCAGTCCCATCTTCTGAGGGACACCTGAGGCATTTGGCTGTAACCCAACCATCTTGATGGATCTATCTTATCATGATCTTATCTAATGGTTTTAAAAATTCATTTATACCCCTGTCCTTAACAAAATTTCCAGGCTATGAGTTCACAAGTTATTTGTGTGTTCATTACTTTATGTCTTCTTCATATGCTTACCATTTTTCTTTAAAACAATTTAATGTTAAGTTTGCATTTAAAAAATGAACGAACAACATTCCTTTTTTTGTGCATACAGGCTGATTTATGTAAGGATCAATATTTATCTAGTTGTAAATATTTTTTAAAAAAAGGCAGTGTCTGTAGTTTTCTATGTATTATATATTATGAATTTTACCTGTGTCTGGATTGAGCTTGAATTTTTCTGCTCCAGTGCCATGTAGTGTATAAGTAATTTCTGCATTGGAACGAATATCTGCATCTGTAGCAGAGACCTGCATGATCAATTTTCCAGGAGGGGCATCCTCTGGAACAGTATCAGTGTATAAAGTCTAGAAGTTTTAAAGTAACATTGAAAGATTAAAATGTATTAGAGAGCAATGCTTAATGGGGGAGGGTAAAGAAGACAAGGACAGATGAAATTATCTACTTGACATTAAAGGATTCTGGAACATGTAAAGTGAACGAGATATCAAAATATCTGAAAATGATAAAAATGTGATTTTCCAGTTAATTGCTTCACCTTTAATAAATTATTCAGTGAGGTAATTATTTATTGCAAGTATTTACAAACTTGAGGATTCCAAGTACCTAGACACAGCCAAGAGGTCCAAACATCTGAACATATGATTATTTCCTGACATCAATACTTGTTGTATTGTGAATTTAATTCAACTTCCTATCTAGACCTCCCAATAGGCCATAGTGTCCAAGAATTGTCTGACTTATAAAGAACCGATTCATTCCTTTAATAAAACAGCATAAGGCCTGTAAGTCTCCAGTTAAAAACAAAAACACAACATAAACAAGCTTTAAAGACATAGGTGAGATCTCATCAGCGAGATGGCAGAAGTAAACTTTCATCAGGGAATCAAAAGTGGCAAGAGAGATGGCTCTCTCAGCAGGCTTGGAGACATATATGGATTACAGAATTCTAGGATTCTGACAGTGCAATTTCCCTGGCTGTACAACCCTTCCACTCCTATCAAGGATAGCTTCTGCACCAGTGAGCCCAGCATACTTAACTCCACGTCTATTAACATGTGCATAGCAGTATCATCCTGCCAAGTGCAGGTACCTGGACTACTTTGTTGCCACACTTCTTATGGAAATCAGCTGGTATGCACTGCCACAGTAGCAGCATAAAGCTCCCTGTTTTGTCTTTGTAATGCCTGCATTCACATGGGAAATGGAGAACTGAAATTCAATACACAGTCTTCCCGTCCTCTGCATAGTGGCAAAGTGAATTATGAATAGGTCACAGAATAAGCCTCACGAGTTTTTAAAATAGTGAAATATGCCCAACAGACTACCCTTATTTGGCAACTTCTTGTCTCACTAGCCCAAAATACATTTCTTCTCCATATTTATTAGAAAGCCATTTCCATAAAGCAACCAATTTGTGTCAATCTCTTCAATGTAAGATAAAGATGATTTTACAATGAAATGGTGCATGCATTGAAAATGGCCATCCATGTAAAACTCAAGCTACCTTTTCACAAACAGGACTGTTGTCATTCGCATCTAAGACTTTAACTTCAACCACAGCTTTTGTTGCAAATATCCCATCGGTAGCTGTAATGTTTAGAAGGTAATTGTCCTTTTCTTCCCTGTCCAGAGGTTTTCTGACATAGACCTTCCACTCATTCTGTATGTTTTCAATTGCAAATTGTCCAAAGGGATCTCCTCCTAAAAAATAAAAAATACATAATTCATACAAAAAGAGATAATGTTACTATTTAGAAGAAAAAGCAAAAACAACTGTCTCCCGCCCCCGCCCCAAGAATCATACCTCATAGCTTTCTATTTTAAAAAAATCTTCATATTTGAGGGGTAAAAGAAATCAGGTTTTAAATAAATACACATACTGAAATGCATTTGTATTTGCTGCTATTAGTGTTGCCATGGTGATTAATGTAGCATTACAGAGGACAACATATTTAAGCAGTTACACTAAACAGAAAACATTAAAAAAAATCTACCAAAAAATAATTTAAACTATATTTAATCTATTTCTTATGGATTTTGCTTGTTTTTCAATGCACAATTTATTTCAGTTTAAGTATTTCCTCCCATAGATATAATTATCATGAAGGCAAAATGAATTAAAAGGTGACCATTTTTAAGGAAGTAAAAGAAAAATGATATATCCTGATAGCTTCTGAAATGTTTTAAAACTTAAAAATATGTCTTCTGTCAAAGATGCCCCATTTCAAATATTTTGTAATCTTTTTAAAGCCTAAGTGATAACTCACTTTATTCAAGTTCTATAACCCAAGTTAATATGACTTTTTTTTAAAATGTTTACCTGTAACATAATAGATGACTTGACTGTTAGAGTCTTCTGTATCAGCATCAGTGGTACTTAAGATAGCAACCACACCACCAGGTGGATCATCTTCACTAACTGTCCCTTTGTAGATCTCCGCAGTAAAGCGAGGAGGGTTGTCATTCACATCTGTAACAGTAACTTCAACCACTGTCATAGAAGACAACTGAATTTTTTCACCACGATCAGATGCAACCACTGTAATTGTGTACTTATCCCGTTTCTCATGGTCAAGCTCTTTTAGGGTGGTAATCCAACCTGTTTCCATGTTTATAGCAAAAGACTCTGTGATTTCCAGTTCTTGTGATGGATCTAAACTATATGTAACCTGCCCATTGAGTCCTGAATCCAAGTCAGTTGCTTTCACTTGGATGACTCTCGTTCCACTTGGCATGTTTTCCACAATGAAAGCTTTATATGGATTTGACTCCAAAACCGGTTTATTGTCATTTGCATCTTTTATCTGAATGCTTACATCTACTGAGGAAACAACATTATAACCTTCATTCATATATTTTGCTAGTACTGTAAACTGATACCACTTAGTTGTCTCATGATCAAGATTCTTCTCAAGTTTCAATCTTCCATTTTGTCGGTCAATCACAAAGCATTCATCCCTATTACTTTCAAGAGTATTCCCCTTAATTAGGGTGTATACTAACGTCTGATTATGTTCTGCATGTATAACATCAATCTCAGCTCCAATAGGAATGTCCTCAGAAACAGCATAAGAATAAAATGGCTCTGCAAATTTGGGAAGAGTCACTTCTGGAGGGAGTATTCTAATGTATACAGGAACAACTGATTGCTTTGGGGGGGATCCACCATCCCGTGCTTTAACAAAGAAAGTTAGAAACTCATTTTCTAAACCAATTAAGCTTTCTTTTGTAGTAATTACACCGGACAAAGGATCAATTTCCAAATTTTCATTGACACTTTCAGACTCTGCTTCAATGGTGTATGTAATGTCTGCATTTGTACCCTCATCAGCATCTGATGCCAAAACTTTAGTGATAAATGTTCCTCTTGGAACATTAGATCCAATATTCACTTCATACTCTGTTGCTCGGAACTGAGGGGCATTATCATTATCATCGGTAAGTATCACATTAACATTGCAAAAAGCAACTTTTCCTCCAGCATCTTTGGCCATTAAACTAATAGAAATTACTTTTTCAGTTTGTGTTTCCCGGTCAAGATTTTCAGAAGTAAATATTTGCCCTCTCTCATTAGTGTAAAATCTGTCTTTGGCAAAGTCATTTACAATATGATAAGTGATTTGGCCATTAGACCCAGAATCTTCATCTGTCGCTTTAACTTCAGTCACCAAGGTATGCAATGGAGCATTTTCTGCTAGTTCCACTTCGTACTCATTCTGACTGAATACGGGGCTATGTAAATTGGCTCCCATAACAGTTATCTGTACCTGAGCTGAACTTCTAAAGACCCCATCAGACACAGACACATTAAGATTGTAAAGAGACTTCAGGGTCTGTTTACGTAGGTTTGAGATGGAGATGATGCCAGTTTTGCTATTAATTACAAAATTCATGTGATCATTGCCTGTCAGAATTGAATATTCCAGTTTGTTTACATCTGAACTATCTGCATCTGAGGCTTTTACACAGGTTACAAAGTGTCCACGGGGAGCCAGTTCACTAATTTTAGCTTCATAGAGCAGTTGGTTAAACAATGGTGGGTTATCATTGAGGTCAGTTATACTGACAGTTACAATGAGGTCACTGCTCAGGGGGGGCATTCCACCATCCACTGCCCTTATTAGTAATTTATGTTGCTGAGTCTGTTCGTAATCCAAAGTTCTTGCTGTCAGAATGAGTCCACTACTACTATCCATGTGGAAATACTCATGACTCTTGCTATTATTTTCAACCAAGTGATAGGAAAGCCTTCTGTTCGTTCCAGAATCAGCATCTGTAGCACTAACTTGTACAACAGATGTGCCAATTACAGATGCCTCTGAAAGGATCACAGTATAAGATGGCTTTGTAAACAGAGGAGGATTATCATTTATATCTTCCACTATTATATCTACAAACACCTCAGCATGAGCTCCAGTCAGTGAGTCAGTTGCTCGTATGCTCAGTTTATAGGCAGGATGGGATTCAAAATCTAGAGTGGCAACAACAATTATTACTCCAGTGTTGAAGTTGATAGTAAACTGATTGAAAGGATCTCCATCTGTGATGCTATAGAACACCTTAAGTCCTTCTGGACTGTTTGCTTGTACATGGACAACAGGGCTGTGTAACTGTATGTTTTCAGGTATCTCTGCGCTATAGAAAGGTTTTTCAAAAACTGGCATGGCTTTATTCATAACTGTGATTGGGACTGTAACTTCAGCAGAAAAACTTGGTTCTCCTCCATCTTTTGCCACCACTGTGACAAGATATTCCTTATTTAGTGTGTCCGGTTCAAACTGTCTCTTGAGTGAGATTTCACCAGTGGGCCCAATTTGGAAGTGTTCATGATGATCTTTGAGGTGATAGCGTACCTCTCCATTACTCCCTACATCTCTATCTACTGCTGTAACACGTCGAATAATGTGGCCCACTTCAGTGTCTACTTTAACAGCAGCATAATATGGAAGATTGACAAAAACTGGAGCATTATCATTTATGTCTTCTATGGTGACTTTCACCACAACATGTGCAACTGCTGATGGTTTATGCTCCTTTGTCACCTCTACCACTATATCAAAAGATTCTTGCTGTTCACGATCAAATGGTATCCCTGTGGTTGAAAGTACTCCTGAAGTGCTGCTGATTTTAAATCTGCTATCTGGATTTAGAATACGATAAAACAAAGGCTCATTCATTTGATTCCCTACCACAGTAATGACATCTATTCTTTCTGCCTTTGTGGAATTCTCTCGCACTACTACAGAGTAGGAACTCTGTGTGAACTTGAGTGGACTTGCCTTGCTTTCCTTCACATTAATTTTTACAGATGCAGTGCTTGCAAATCTCCCATCAGATACTCTGACTGTTAATTCATATCGGCTTCTTAACTGAGTTGTATTTTGTACAGTTATAGTTCCAGTTTTAGGATCAATTGAAAATTTGTCTCCAATGTTACCTTCAGTAATAGAGTAAATTAGTTGTGAAAAAGCAACTGAATCAGCATCTGTAGCATTTACGGTGATGACTTGTACTCTTTTATATGTAGGCACCAAAAGGGATGCCTCAAACAAATCTTTTGAAAACACGGGAGGGCAATCATTGATATCAATCACATAAATAGTAACATTAGCTGCATATTCTGCAAATAAGCGTGGTGTCCCCATATCATGTACTTGTACTGAAAACTGGAAAATGTTTGTTTCTTCATAGTCCAAACTCATTACAGTACGAATGGCACCAGTGCTAGAATCAATGGCAAAATACTTGTGGACCGAAGGTTCGACAATTTGGTAAACCAGCACAGAATTTGATTCTTTATCAGCATCTGTAGCTCGAATTACTAAAGGGATATTCTTGTCAGTTAGAACTACACTGTTAATTGAGGCTGATTCACTGATCAGCCCTGTGTATTCTGCCTGCATAAAAACTGGTGAGTTGTCATTCTCATCCCGGAGATGCACCAAAATAGTCGTATTAGTAGATAACCCAGCCATGTTGGTTCCCTGAACAGTCAGTGTGTAAAAAGGCAAAGTTTCAAAATCAAGTATCTTCCTAGAGGTGATGACACCTGAGTTTGGATTGATATCAAAGGCATCACCTACATTACCATCTTTTATCTGATAAACTACAGAAGACTGACTATACGCAGTAACCATTCCAACAAAGCTACCAATGCTGGCACCTTCCGTGACTTCTGTAGAATATTCCTTTCGTGTGAATTTTGGTGAGGCATTATCAGAAATTGTGACAAAGATAAGCACTGAAGTGACTTCACTCATTGGAGGATCTCCTTTATCTGTAGCTCTCACCATCAAATTGTACTCTCTTTGGTTATTACAATCTAGTTCTTTTGCAATTCGAATAGTGCCCAAGATGGAATCTATAGTAAAAGAATTTCCAATATTCCCTGCAGAGGAAAAAAAAGAAACAAAAAGTTAATGAGACAAAAATAAATATACAAGAATTAAGGGTCTGTGCCCAATTGGCCATAAACTAAAAAAATTAGTACATGCTGAGAAGCAAAGGAAGTGTTAATGTTTCTTAATTTTGTTCTAAAACAATTTCTAGTGATCTAGAATTTTCCTGTAAAGAATAGTTAGCACTAACTTTTGTTTTACTCTAAAATACTTTGCCTCAATACTGGAAAAAAGTTGTCCAGATCTAAAATAAAAAGTAGAAATATAGATTGTCTCAAAATAACCTATAACTTAAAAAAAATAACAGGTGATGTTGCTTCTTTAAATCAATCTTCTTAATGAGTCAATCAAATCAAAGCCACTATTAAACATAAAAATATATTT
This sequence comes from Pelodiscus sinensis, assembly GCF_052426305.1. Taxonomy (NCBI): domain Eukaryota; kingdom Metazoa; phylum Chordata; order Testudines; family Trionychidae; genus Pelodiscus; species Pelodiscus sinensis. The sequence goes on along the minus strand of NC_143055.1, from coordinate 58,116,328 downwards.
AGGAATTGAAATTAGTAGCATTATGCCTATACTTCAGGAATTAAAATTCATTGCAATATTTGTGGAAAAAGTTTTTTAAATGTGTCTCAAGTGCATCTCAATTAACTGTTAATGCAAACATCCTTTCAACCATTATTCCAAATTAAAGATTCCTTAGTGAATTACACACTACGCAATCTCTCAGTAATTTATTAACATTAATCAGAGCAGCAATGAACATATGACATGCCTAGTAATACATAAGAGTGGACTGACTAAACTATTTGAAGTTATTATGAGTCTCAAACAAGGATGTCTTTTCTAACCCATGCTCTTTTTATTTGTAGTAAGCTGGATAATGAGAAAGACCTCAGAACAATCAAAGGCATGCAACAGAATTTCACACAGAAGTTAGAAGACCATGATTTTGCAGATGACATCAATTTGCTATCCCATACCCACAGAATTTTATATGCAAGAAAGCAAATATCTCCAAGGTTAAAATCACAACCAACACAACTAAAACAATGAGAATCCACACAGAATAAGAAACACTAATAACACTTTCTGTGATTCACAAAGAAGAGATCTGATATTTCACATTGGAAGCACAGCAGGTGAAACAGATGATGACAAAGCAAAATAACAAGAGCTAGTCAAGCCTTTGTAACTTTAAAGCTCAGCTAAGAGAAAGAGAAAAGTGCCCATCAAACTAAATGTTGAATTTAACACCACTGTAAAGTAGGTCTTACTATATGGTACTGAAACTTGGGAGTTAAATTATTAAAACCATACTATCTAAATTTAAAGTTTTCAAAACATCTGCCTCAGACCAATCCCCAATATCAGATGGCCAGAAAAAAGTCAGCACAAATTAACTGGAAGAGAACGAAACAACAATCAATAGGCTGGTAAATTATGGAACAAAATTAAGATGGGTAGGATTTACCCAAACAACATAAAAAAACAGGTATTGGACTGGAACCCCCAGAACAAGAAGTGATGAGGCAGACCAAGGAACACACAACAGAAGCAAAATTGAAAGCTATCCAAATGACATGGAATAAGCTAAAAAGACTGCAACAGCAGAAGACTGGCAAACACAGAATGCAGTGATGAAGGCATGGAATAAAGAGGCAACAGAGAGAGAACTAAAGCAAACATCTCACCCTTAATTAATAGATTATACCCTATGCTAAAAATGACAACTTTCTGAACATTACTAGCTGCAATTTGATATTTAACAGTTGAAAGCAAGCAGTTATAAATAAGGCCTTTAAAAGTAAAGACACTGTAATGGATTTTACAGCCTGTAAGATTTCAGCACACGCACTAAATTAGACTAGTATTTATGGTTCCTCAAAAGTTGAATTACAAGGGACAGCAAACATAGCAAATATTACTAAAACTATGTTCTCAACAGAGGAAAATTTTATTTAAAATGTTTGAATTATGCAGATGAGTGGGTAGTTGATATTTTCTGTTCTGTTAGTTAAGGCTTTAAGCACAGTGGAATTCTCAGAATATCTCATTACAAATCCCATCAGCCATTACAAGCATTTAAGGAATGTTCATTCCATATACTTAGGACATCAACCCCAATGCTTTAACCTCCCAGTAGTTGACAATTCCATAAAAAACTAAGCCAAGGAAAATAAAGTTTAATATTTATTCTCTCAAAAATCTGGAGAGATTGGAAGATGGGGGCTGGGGAGAAGGACTGGATGAAAAGAAAGAGAAAGTGTGCTCAAACTCTTTTTTTGAAATGCTTGGACATTCATTCCCTCGGAGAATATAATCAAATTTATGTAAAAATTGTGAAAATAAAGCATATATTATATTTGCAATGGCTTTTCGTATTTTCAACAACAGAAATCTCTTTATAATCTTAATCCTGAATTTGTATTGTTTAAAAAAATCCTTTTAGGGTTCAGACAAAACATAAGGTATAATCTGCATATGACAATCACATAGTTTGTATAATTTTTAATAAAGTTTCAGATGTTTTATACTGACTTTTATTATATAGCATTTTGCAAAGCTATACAATAAAAGAAAGGGTGTAAATGGAGTTGAATTAAATTGCTAAAAAACGCAAAGCTTGTTCATTTTGCACCATTTGTGGTTGGACAGTTCTGTTGCTTGGCAAGGGAATATGGAGTCATTCATATCTAATTCACTAGTGTAACCAAAAGGCATTAACCAACTGGGGTGGTTTGGTACTCTACATGAAATGAGTTAGCAATGTCAATCTGGCTCCTGTGGGTATTCACTTCTTAAAGCTGCTACCATTACCACTTGAGGGTACCTCAGAAGAAAAGCCAAGGAGAAGGGCATTGGAATGAATAAACATGAAAAATGAACTATCATCATTAATGATCCCTCTATGCGAAAGATGAGAAACATTGGCAAGTCAGGGAGGCGAAGTCAGTATAAAGAGAAGACTCCATTTTTGAATGCTAAGAAATAATTAATTAAAAGACCGGACACGGCAATGTGTTAAATACATACTGTGAGATTAAAAATAAGTGGTCAAATCCATTGTGGCTGCTTTGCTCTAGTTCAGTGGTCTCCAACCTTTTTACACTGAAGATCACTTTTTAAATCTCAGAACAGGCGAAGATTACCACCCCGCCCCTTCCTTGAAGCCCCGCCCTCTGCAGTCTCCTCCTGTCCATCACTTGCCATCCCCAGCCCGTACTTACACACTCTGATAAAGAGTTTATTTGTAAATTATGCGATATATAAAATTAAAATCACATGTTTATAGTTATGAAATAAATGGTCTATTTTTTATTCATGCCATTTAAATCTAAAATGAAGCAATCTATAATTAAATCTATAATTATACATTTTGTGGGTACAGAGTTCTGTGGCTGGGGGCAGGGGAAAGGGAACAGGGTGCTGGGTGGGCAGGGGACAGGGTTCTGCAGCAGGGGACAGTGCCAGTGGGGACAGGTTTCTGTAGCTGGGGACAAGGGAATGGGGACAGAGTTCGGGGAGTGGAGAGGGGAATGGGGACAGAGTTCTGTAGCTGGGGACAGAGGAGTGGGGACAGAGTTGGGGGAGTGGGGACAGAGTTCTGTAGCTGGGGTCAGGGGAGTGTGGTCAGGGTCCCAGTGGCAGCAGCGAGTCCCCTGCATTTGCTTCCTCCCAGGATTCTACCCCCTTTCCCCGCCGAGGGAAGCCAGCATATGCCTCCTCCGGGCCCGACTGCCGCAGCGCAGGGAAACCCCCGTGCGTGCCTGCCACGGGGCCAAACCCCTGCAGGAGCCTGCCCCAGGGGCAACCCCTCCCCCCACCGCGGGTGCTTGCCCTGGAGCCAAACCCCCCTTCCAAGGCACGGTACGGCACGGCACGACCCAGCCCATCCCCTCTCTTCCCGCAGCGTGGCCAACCCTTGCGGGCACCTGCCCCAGGGCCAAACCCCCCTCCCATGGTGTGGCCCAGCCAATTCCTTCCCCTCCCACAGCGCGGCCAAACTCCAGGGCCGACCCCCTCCACAGCGCAGGGAAACCCCTGCGCTCAATTCACCCCTCCGGCGCCGGCGGCACAGGGAAGCCTCCGCACTCCTCCTCCAGGGCTGACGCCCTCTCCCCCAGCATGCAACAGAGCTGTGGGAAGCGAGCAGCCCGCGCATTTCCGGAACCCTCAGAAGTGACGCGGGCTTCACACAGGACTTCCGTCCACCCCGCGGGAAGCCGGCACTACACTAGAGGTAGGTAGTGGGGCTTCTTGGGGATGGGGGAAAAATGGGGATTAGGGGTGCCCAAACACTTCGCGATCGACTGGGCGAGGCCTTGTGATCGACCAGTCGATCGCGATCGACGGGTTGGTGACCACAGCTCTAGTTTATCAGCACAAAGCAACTGCAAACCCAAGTTAACTGGCTACTCAGAGGACAATCCTCAGGAGTTGTAGGACTAGGATAGCAAACTCCCACTCCTTTTTAAACCACCTTGTAATGAGTGATAGCTTGACAGACATTATATTTAAATAGAAACCAGCCAGTGCTTCATGGATTACAGGAACATGAAGGTGATTTAAAGTGACCTTCTGTACTCCCACTCCATGACATGCTATGTACCAACAAGACAATTCCAAGAACCTTGCCTAATTTTTTTAAAATTAAAATATTTACTTCTCCGTTTTACAAAATACATCTTAGATAATAAAATCAAAACATATTTTAAAATCTAAATGTATTTTTACTAATGATAATGTTTACACTCTTTTAAGGGTAACTTTTCTCTACTTGGACAACAAAACAGATGAGACAAGTTTCACATGTATTTCTTTTTGGTTCCTAGATGTTTTCATTTTGAGATTCTCAAGAAGTAGCCAAATGAAACAATGTTTAAGTTGTAATAGGAAGTCCATTTGAATTTGTGGGTTTTTTTTTTAAACATTATGGAAACATTTATATTCATCTTTGATTGTATAATGGCATAATTTTACATATTTGCATTTTAAGCCAACTATGACCTAGTTAAATGTTAAGCTATATAGAAGACTTATGAGACTCTGCATATACCTGATTCAATAGAGTATACAATTTCTGCATTTTTCCCTTTGTCTTTGTCTAATGCCGTCACTTGGAGTACCGCTGATCCAACAGCTGCTGACTCATATACCCGTCCTTCATAGGAAGAGCTGGTGAACCATGGTGCATGATCATTTGTGTCACTAACATTAATGACAATTCTAGCAAAGTTACGTTTCACAGGAACATCTTGATCTCGTACCTAAAAAAATGAACGTAATATTAGTAATTAGCACGAAGCTTTATTACTACAGCTACTAATCCAATTTCCCAGAGTTCATTATAAACAGTAGAACTATTAATAATTTATACCTCAATCCTTACCATTCAAATAACTTTACACTCTTTGAGTAGTCCCATTAAACACATGTAGAAATTTCTCCAATATCAGGAACTAAATGTACATTATCTTTTTCACAATACAGTTATAATGCTTTTAAACATATTTTCTAATGCAGAATAAAAGGTATGCTTGTTTACCATTACTGTAAGTATATGCTGGTGGATGGCCTCATGATCCAATTTTTCAGAAGTATAAAGAGAGCCTGTTCCAGGATCCAAACGAAATTTCTTGAGACTGACAGGATCAATGCTACTCTGCATTGTATAAATTAGTTTATTCTTCTCATCTCTGTCGGTGGCACTAACTTGCAAAATTTCTGTCTCTGGCACTGTGTCCTCAGGTATAATTACTTCATATTTTGAGGTGGAAAACTGAGGCCTGTGGTTATTTGTGTCTATCACTTTGATATATACCTGAAATAACACAATAGAAAAAAAGATTATGTTGATAAACATTGGTGAAAATACAGAAGAAAACAGGACACTGGGGAATTAGGAGGGGGGAAAAAAGACAAAATAAAGCCAGAAGTCTAGAAAGTTAAAAATCTTTAAGAAAAAGTCTGTTAAATGGAAACTATTCATGTCCATTGCACAATGAAAATAATGTTTACTTATTCTACAGAAGTGTCAAAGGGGTAGCTATATTAGTCTGTAACTTTGAAAACAGCAAGTAGTATACTGTGGCAACCTTAGAGACTAACAAAGGTACAGGATCTGTGGTTCTTTGATATGTTGTACTCAATGTGGATCACACTGTAGGAGTTTACAGGTCCTACTGGGAGAATCCCAGCAAGGAAACTATAGGCAGATTCCACCCTCTTTGCACTACCAGAGCAATGCAATGCAAAGGATACAGAGTAGAATACAGTATCTGACTCAAGGTATCTAAAAACACTGTGCAAAGTAATGAGTTATAGATCAGCAGTACTGTGATTGAGTAAGCAAATATAATAGCTCAACATTCATTCCCACAGCTAACTACCTTCTTGTGACTGTTGTTTTTCACATCCATTCCATTTAAGTGTGTGTACACCTACACGTGTGGTCGGAGATATTTACATTAGCAGTATCTGTATATATAAGTATTGGCCATAGCATCCCCTTGAATACCCTGCACATGTGTTGGTATATCATGTGCTGCCATTTCTACGTCCTCTCATTTCCTTCTTGCTGGCAATTGCAACAGAGAGGAAGGAGGATGGGCAATGGAATGGGCATGAGCAACATTTCAAAGTACTGTTACGAAAAAGTAGGTAATTATTTTTCTTCTTCAGGTGCTTGCTTATGTTGATTCCATTCTAGATGGCTCACAAGAGGCATCCAAAGAGGTGGTCTCAAAGTTCATGATCACACAGTTTGCAGCACTGTCTTGCCAAAGCCAGCACTGTCTCAAGCTTGCTGGGTAAATGGAGGAAACATGAATGTATGGACAGATGACCAGGCAGTTACCTCACATATCTGGACTGGAATCTGCCCCAGGAAAGCTGCTGATGAAACCTATGCCCTAGTCGAGTGTGGCATCACGATTGCCAGTGGAGGCACATATGCTAGCTCAGGGCAATGTCAGATGCAGGCAGTAGTCCAAGAAGATATCTTTTAAGCAGGCACTGGATGACTCTTCATTCTATCTGCCACCGCAACAAAAAATCGTGTTGACTTATAGAATGGCTTTGTCCTATCTATGACAAAGGCAAGCATCCTCCCCTGCAGTAAGCACTCTGATCTCAGACATCCTGAGGGCAGACATTTCTGCAACCAGGAACAAAACCTTCCAAGAGGGAAGTAAGCCACGGGCTTGAAAGGAGATCCCCACAAACCTCAAAAGCACAAGTTTCAGGTCCCAGGGAGGGACAGCATCCCAGACATGCGGGTACACATGCTCCAGATCTTTCAAAACCTGGGCTGGCACGCCATGAGTGAAGACTGATCTCCCTTGGAATGCAAGGTGGAAAGCCAAAACAGCAGCTAGATGGAACCCAACTGATGACAGGAACAAACGTTGGAGTATGAGATCCAGAAGATAATCCAACATCTTCAGCAGCAATCCCTGCTCAATTTTGATAGGTCTCCATTGTCTAGCACATGAACCTTTTCCACTTAACCAGGTAAGGCACTCTGCTGGAGGGGTTTTTGTTGCCCAAAAAGACCCACTGAATACAGGCCGAGCATTCCTATTTATCTGTATTTAGTCAAGAGGTAGCTATGCTGTCAAATGTAGTGCCATCAGCAGGGGCGGATGAGAGTTTTGCGGGGTCCAGGGCAGAACAATTTAGCGGGGCCCCCCTTTGGAGAAAAAATAGAAAAAAGGCATCAAATGCACAAATTGATGGCTATTTTCATATTAAATGTGAATTGGGTAAATTCGATAGAAACTTAATTTAGTTGGACTTTTTTTATTTTAATTATATTGTAAGTCATTCTTAAACAAAATTTTGCATTAATAATTAAACATTTTCATTTGTATTTAAGTCTATTATAACTGTCTAGCTCTTTTGGCACCACATTCTTCAATTGTGTCATTAAAGTCCATTTCTTTACACAGGTCATTTTCAATCGATATAATCGAAAGACCTACAAAACGCTCCTGACTCATAGCAGACCTTAAGTAAGTCTTTATTAGTTTCAATTTAGAGAAACTTCTCTCTGCCGAAGCTACTGTCACTGGACTAGTTAGAAGTATCCTAAGAGTGATATAGATATTAGGATATATGTCTTCCATATTGTTCGAACAAATTATTTTCAAACAATCATGAACTGTAATACAACTGTCTGGAATAATTCTACAAAAGTTCTGCAACTCTTCGTAAAGATCTAAACCTTCAATGTCACAGGAGTCACCATCTTGTAGAATGACATGAAGATCCATACGAAGTTTTTTTAGTGTGTCCTTATCTATTTCTTTGATGCTTTTCATATCATGTAGAAAACCAAATATGTTTTTGTGATTTTCGTACAACTCGAATAGTTTCTTCATAGAAACAAGAGCAGAATCAACAATTATCAAAAAGTAGTTTATTCGGTATGATTCCTCTGTGTTTTCAATAGGTTCGTCATTTCCCTCATATGAAAACTTGTTTTATTTGTTAGACGTTTTTCCTGAAATGTTGGATTAATGTTCAATTCATCACACATCTCTTTGGCTGTAGTTAATGCACTTTGGAATCCTGAAGATCTGTATTCCTCCAAATATGATACAAGATACTTTAAATGATTTAAAGCAATATCCATTTCTATATTTGTCTTCTGCAGAATTTTGCTGGTAGTATTTACTTTAAGTAATACATCATACCAAATAACAGGGCTGGTTAAAAATTCATATGTTCTTAGATGCTGTCTGACAGCAAGTACTTCACATTTAAGTTTGTGATCCGTTACCGTATTGAAAATGGCACTTAAAGTATTGTCCAATCCAGTTGTTTGAAATCGAATTGCTTTAACGCTTTCAATACGGCACTCCCATCTAGTTTCCGAAAGTGGTTTTGGTGAAAGTAGAGGAGCATGTCTTTTAAATACATCCCATCTTGCTGTTGACACCGCAAAAATTGTGTAAACCCTATGTATTATCCCGAAAAATGTCACCGCTTGCGTGGACGATTTTGCAATATCTCCCAACACTAAATTCAAATTGTGACAAGCACAGGGTACATAAAAGGCTCTTCGATTTTCTTGTAAAATTAAAGCCTGCACTCCTACATTTTTACCCTTCATATTAGCCCCATTGTCATAAGTTTGTCCTCGACAGTCCTTTAAATCTAATCCTACATCTTGGAGTTCATTTTTTAACCTTTCTGCTAACCCTCTTCCTGTTGTATCATCAACAACTAAAAAATTGATAAACTTTTCATCTATTTTAAAATGTTTATTTTCTATATTCACAAATCGGAGTATCATCGATAACTGTTCTTGGTGACTGACGTCAGGAGTACAATCTAATATTATCGAATAATATTTTGCCCGTTTTACTTCATCAATTATGTGTTTCTTAACTATTTCAGATATTGATATAATTAATTCATTTTGAATTAAATGACAAAAAATGGTTTTGAGTATCCTTTTCTGTAAAATGGTATACATGTTCTGCCATCACTGGGTCGAATTTAGGTAATAATTCAATTATTCCCAAAAAATTTCCATTATGGGATTGAAAAAGTTTTTCAGTTTTTCCTCTGAATGATAAATTTTGACTCACCATAAATATAATTATTTCAACTATACGTTTGAAAACTGCAACAAGTCTTTGTTTCTCTTTTTCTATCATGCTTTGCGTCATCTTATCGATAGTTACTTTATTCTTCAAACGTTTTTGTAGCTCTGTCCATTTAATCATTCCTTCACGATGATTCTGTGAATTTTCATGCTCTTTTAATCTTTCAGCCAAATGTTTCCAGTCATTGAAACCGCCAGTGACAAGGGCAACTGGAATTGGTGCAAACAATTTGCAGCTAAAGCAGTACACAGTATCTTCAAGTAAAGAATAAACTAACCACCTTCTTTCCATCATTTCTCCATTGTTTAATAATCTGGAGTAATGATTTGCTGAAAAAGATCTGTTTTGTTCATCTCTAGGAAATTTAAAACTTTTTATTTGTACGGGTCCTTGCTCAGCAATAAACAACCTGACTATCAGTTAGAATAGTTGGCCATTTTGCAGGGTCAGTTAAGCTACTTTTCGGGGCACATTCTAACTCACTAATTATCTTCTTCTGATGAAAGCTCTTCTGAATACTTGGAATCAATTTTGGCAAGATCTTTGCTACTAATGTTGACTTCAGCTATTGCGGATTCTTCTAAAAAAAGTGGATGATTTTGCTTTGGTTTGTCTAATAACCTTGATGTTATTGCAGTTAATGGGTCATCTGGCAGATCTGGTGCCATTAAAGACGAAGTGAATGTTGATGTTAATGGCAGATTATGTTCTGTTGTCGTAATTGAAGTTGGAGTAAATGTGGATAATTCCACAGAATCTACTTCTACTGGATCTGAATGTGATGACAGTGACGATGACTGGGACTGTTGTGGTTCTTCATCTAATTTGTTTGTCTTTTGAACAAATTTTTCCATAGTACCTTTTAGACTGAGATTACATTCTTCAAGTTTTCTTTTCTTCTTTAATTTTTGGCTTCCTGACAAATATTTTCTACCTGCATCTCTCGCTCAGCTAGTCATTTTATAATTTGGGGTTGTTGGCAAATTTACACTTATAAAATTTTTATTTATCTGTAAAAAATGGAGTGAGTGACATGGGGCATGCGCCACGAACACAACCGACTGGTGGTAGTGTATGTGCAAATCAGTTTCAATTTGTCACACGTTGCGTATTCACATTACTTCATTACACATGTTTCACATATCAATGTTAAATGTTCATTATTAAAAAAACTTGCCAACAGCGCTTTTCAGGTCTCTCCTCCATGTCTGTCTCTCCTCCTCCTCCTGCCTCTCTCTATCTTTCTCTTCTCCTCCTGCCTCACACTCTCTTCTCCTCCTCCTCCTGTCTCTCTCTCTTTTTCTCCTCTTCTGCCTCACTCTCTCTCTTCTTCTCCTCCTGCCTCACTCTCCTTTTCTCTTCTCCTCCTCCTGTCTCACTCTCCTTTTCTCCTCTCCTGCCTCCTCTTCTTCCTCCTCCTTCTCCTCCTCCTCCTGCCTCACTCTCCTTTTCTCCTCTTCTCCTCCTGCCTCACTCTTCTTCTGCCTCACTCTCTCTTTCTTCTCCTCCTCCTGCCTCACTCTCCTTTTCTCCTCTCCTCCTCCTGCCTCACTCTCCTTTTCTCTTCTCCTCCTCCTGCCTCACTCTCCTTCTGCCTCACTCTCTCCTTTCTTCTTCTCCTCCTGCCTCACTCACTCTCTTCTTCTCCTCCTGCCTCACTCTCCTTCTTCCTCACTCTCTCTTTTCTTCTTCTCCTCCTGCCTCCTCCTCCACTGACAGAGCCCAAATGGCGGTTTGCACCGGCTGAGCAGTGCAGAGCCGAGTGCCAGGGCGGGAGGTGAAGGGGGCGGGGCAGTGACTTACGCGGCTAAGGGGCAGGACCTAGAGCCTCTATCACGCGGTTTGCTTCTGCCATGGCCCTCAGCTGCGTTCTGTGCTGCGCAGCCGTGATGTCACGCGGGAGCAAGCGGCGCCGGTGCAAACCGCCATTTGGGCTACGCTGGAGTAAGCGGCCGTTTCAGCCCGGTGCGGGGCCTACTGGAGCGCGGGGCCCGGGGCAACAGCCCCGCTCGCCCTGCCCTATATCCGCCGCTGGCCATCAGGTTTAGGTGTACAAAGCTGCTATGGTTCTGGGACAGTAGACTGGCCAAAGGGACAGCTGCAGAGGGGTGGCTACAAAATAGTCTAGCAGCATGCTGAACCAGTGCTGGTGCGGCCACAGTGGGGATATTAGAATAACCTTCACCCTGTGCTGTCTGATCTTCACTCGTACTCTGTGAGCACAGGATGAAAAATGTGTCTGACAGGGAACCCCAATCCTCCCTCTCCCGACTGAGCAGAACACTGGTACTTCCTGTTTTGCCTGGACGCAAACGGGTCCACCTCTGGGGCATTGTACTGACCACCTGTGGATGATGTGACAACTTGTGACAAGACAAGAAGGTCCTGCTGAGGTGATTTGCATATGTTCATATGGTAATTGTTCTTCAGGACCTGCCTACACTACCTTGCCCTTAAGGTGTAGTTAGAGAACCTGGCAGGCAAACCACTTTGAGCTCCCTGACATGGATACATAGGGCCAGAGTGTCCCAGGGTATGTCTACACTACCCCGCTAGTTCGAACTAGCGGGGTAATGTATGCATACCGCACTTGCTAATGAAGCCCGGGATTTGAATTTCCCGGGCTTCATTAGCATAAGCGGGGAGCCGCCATTTTTAAATCCCCGCTGCTTCGAACCCCGTGTAGCGCGGCTACACGGGGCTCGAACTAGGTAGTTCGGACTAGGGTCCTATTCCGAACTACCGGTACTCCTCGTGAAACGAGGTGTACCGGTAGTTCGGAATAGGCACCCTAGTCCGAACTACCTAGTTCGAGCCCCGTGTAGCCGCGCTACACGGGGTTCGAAGCAGCGGGGATTTAAAAATGGCGGCTCCCCGCTTATGCTAATGAAGCCCGGGAAATTCAAATCCCGGGCTTCATTAGCAAGTGCGGTATGCATACATTACCCTCCTAGTTCGAACTAGGAGGGTAGTGTAGACATACCCCCAGAGACAATGGCCTTATGTGATGAGTTCACCCAGCTGGGCAACCCAGCCCAAGTCTGAAGTATCGGAGAGCAGACATAGGGGCAGGGTCGAAGTGGCAGACGGTTGAGGGTGGAAGAAGGAGGAAGGCTGCCAGCTCCCAGCCTGCATCAACTTACTGACTCCCAGCATGCAAGCTGCTGCCATTCCCCTATTTCCCCCTTCCACCCACCCACCCCATGTGGGCTGGGAGCCAGCAGCCCTGCGGGCCAGAGCAGCCCTTTGCTGGTGGGAGGACATGAGCTGCTCCCGGCACTGATTAACCATTACCCAGTAACTATCATCCAGTTAAGGTGACATTTGCTGAGTAACCAGTTGCCCATTCACATCCCTAGTGTCAGCAGCATTGCTGGAAGCTTTTGATGCCTAGGCTAGGGGTTGGCAACCTTTCTGAAGCCATGTGCTAAGATTTAACCCTCTTGCCCTGTGCTGCGCCACTCTCCTGGGAGGGGGGAGCAACTCCACCGCACGTCCCACTTGGTCTCCCGCCTTGGGCTCCACTCCGACTTTTCCTGTGGGGAGGTGAGGAGCAGCGTGCGTGTGCTTCCCTGGAAGCTGGATGTCCCTGGAAGCTTGGGGTCCCCCTGCCAGGAAGACAGCACCAGTTCCTATTTTGTGGGGGGTGTGATGCTGGATTGCCAACAAGGGCTGGGGTCAGGGTGGAAAGGGGGGGTTCAGGAAATAGGCGAGGTGGGGGGTGGGTGGGTGACCCAGAGGTGTCCAGTCCTGCTGGGAGTGGGGTCCCATAGAAGTACACTCCGTGGAGCCCTTGCTTTCCTGCCAGGGACCCAGGAGCCAATGCGGCTTTGGGGCAGGGGGATGCCCCCGTGTGTTTCCTCTCCCCTCTGCCGGTGCCCAGCCCCGGGGCTGCTACCTGGGCTGCACTCAGCCTCTAGCGCAATAGTTCTCAAATTTTTTGGTCCATGGACCAAAACTTTACATGGACCACCATTTGCTAATTGAAACTTGCCATTAATTACATAATTATGCACGAGCTCATTTTGCTAGTGCTGCTGCTAGGGAGACTGTTTTAATTTAAATTATTAAACAGATTAAGCGTTTTAACTGTCTCATGTTAGTTTATCAAACAATTTTAAATAAAGTAAAGTATTAATTGATGTTCAACACAAAAGGTTTCAATGTTTTCTTTATTTATGGTGGGAAGGACTATCAGTTGGGGACCACACAAATGACGAGCAAAAAACTACTCCAAAAGCCTCCAACCCTCTCTGCCTGACCCTATCACACACCCGTCCCCAATTCCCCCATTATCTCCGCACCCCAGCCCCTGCTTTTTCCACTCCCACACCTCTCCCATGGGAGTGAGGGTCCCCAGCTCTGCATGGGGTCCCTGTACCATCTGGTGGATGGGGAGCCGAGGCAATGCTCGGGGATATCGGGGCAGACGCAAGTTGGGGCTCTCAATTTTTCTGGGTCCTAAGTCGATATGACACTTGTCCTTCATATGTGATTCCATCAAACACTTGAGGCTACTGCTTTGGGGGTTGAAACCTGGAGACTGGGGTGTGCCTCGCCTTGTAAGAAGTCCACAATAAGACTCTCTACCTTAACTACTACTTTACACTAATTACTATAAGCAAACTATTTACAAGGCCCAAAGATTTGAAGTTAGAAGAGAGAAAACCACTAGCTCTTGCTATGGAAGAGACTGGAAGGGACCTCGAGAGGTCATCAAGTCCAATCCCCTGCCCTCATGGCAGGACCCAATACTGTCTAGACCATTGGTCTCCAACCTTTTTACACCCAAGATCACTTTTCAAATGACAGAACAAGCCAAGATCTACTACCCCGCCCCTTCCTTGAAGCCCTACCCTCTCTATTCTTTTCCTCTCCTTCACTTGCTATCCCCAACCTTTATACTGCTTTTTTCTCCCAATTTTTCCGTAGGAAGAGGTTTTTCCAACATTTGGCCTGTCTAGACTGGACCAAATGTCGGAAAAACTCCTTCTTTTGGAAGCCCCCTTATTCCTCATGGAAAGAGGAATATAGGGGTGACCAAAAGAGCATGTTTGTTCTTCCACTAAAAAAAAGCAGAAGAATAAATGCATCCCTGGATGCAGAAGAGTTTTACTGGGATATCTCCAGAATCCTGGAAAACTCCCGCAGTCTAGCCGTACCCTTGCTGGGTTGAGACAGGATATGTAGGCTCTGGGGTGGGAATGAGGGATTTGGGTGTGGGAAGGGGTGAGAGGTGCAAGCTCTGGGAGGAAATCTGGATGCAGGAGGAGATGGAGAAGGGGATGCTGGCTCGGGGAGGGGGCTCCAGGCTGAGCAGTATTGGGGTCAGATGTAGGGTTGGGGTACTAAGCAAGCCACAGGCTTGTGGATGTGAGGGTTCAGAAATTTGGTTGGAGTATGTGAGGGGCTCAGGGCAAGGGGTTCCAGTGTATGATAGGCTCAGATCTAGGGTCTGGGGGAAGAGGGAGTGCAGGACTGTTCTGATGCTGTGGCCAGATGGGGGCTTGGCCCCAATTGGAGGTTTGTTGGCCAGGCTTTACTTTTTAATAAAATTCTATGTCAAACACAGAAAGTTTCTGCATTGTCTTTATAAGAAGGGCAGGGAACCTGTTTTGAGTCAGGGGTCACTGACCCACAGAAAAGTCAGTTGGGGGCCACACAAGCAAGATGCAAAAAAACCCCTCCTCCAACCCCCCCCCCCCCCCAAGCTTAGCTAATGTGGCCCAAACTGTGCTGGTCAGAGCATGGGACATGGTACTGGGGAAGGGTGCTAGTGGGTGCTGGGACAGGGTATTAGTGGGGGCAGGGCTCTGTGGCTGGGGGAAGGGGAAAGGGAACAGGGTGCCGGGAGGGCAGGTGACAAGGTTCTGTGGCAGGAGACAGGGTGCCAGTGGGGGCAGAGAGTCCCCTGCACCAGCCTCCTCCCAGATTCTCTCCCCCCCCATTGCAGAGGAGGGAGGCCCTGTTGCATGCCTCCTCAGAGCCCAACCCTCCACCTCCCATGGAGCAGAGAAGCCCCGTCATGCGCCCCCCCCCCCCCTCAGGACTTCTCCCCCATCCCCCACAGAGGAGGGAAGCTCCGGCACACCCTCCCTCCCCCGGACTCCTAACCCCTCTCCCTCCTCCCCTGCAGAGGAGGAAAGCCCCTGGCGTGTTCCTCTCCCCAGGACTCCTCTCCCATCTCCCACAGTGGAGGGAAGCCCCAGCATGCACCTCCCACTGGGACTCCTACCTCCTCCCCCCACGCAGCAAGTCCCCGACACACCACAGACCTGGAGGAGGGGAGCAGGTAGCGCACTTCCAGAAACCCTGGAAGTTGCGCATAGCTGCTGGACTTCTGTCCACCCCGCAGGAAGTCGGCACTACCTCCATTGTCGCTGGAGGTAGACAGTGGGGCTTCTTGGGGGTGGGGAGAATTGGGGAGGCCCTGAACGCCTCCCGATTGACTGGTCTATCCCTCCTGATTGATCAGTCAATCGTGATCGATGGGTTGGTGACCATGGGTCTAGACCATCCCTGATAGATATTTAATAACCTACTCCTAAATATCTCTAGAGATGGAGATTCCATAACCTCCTATGGCAATTATTAAAGTGTTTAACCACCCTGACAGTTAGGAACTTTTTCCTAATGTCCAACCTAAACCTCCGTTGCTGCAGTTTGAGCCCATTGCTTCTTGTTCTATCCTCAGAGGCTAGGAAGAACAAGTTTTCTCCCTCCTCCTTGTGACATCCTTTTAGATACCTGAAAACAGCTATCATGTCCCCTCTCAATTTTCTCTTTTCCAAACTAAACAAATCCAATTCTTTCAGTCTTTTTTCATAGGTCATGTTCTCTAGATCTTTAATCATTCTTGTTGCTCTTCTCTGGACCTTCTCCAGTTTCTCCACATCTTTCTTGAAATGTGGTGTCCAGAACTGGACACAATATTCCAACTGAGGCCTAATCAGTGCAGAGTAGAGAGGAAGAATGACTTCTCGTGCATTGCTCACAACATACCTGTTAATGAATCCTAGAATCATGTTTCCTTTTTTTGCAACAGCATCACACTGTTGACTCATATTTAGCTTGTGGTCCACTATAACCCCTAGATCCCTTTCTGCCGTACCCCTTCCTAGACAGTCACTTCTCATTCTGTATGTGTGAAACTGATTGTTCCTTCCTAAGTGAAACACTTTGCATTTGTCCTTATTAAACTTCATCCTGTTTACCTCAGACCATTTCTCCAAATTGTCCAAATCATTTTGAATTATGACCCTGTCTTCCAAAGCAGTTGCAACCCCTCCCAGCTTGGTATCATCTGCAAACTTAATAAGCGTACTCTCTATGCCGATATTTAAATCGTTGACGAAGATATTGAACAGAACGGTCCCAAAACAGAGACCTGTGGAACCCCACTTGTTATACCTTTCCAGCAGGATTGTGAACCGTTAATAACTACTCTCTGAGAATGGTCATCCAGCTAGTTACGCACCCACCTTATAGTAGCCCCATCTAAGTTGTATTTGCCTAGTTTATTGATAAGAATATCATGTGAGACCATATCAAATGCCTTACTAAAGTCCAGGTATACCATTGCCCACCACTTCTCCCTTAACCACAAGGCTTGTTATCCTATCAAAGAAAGCTATCACATTGGTTTGACATGATTTGTTCTTTACAAATCCATGCTCGCTGTTCCTTAACACCTTATTATCTTCCAAGTGTTTGCAGATGATTTCCTTAATTACTTGCTCCATTATCTTTCCTGGCACAGAAGTTAAACTGACAGGTCTGTAGCTTCCAGGGTTGTTCTTATATCCCTTTTTATAGATAGGCACTACATTTGCCCTTTTCCAGTCTTCTGGAATCTCTCCTGTCTTCCATGATTTTCCACAGATGATAGCTAAAGGCTCAGATACCTCCTCTATCAGCTCCTTGAGTATTCTAGGATACATTTCATCAGGCCCTGGTGATTTGCAGATATCTAACTTTTCTAAAGTGATTTTTAACTTGTTCTTTTTTTATTTTATCTTCTAAACCTACCCCCTTCCCATCATCATCTAATAAACCATTTTGTTAGTCTTTAAAGTGCTACATTGTCCTGTATTTTGTTTCAGCTACCCTAAACTAACACGGCTACATTTCTATCACCCCCTTCCCACTAGCATTCATTATGTTAGGCATTCCCTCATCAGACTTCTCGGTGAAGACCGAAACAAAGAAATCATTAAACATCTCTGCCATTTCCAAGTTTCCTGTTACTGTTTCTCCCTCCTTACTGAGCAATGGGCCTTACCCTGTCCTTGGTCTTCCTCTTGCATCTAATATATTTATAGAATGTCTTCTTGTTTCCCTTTATGCCTGTAGCTAGTTTGAGCTCATTTTGTGACTTTGCCTTTCTAATCTTGCCCCTGCATTCCTATATTGTTTGCCTATATTCAGCCTTTGTAACTTGTCCTAGTTTCCATTTTTATATGACTCCTTTTTTATTTTTAGATCATGCAAGATCTCCTGGTTAAGCCAAGGCAGTCTTTTGCCATATTTTTCTATCTTTCTTACGCAGCGGAATAGCGTGCTTTTGAGCCCTTAAAATGTCCCTTTGAAAAACTGCCAACTCTCTTCAGTTGTTCCCCCCCCTCAGTCTTACCTCCCATGAGAACTTACCTACCAGCTCTCTGAACTTACCAAAATCTGCCTTCCTGAAACCCATTGTCTCTAATTTGCTGTTCTCCCTTCTATCATACCTTAGAATCACGAACTCTGATTTCATGATTGCTTTCACCCAAGCTGCCTTCCACTTTCAAATTCTCAATCAGTTCTTCCCTAAAATGGAATTAAGGGGATGGAGGACTGTCAGCATCTGATAAACCAATGCATGAGTGCAGCACTCCAGGGAGCACCATCACTGATCCCACAGATACTGCAAAAAGGAAAAATCTCTGATGACAACATGTGTGGTCATGCACAGATTTAGAATAGATTCAACATGAGCAAGCACTCAAAGAACAACTGGTTTAGCTGAGAAAGGGGATGTTGAGCACAATATCAGGATTATCAACTTTAATTTCCCCTGGTACTACCAAATGATACAAGCAGAAGGGACCTCAGGATTAATACTGTACTAAAGGACAACTGTTTTTTTCAAGGAGGTTTCCCTTCACAGTGTACTACATCATTCATGTTGAATATGAGCTCAAGATTGAATACATCTGCTTGAATTTCACACACGAAAAGTCCTACCAACTAAACAATTGGCACATCAAAGTGACTCAGACACAGCGCTACAACACCTAAAATTTAGACACTCAGCCGCCTAATGGAATCCACAGCTCCAAGTTAGGTATACATGATC
The DNA here is from genome assembly GCF_052426305.1 of Pelodiscus sinensis. Classification (NCBI taxonomy): domain Eukaryota; kingdom Metazoa; phylum Chordata; order Testudines; family Trionychidae; genus Pelodiscus; species Pelodiscus sinensis. Next base: position 58,097,920 of record NC_143055.1, on the reverse strand, counting down.
CTTATTTAATGCATGGGAAGAGTTAGGGAACAGTAGCCAAGAAGCTGAATGGGGAGCAGCTGAAAAACAGACAATAAAAAAGAATGAAGAGCAGGGTATGGACTATAAACCACATACCACAGAAAGACTTAGGCCTCTCTGTAGCACTGTAATGAAAATGCTCTCTGCATTTGGCGTAGTTAATCCACCGCCCCGAGAGGCAGTACCTATGCTGACAGGAGAAGTTGTCTCTCCAACCTAGTGTTGCCTATACCAGAGGTTAGGGTCAGTACATCTCTGTTGCTCAGGCATGCAGGGATGTAGTTACAATGAAACAAGTCTAAGTCTGGGCCAGTGGAAGGCATCTCCCCTCTGCCTGGGATTCCCAATTGTACTCTCCTGGAGTAATATGTGCAAGCTCTCCATTTTCATTTTAAAGAAACACAAGGAGAAGACCATGTCTGTTGTTACCGAATACCTTAGTGGTGAAAGGACTTATTCTATCATTGGAAGACAATAGATGCCTCATTTGCCTAATATGGAACAACTCTGCCTCGGGCTTCCTGTAGTCAGCCGCTGGTCAGTTTCAGCAGCAGCTGAATCTGGATGCCAGTTCCGACTTACATACAGATTCAACTTAAGAACAAACCTACAGTCCCTATCTTGTACGTAACCCGGGGACTGCCTGTATTCCACTATGTATAAATGAGCATTACAGCAGGGATCTGAACTTGGGTCTCCCAAGAGAATGCTGTAAACACTGAGCTATTAAGTCTGTCACTCTCATTTGCTCTTTCTCTGGACCAAAACATCAGTAAAGTCACAATTAAGCCCTAAAACTTAAGACTCACATTTTATATTTGACCTGGTCATGGGGTTGTAAAAACTAAACTGAAAGTTTTGGATGAACTTGTCCATTATTATAGTTATTATTTTGTGTCTTCCTACTTCCATGGTGGCAATGTACAGTGTCTCTGGAAATGTAAAAACATAAAACTGAATAAAATTGTACGAGGAACAGATTTTTAAAGCTGTTTCAATTCAGTCTCTACCTAGCACTGAGAAGTTTTCACAAACAAGTTTCTTACAATACATTTTCAGATCCTAAAACCATATGCAAAAAAATTACAGGTGTAACTTTAAAAGCTATTTCAGAAAACACAGGCTTCTGGGTAAGCACAATACAAACTACAATCTGTATGATGCTATCTTAAAATGAAATACATAACTCAATAAATAGTGATATAAAGCAGAGAGTAGGTTACATATTATATTTAAAAGAAAATATTACAAAACTGCTTTGAATACACTAAATTAGTAGCTTGGAGGGAGAAGATGCAGATTACAGGAGCATACCATTAAAGTGCTAGCCTTATCACATTACTATCTACACACATATTTTCCACTCATGTCAATGAGATCTGTGCATGCAGATCTAGTGAGCAACAGATCTGGAATACAAAGATGAAAGCATTTTAATGTAGTATCACAAGTGACAGCTAAATTGTGATAGGAAAATGCTCAGAAGAAAGAATACATGCATCATTGCCGCAACTAAAACTACAGAATGAGAATATTTATCCATGAGAAAAAATAAATTTTTCACCTTTTGAACACATTACCCTTGTAAAATATAGACTAAAAATAATTTTCTTTTTCTATTTTACTAGTTTACCTTTGTTTCCTATGTAGTTTAAGAAATATTTTACTAAATTCTTGATCATAAATAGTCTTTTAAAAGTTAAAGTTTTAAAAGCTTGTAAGATCAAGTAACCTTATTCTACTACTAAAAAAGCATTTCTGTGGAGCTGTGTGGTTACTGTATGAAAAATGAAGATGTAACCAATGCACAACATTCTATCCTCCTTTCCCAAATTGACCCCAAAGAATAACAATATGTAAATTTTACATAAGCAAAATTCAAATATTCTGCTTCTAGAAAAGCAACAAGTAAATTGCTGTAATTAGCCTTACAGTACCTTGTCTATTATTTCTACTTACTGAAAATGGCAATACCAAGCACTGCAAATGGCTGTAGCAGTAAACAGTATTTTTCACTAAAATCAACTGAGTATTTCATGCATTTGTTCTTATTTTCCAAGCATAATATTTCCTATTTAAGGCCAAAACAATGTAATCCAAACGGATTAAGTACTTTGAATGAATTATTTTTTCAATGCTTTTCCTCTCCACCAATGTCAAACATCATTACATGAGGCCTGGAATTTGTTTATTCTCTTTGTGCATCATGCATTCAGCATTTTGCAGCATATGAAACTATAACAGCTTCATGCCCATTGCCTGGATATTTTTCAAACAAGCAATTTAAATAAAGTCATGAGAGAGTCAAATGTTCCACAGATGTTCATGGCTTACAGCCAGGCAAAGCCTTCTACTTTAGAAGTCAGATACAGTGACGAGGCTGTATATTTGTTTTGTTATTTTTCCACAGACAATTTGATAAAAGTTAAATTTAAGATTACTTTAGATACAACTACTCTTAATCAAACTGCTCTTTGTATTGAAGTGCTTAGTCAAAGTATTGTGAGTTAAAAGATGATCATGGAGGATTATTACACTTAATATTTCTGGACACACACAATATTCAGATTTACAAGTTAATTAATTTGTGTGTATCACAGTCTGCTTACTACTCATCAATCTCACAAAAATCCATCATAACTTCAGCATTTGAACAATAATCAGTGTTAACTAAAGATATAATGATTTAAGTGTACACTGGTTGTCATAAACAACTTTTATTTTCAGGGGAAACTAGGGGGCTCTGCCCCATGCTCGCTATGCTTGCCAACCCCCATCTCTCTAGAGGAAGGTGTCTGGACAGGAGATAAGGTGTAGGAGTGGGATGTGGGCAGGCTGTCTTGCCGGGGGGAAGGAGGCAGGAGATGCGGGATCTCGGTGGAGGAGATGTGTGAAGGCACTGGGCATGTGGGGTCTCAGCTTGGGGGTGAGTGGGATATAATAGGGTAGGTCTCCCAAGCGAATGCTGTAAACACTTGGGGGTGAGTGGCAGAGAGGGTATATAAGGAGGCTGGGGGAGCGGGGTCTTGGCAGAGGATGTGTGAGAGGGGGCGGGAGGTATGGGGTCTCGGCAGTGTGGTGAGGGAGTGGGCTGGAGCTCCACCCTCACCCCCCTCAAGCCAAGACCCTGCATCCCCCAACCCCCTCACTCACTGCCAGAACTCCAGAAAGGGATACAATAGTCTGGAAAGGTTAAGAGCCATTATCCTATACCATGTGTGAACTGCTTGGCTATGTCTACACTGTCCCCTTTTCCGGAAGGGGCATGTAAATTTCATGAGTCGTCGTAGGGAAATCCGTGGGGGATTTAAATATCCCCCGCGGCATTTAAATAAAAATGTCCGCCGCTTTTTTCTGGCTTTTAAAAAAGCCGGAAAAGAGCGCCTACACTGGCCCCGATCCTCCGGAAAAGGGCACTTTTTCCGGAGGATCGGGGCCAGTGTAGATGCTCTTTTCCGGCTTTTTTAAAAGCCGGAAAAAAGCGGCGGACATTTTTATTTAAATGCCGCGGGGGATATTTAAATCCCCCGCGGATTTCCCTACGACGACGCATGAAATTTACATGCCCCTTCCGGAAAAGGGGACAGTGTAGATGTAGCCCTTATGTTTAACAATCGGTCCCTCCTTGTATTTGGCTGTGATGCACTGGTCACCTTCCCCACACCCAAAGAAGAGCTCTGTGGAAGCCTGGACGTTTGTCTGTGTCACTAACAGAAGTTTGTTCAATTAAAGATTTTTGCCCTTTACCTGGTGCTTAATTTCTGCTGTTTCTGGCGTGCTCTGCATCCCTGAGCTGACTCCATTTAGGCTGGCCCTGAGCTCTGTCCTGTATCTGTGGGTTCAAGTGGCTTCGGCCCTGCAGTGCAGCAGCCAACCTTAGCAGTCCAGGAGGTGGGCGGAGATCATGGCCACCATTAGCACCCAGCCTCAGTGCTTGGGCTGTGAGGAGCAGGGAGGCCAGCAGGGTGGAGGCAGCGGCAACCCAGAGGAGTGGCTAAGACAGCCCACAGCATGATGCTGAACAGGGGAGCCCAGCTGCAGCTAAGGCTGCAGCCCGCATGGGGCCCTGAGCATCTGAGCCCCCAGGAGCAGGCTGATCTTGGATCTGAGGGGTGACTGTGACGCTGAGCCCCAAGATGGGGTGATCTTGGATCTGGGGATGACGGAGCCTGAGTGACCTCCGTGAGCTGTTGAGTTTGAGCCCCTGTATACAGTCTTCTAATGTCTGTGGTGGCAGTCTAAAATGATCCCCCCGAGGGAGAGCGATGCAAGGGCCAGAGGAGCTGCCTGAAGGTGGAGACAGGGCAACACCAGTGACACGATGACATCACTCTGTCATCCCAACTGAAACAAACACACACACACACACACACACACACACACACACACACAGAAAAAGAGAGAGAGATCAACATGTCTGTGAAATCAAACTGAAGATAAGGTGGGAAGACTGAGCTACACAGCTTTTCTTCATAAATCAAATATGGGGATGCTTTCCTGAAACAGAGGCTCTTAACTCTAGTCCTGTGGACTTTCTTACATAGACTGGTGCATTTGGGTTATACAGGGATTAGAGTGTATGAGAGAAGGCAGATGAATGAGTTCTGAAAGCTGATGTATGTAAAGTAAAGCCAGTGAACATTCTGTTCATGCACCACAAGTTTTATAGTTACACACTTAAATCCATAGCCACAGTCACGTGAGATTCTAACAGAACAGCTCATGCTATGCCACCACAGAGGTAAGAGAAAGATAATGAAATGGAAGACTTTGCGCTCTCCTGCAAGAGAAACTGCAATCTCTGCTTCTGACATCTCTAGATAAGAAGAGAAAGGCCAGAGAGAGAAAGAGGTAGAAGAAAATCACAGGAAAAACAATCAGTGAATTTAGAGGGAAAAGAGACAAATTAATGACTTCCTTTCCAATTTTCCTGAGGGAGTTTGCTAAGTATTTACAAAATTTACCTTATTTTACAAAATGTAGAATAACAAACTCATTTAAACACAATGGTTAAGAATCTGTGTGCAATTATGAAGCATAGAACAAAATCATACAATCTGCAGCTGATGGAATGAATGGCCTTGGGGGCCATTAGCAGCATCATAATTTAAAGCAGTATTCAGGATTTCCGCTACAATCTCCTTTCCTTAGCCTCAGGAAGACTTAAATGCTTTTCAGCCACCTTCCCATCTGCATCCTCTTGAACTGGCCAACAGCCCAGGATGTGGAACAAAGTTTAATTGCAGTTTCCCTGGTGGCAGTGTAGACCCAGTGGGCCAGCTTACCCTTGCTATAGTCACTGCTTTGCAATATATTTGGCTTTATTATATTAACATGAGAACATAAGAATGGCCATACCAGATCAGACCAAAGATCCATCTAGCTCAGTCCTGTCTTACAACAGTGGCCAATGCTAGGTGCCCCGAAAGGGAATGAACAGAACAGGTTATCATTAGATGATCCCACCCCTGTTGCCCATTCCCAGTTTCTGACAAGCAAGCTATGAACACCAGTCCTACCAAATCTGGCTAATAGCATTAATGGACTTATTCACCATGAATTTATCTAGCTTTTTTATGAACCCTGTTAAAGTCCTAGCCTTCACAACATCCCATGGTAAGGAGTTCCACAGATTGGCTGTGTGTTGCATGAAATAGTACTTCCTTTTGTTTCAGCTGTCATGCAAGGAACCTACAGGTTTGAATCCTGTAAGACATTGCTTTAGCAGTTAAATGATGCTTAAGACCTGCAAACTTTGGCATAGATTAATTTAAGTAACTCATAAGTTATGAGGAACTGGAAGCATGATGTAATGGGAAGTCTTGGGCATACAACATCAACTGACCAGAGAACAGAAGGTGATACCAGGTTCTGGAAGGTTCTAGATGGAATATCCAAGCGCAAGTGTGCTATGGTAACTGACTGACATATATGATAATGGGTTGAAATCACAGATATACTAACCTGCAGGAAAGGGACACCTTAGCATTGGTAAGAGGAGGAAATACAAATAAGGAGAAAAGGTAACCCCTATTAAATATACATTAGGCATGGTACTGTTAGCATAACATATTAGAAAAGTAGCATCCCAGGGCAGCAAAGGTAGAGATATAGACTTTGGGGGGGGCCAGAAAGGTGGCCACTGGTGAAAACGAGGAAGGTGACAGTAATGAGGAAAAGAAGCGCTAACACCCAGGTTGTTCTGCAAGGCGTGGTGCATGGATGTTCTAATGTACTTTCTGTATTATCTCTGTATTATTTCTATCTACCTTGCTGAGTGTGTATATCTGTAAATAAATTATTTGTAAATATACACGTTCCTATAGTGCGAGTGTTGTACCTGTGCACATCAGGCTTCCTAAATATAAAATAACTGAAATAATAATTTGACTGGGCCTGTCTTTGGAATAAGACTTGTCAACCCTCAGGGTAATATATGAGAATCTTCAAATCAAACTACAGCAGCAACTCTTACATTCTCCCTCTAGAGGTAAGGGGTCCTAAGCATTGTGGGCGTCATAGAGAACAGTTATGCTCTTGACAAATCCCAAAAGGAAGGTGAAACTTTTTTTCCTCTTTTAAAAAGAAAAGGAAATTCAAAAGATATGAATACATGAAGGCTGCACTAACGAGTAAAAATAATGCTAGGTCTTTTCACTGTACATATGTAGTTAGGGTAGCTTCTTCTTTTTGATCAAATATCATGCAGTTTAATATATACCTGTTTTTGTCACAACACCTAAGCCATAAATGTATGCAGATGTGTGCAACGCTGAAGGGATGAAAATAGTATTCAGTCCTTCTCTTTAGTTTTTTTGGACATTTATATTTTAGTTGTGCAATCTAACCTTCACATTAAGGAATTTTTCCATATTTAATTGAAAAGAAAAGATAAAAAGCTATAAATGACACATACATAGTGATCTAACTGAAGAGATACTAGAAATTAAAGAGAATCATATCATAATCTTCCAGTCCAATTCATGAGTTTTCAGTGTGGAAGGGGAACTCAACCCTCTCCATGGCATTGTCCACTGCAACCTGGACCTGGCAGAGTGATCTCTGAACTCAAGTCCATGCTGGGGGAGGACACTGGGCTACATTTTCTTCTCTGTGTAACCTCCCCAAAGGATACCAACCCAAGAAGAACTCCCTGCTAGTGAAATTCCAAGCATGCCAGAGTTGGTACAGACACACATGGCCTTTCATGGGTCTTCCAGCCCTACACCTTCTTTGCATAGGTGGCAAACCCCACCTCTCCTGGAAGGTGATTCAAGGGAATCTCCACAATGGGACATGTTCACTGAAAAATCATCATACAGAACCTGCTTGCATGGCTTTTAATGAAGGAGGGGAAGTGCTGGCTCATAATACGCTGCCCTTTGCTTTGTGCTGCAGAACAACGATTCTGATTCCATACTGAAAGCTTTCAATCAACAGCTCTCAAGTGACTTTCATTTTTTTAATTTAATGCCTTGCTGAAACATTCACGGAAGTTGTTGATTTTTAAAAATTAATTCTTTTTTGGTAAGTGAATCATATACATAAGGTGACTTACACTTACTTTGACAATACTGTAATAATTTGAAAGCTGATCATTTAAATTGTACTTATCTATTTACACACAACCATTCCACTTCACTAACCAAAGACTGAAGCAGAATCAATATCATAATCCACTCCTTTTTCAGAACCTGTCCCTAATTTATACATACCATTATGTATGTCCAAAAAGAGAAGGGCTACAAGTTCTTCACTCACGAGTTCTTCTAACAAACACAATAGAAATCCATTACCTGGGTACTGACAGATCTGGTTCCATCCGTTGCCTCTATTGTCAAGTTGTAATTTGATTTCTGTTCTGCATCAAGAGGTCTAGCTACAATGATGGTTCCGGTGCCCTTGTCTACATCAAACCGGCTGTCATAGTTGCCACCTGGTTCAAGAAATTGAAAGAGACAAATGTTATAAAACACTGCAGTACTGTGCTTTTTCATGTACTTACACTGTGTTGTCTTAAGAGACTTAAATGGAGGTGGGGAAATAGTTCTGAAGGTATTTTAAAATCGTTGTTGGACTGGAAATGGATTGGCAGCAAAATATGCTGCCACTAGGACATTTAAGCGTGGGTTTGAGTTAATCCTTCATATGGCTTTGGACAGAGCTTCTTTGCTGGCTCATAGGATTGCATCCTGAGGGAAGATTTACCATCTTTCGAAATCTTGATTTAAAGATTGGGAGCCTTTCTAAAGATATGCTCCAGCTCCAACACTCAATACCGAGTGTTGCAAGAATTACTGCTTGAAATTATATGGCCTATGTGGGGCAGGAAGTACTTTCAGGCCTTAAAACCTAAAAAGTCCTGCAAGCTGTCCTAACCAAGAGGGCTATCACTACTAGGGTCTTTAAGGTCAAAGTAGAGGAAGTAATACCAAAAGATGAAAAAATCAGGGGAAAAAGCACAAAAACATAGTTCCTTGAAAGGCACTAAGCTCTTTTCTGAAACAAATTTGTTTGCTTATACAACTTCAAATTGCCCTAAGAAGATCAGTTCAATAACCATGTTGAAACAGCTCAGTAACAAACAGCAAATCATGTAAATGTTCAGTTGATCATAATGATATTTCCGATACTCTAAGCAGATTGCCCTGACAACATACTATCCATTAAGACAAAATGTTGTTAAGCAGTGACAAATACTGGCCATTAACATCAATTGGTTTAGACTTTTAGATAAACTATTTAATATGAAGAAATTAAGTTTCTATTGTTGTCAACGTAACAGAAGTTGTGGTTAAGCCATTTATCTTAATTACACTGTGCATATGTTTGTCTAATTAGATATTTAGAAGCATACTATTCAGACATAAGCAGAGTGATTTTTTAAAGATATCAAATGCATTTCAACTATAAAGAGACATGCATAGAAGTGAGAAAGTGAAATATCAGTGATGGCAAAATTCTACTTAATTGAATTAAAAGCAATACTGAAATCAGTGCCATTTCCTGAAAATGTTTTGCCTTTAGAGGCTGTGTCTGCTTACAGACAGATATATCAGACTAGGACAGATGGTCTGGAGTCTGCCTCACTGATTGACAGATAGTAACTCGGAATAAGTGTATTGGTGACTTGGGAGTCTGGGGGTAGCCCAGCTCCTGTCCCAGAGGAAGTTTCCCTGGCATGAACAAATTTGCTGAGATTCATATTACACGTTTTGGTTTGAAAGGGTTTTATGTAAAAAGTTTGATTTGGTTTTGGGCCAGAAGTCAAACTTCAGAAAGCGTGCCCATAAAATTATCTTTTACTGCTGGCAAGCCATATATTTTTTGTAGCTGACAAAGGGAGAATTTCATGGTTCAGTCTAGTCACATTCACCAATACAGGAAAACAGTAGGGTGAATGGATGAGCTGCACTTCTTCTGAAATAAAGACCACCTCAGCAGCAGACTTTTAGTTTCTGACCTGGAAAGACTAGGAAATCACAGATGTTTTGTCTAGTATTACTATTCTATCAGTGCTGGTATCTGTCAATCTCTTGAATCAGCACCCACTCCATCACTCCCCATATGGCAATTTAAAATTGCAGAAGCATCAATTGCGGCCAAAATCCAAACCTAGAACTGTGATTTGGTGCAGTGTGTACTTACCAATAACAAACCAGACCACAACAAAAATGGTCACAAAAGCATCTAAGAAAACTTTCATTCTTGAAGTGTTAATAAGATATTCTAAAATTGTATGTTTTATTTCAGATCTCATAATCAATTAATAAATTATGTGATCTCAGCAGATACCTTCTGCTGTACAGTTCAGGTCACAAGCCATCTGAAAGATGTAAAAAACTTCACTAGCAAGCCCTTCTCCTGGCACAGCCAAAAAGAAAGAAAGCATGGAAAGCAAGCACAGAACACAAAAGAAAATTGTCAATCAAATTATTTCATGCTATTTGAAACAGTAAAGAGGTGCAGTAAAAATTTGTAAGAACAGCTGATAATTTGATAGTGCAATGTAGTCACAGCAGCTAATAATAAAAATACATTTTGGATAGTTTAACAAATACAAGTAGCAAGATACGGTCCTTGGACCCAGATCTACCATCAATCTACACACAAAGCTCCAGTAGGAGTTGTGCTTATGGAACAATTGCAAGATGAGGCCACTTGTCTTCAGTATCTTCACAAAAGGGCTAAGCATATAAATATGAACATTAAATGTCTAAACTATGCAGCATGCTTAGAAGAAAGATATTAAAAAATCAGAATGTAAACACACTATACACAGCACATAGTATTGAAACAAGGAAATCAAATGAAAAAAGTGTCTCTATCACACAGGTTCTCAAAGCATAGCTGGGGATCCCAAAGTGGGTCGTGGCCATTTTAATGGGATCACCAGGGTTGGCATTAGACCTGCCTGGCCCCACAACAGAAGCCAAAGCCTGAGCTTCTTTGCTTGGGGCCAAAGCTGAAGCCCAAGCCCACCACCAGGGACCAAAGGCCAAGAACTTCAGCTCAGGGTAGTGGGGCTCAGGCTCCAGCGCCCCTTCCTCCCCCCCCAGATGCTGAAGCCCTTAGTCTTGGGCTTAGCCTATCACCCCCTCCTGGGGCAATGGGTCTTGGGTCTCCTCACCAAGAGCAGCAGAACAGGGCTTGGGTGAGCTCAAGCTTCACTTTTCCATCTTGGGATTGTGCAGAAAGGGGACACGGTGCAATGAAATTTTAAAACCTTGTTTTTAACCGTATAGCATGTTCCAAAAGCAGAGGTCACAAGATCCTGCTTCATGAGACTTCCCAGCAAACACTATTGCTTTATTCAGCTGACACTGCCTTATAAAAGTCACCCACAAGCGTTCTTTCCAAGTCTACAGTCCCTTCTTTAGACATTTTTCTTGCTCTCTGTTAACCACTCCTGAAACCATTTCCCACTTAATCCTCTGAGACTCCTTCCTTTCATGGATCCTTTTTGTCTACTTGTGGCCAGTAGGGCTATGTCTACACTACAGCACTAATTTGAATTAACTTAATTCGAATTAGTTAATTCGAACTAAGCTAATTCGAACTAGTGCATCTAGACCTAAAAACTAATTTGAATTAGCGTTTTGCTAATTCGAACTAGCATGTCTACATTGAGTGGACCCTGAACTGAAGTTAAGGCTGGCCAGAAAAGGTGCCAGCAGGGCATCAGCTTAGGACTTAAGAGCATGGAGCTGCTGTCTCAGGCTAGCCAAGGGCTGTGTTTAAAGGGACCTGACTCCCAACCCGGACAGACAGTTCTAAGGATTCCCCGCTTGCTTGTCTACCTCAATGACGGACAGCAAAGCAGTCCTGGCTTGGAGTGCCCTGAGTGCCCACACTCGGCACATCACAGCACTCGGCCATCAGCCAGGCTGCACTTGCCACAGGCTGCCATCCAGGGGGATCAATCAGGGGGCTGTCAGGATCCAGGAGACCCTGCAAGAGCGCTTCGACCCCGAGGAGCCCGCAGAGCCACCCCAATCCTCCCCATCAGGGGCTCATACCCCATTCCTCCCTCACCTCCTTCCACTTACCCCTCCCTAGACCCCCTTCCTGATGTAAAAAATAAAGGACACGTGTGGTCAAAAATAGAAACTCTCTTTATTGAACAAAACTGGGGGGAGGGGATTAACCTCTGGGGAGACTGGGAAAAGGAGGTGGAAGAGGGGAGGGAGAAACCTGGGAGGAGGGAGCTGGAAGGGGGAAGCCAGGGGAAAAAGGAGGAGGGGAAGTATAAAACTATGGTACGCCATATCTTCAGTACTGTGTACAAGATGTGGTCTCCTCACCTCAAGAGAGATATTTTGGCCTTGGAAAGGGTTCAGAAAAGGGCAACTAAAATGATTAGGGGTTTGGAACAGGTCCCATATGAAGAGAGACTAAAAAGACCGGGACTTTTCAGCTTAGAAAAGAGGAGACTGAGGGGGGATATGATAGAGGTCTATAAAAGCATGAGTGGTGTGGAGAGGGTGCATGAAGATAAGTTCTTCATTAGTTCCCATAATAGAAGGACTAGAGGACACCAAGTGAAATGAATGGGTAGCAGGCTTCAAACTAATAAAAGAAAGTTCTTCTTCACAAAGCAAACAGTCAACCTGTGGAAGAACTCCTTGCCACAGGAGGCTGTGAAGGCTAGAACTATAACAGAGTTTAAAGAGAAGTCAGATAAAGTCATGGAGGTTGGGTCCATGGAGTGCTATTAGCCAGGGGGTAGGAACGGTGTCCCTGGCCTCTGTCTGTGGAAGGCTGGAGATGGATGGCACGAGACAAATGGCTTGGTCATTTTCTTTGGTCCATCCCCTCCAGGGTAGCTGGTGTTGGCCGCTGTCGGCAGACAGGCTACTGGGCTAGATGGACCTTTGGTCTGACCCAGTATGGCCGTTCTTATGTTCTTATGTTCTAAGCTCAGGGTCGGGGGTCTCACTGGACCACCTTGATTTTCATGCAAATCTGCTCCTGGGTACGCATGTGGCCTTTGGTGGCCAGGCTGGCAGCTATCCTGCCCTAGACGGCCACTTTCCTATGCCTAGTGCGGAGGTCGTGGACGTTGGAGGTTTGTATGTGTAGCGCCTATGAAAGTTATTTCAAACTAAATTTGTAGTGTAGACATACCCACAAACCGCTAGTTTGAACTTAATTCGAACTAGCAGAGAGCTTAATTCGAACTAGGTAAACCTGATTCTACAAGGACTAATGCCTAGTTCGAATTAAGGGCTGTGTAGCCACTTAATTCGAAGTAGTGGGAGGCTAGCCCTTCCCAGCTTGCAAAACGCTAATTCGAATTAGTTTTCAGGTCTAGATGCACTAGTTCGAATTAGCTTAGTTCGAATTAACTAATTTGAATTAAGTTAGTTTGAATTAGTGCTGTAGTTTAGAATACCCTAGGAGATTTCTTTTCCCATCCACTCTAACTCATCTGATCCTGTTGGCACATTGAGAGGATCAGCCTCATATCTCTACTTATATCCCACTCTCAGTCCAACTCTTCACTTACCTATTTCCCTCCACTGTTCACCCATGCGTGCCTGGAACAGCAGTGCCTTGCTTTTTCTCTCTGCTATGTGGTTACCAGCAGTGCAAACAGCTCCCTCTCACCCTTACATGGGTGGGTAGGCAGAAAACTTCTATACACCTTCCTTTGACTATTTTCATGCATTGACTTTATGCTAAGTTTGGTGCATCATCCTTGCAGATACCTTTGAAAATCCCAGTCCTAAAAATATGTAGGGTTCTGGTAGGTTGTGACATGACCAGCAACAGTGCATCATGGAATATTTCCAGAAGCGGGTTCTGGCAATCCCTGATTTTGAAAGACTTAAGAGGCAAAATACTCCCCAAACCACTAATTCCAGCACCTATAGACCCAATTTACTCTACTAGCATAGTGTCGGCCCCCAGGGGCAGAAATTCAAACCCAAATCAGGTACAAACAGAAGTTGCTATAGTGCAAAATGCTTACTAGAAGCCATTCACTTGGCTCCAAGAGTTGGAAGAACTTTAAAACTTTCCTCTCCTGGATGAGCACGGGGTTGGGTGTAAGAAAGCAACATGAACACAGCCTATTCTCTCCCACAAGAGAATTTATTCTTGGGTGCGGAAACCCTCACTAGCATGGAGAAGAGCAATTTTTTTTAATTGTATTCTTCCCTCCTTCCCAAAACTTCAGGAGTAATTCATTCCCACTTGGTTTGTATACAAAATATTTGCAAGTCATTGTTAAAGCTCTTATAACACAACATTGCAATATTATATTTTATATTCACAGGTAGAGAATTTCAATCGCGTGAAAGATGGTGAACTAGGGTAATACAAAAAGGATGCAAGGAATAATCCAAAAATCTCAGCTAGCACAATATTCACTCATCTATATTAATAATGAATACCTTGAAGGCCTTCTTACCAGTAATGTCAAACCAGAGTGGTGTGCCAAGAGGTTCAACAGCTATGACACCAATCATGTGAGCTACTGGATCACTTTCCATGACCGTAAAGGAAAAAAACGTTTCCTCAAAAGAAATGGGGTCTATGGATGGCATGGGTTTTGAAATCCATTCGATATGAAGCCGAGCAGTTGAGGATCTTTGTGGGCGACCATTATCCACAGCCTTTATCTATGGAATATAAAACAAAGACAACTCTTGTGCTAAAGCAATCATACATTTTCATTTGTATGCTTATAACAATTACAGCAATAAAGCCCAAACATGCTCATCACTAGCAAACAGATCTGAAGTAGTCTGAGTGCCTCCTGAAAGGTGCTATTTGCCATCAAACCCATGAAGAGGGTAGGAATTGAGTGCACTCAGCTCCTCACAGGTTATCATAATTTTCACTTTTATTCACTAGCTTTATTGAAGAAAGTGAAAGTTCAACTATTATTGTTTTCATTTCTGAAATATGTCACCATGCGCCTCACTCTTGAAAAGAACAGGGCTTCTTGGATTCATGATCTTGATACAAGTGACAGTTGAATTCAGAGTTTTAAAAACAATACTTTTGGTCCAGTATCAAGCATTGTCTGACACTTGTTAAATTGCAAACCCTGAATTACAAGTGATGAAAGCACAGACAAAAGAGCATTTTAATAGATTAATGGCCTATGGGAGCTTGACTCACTGTAAGAATATCATATTCTCCTGCTCCAGAAAACTTCTTTGATGATACCACTCCAGTTTTTGGTTCAATAAAGAATTTGCCATGTTCATCACCATCTTCAATGCTATAAGATATTTCTGCATTGGGGCCTTCATCTTTATCTGCAGCTATAACTCGATAAATAGGTTCTCTCTTGGTACTTCTCTCACGTTCTGGTTTTTCACGCTCTGGAAGCCTGATTTTGTAGAACTTTTGCAAAAACTGAGGTTTATTGTCATTTTCATCTAAGATTTTCACAACCACCCGGGTAATAGTTGATTTTGCAGGAATACCATTGTCCGTAATGGTTACCTATTTTTATAAGAAAAGATAATAAGGTTAGTCTTCAACTTCAGCATGGCCTTTTCAAGAATGTGCTAATGCATTTTTAATCCAATACTCTTCAAATATGTATTCTAACTATAGAATAATTCTAAAAAAAAAAAAGTGTAGTCCTGTGGCACCTTAGAGACTAACAATACACTCATGCACACAGATATACACTTCCTCAGATTAGCAGAAGGCTCCATGACAAGTCCCAGCAACCCACAGCAAGCAGGGCTGGAGCTTGCAGCAGGGAGGCCAGTGGCAGCTGGGCCAGGCTGGCTGTTCGGGTGGGGGAAGTCAGAGGCAGGGGCCTGACTGAGGCAGTAGTGAGCCGGTAGGGTTTGGGGGCTTGTGGCAGGGGACCTCCCCAGTCCAGCAAATTCTCTCATTCGGGATCAGTCATGTCTTGAAGGTGCCTGACCAGGAAGGTCCAACCTGTAGTTGAAATTTTACTTAAGGAATGTTAGCAACAGCAAGTAAGTTTAATAAAGCCATTGTTTGAAAAAACATATTAAAGTAACAGCATTTTCTTAAAGATTTTATTTTGAAATTATTGTTCTGATTTCCCTATTCAAAAGATGTAACCTATAAGGAGCAAGAAAATGTGTAACTTTAAAATTTTGACAGGATTGTGCATTAAAAACAGTAACACTAAAACATAAAACAACATTATTTAGTTTGAATTAAGGTTTAGTATTTTTTCAAAAAATACTAAGCACAGAACACATTTTCCAAACTTTAAGGAAATGGGAAAAGAAACTTTACTCTTACACTTTAAGCAATTGTTAGGGACACAAAAATAAGTGATCTTTCTCAACATTAATTCCAGGGCTGACTTGACATTATTGACCATAGTGAAGTACAAATAAATAACAAAAATGTGATATCAGTTTGAACTTACTTAGAAAGCAAAGAGGAAATCAATAGCTATGAAGTGTCAAAGAGCCAAATGTATAGATGAATTTAACACAATAAGATGAGCATTACAAATTTAACACAATCTTATAAAATGTGCAAATAGAGTGGTATTTGACCCAGATAAACAATTTCTTCCTCCGTCTGATCCTCTGTGACCTCTCTTTCCTTTGCCTCTCCTTTTTTCCTTTCTTGATTCTCTTTCTTTGCTTTCGTGTTCTATGTTTTTGCTTTACTCCATCATCTTGTTTTAAAAAGAAACACATAGGAATGCTTAAGGGCCACTAGTATGTAATCCCGGGAAACTGATAGCAGGGAATATGCTCACTGTATCAGAATGGATAGTGGATAATGATTTTTTTAAACTCAAACAAAACCCCAAAGTCTCTGCCAATAAGTTCGGAGGGGAGGTCCCCTACTTCACTTTAATTCTATATAGGATTCTGTGGAGGAGAACAAGTATTTCTGAGAGAGAAACTTCTTTTGGTAGAGAGTTTCAGCAATATGGATGAGGAATTGCTCTAGTTAAGATTACTGCCAATCATGTGGCATTTGGAGAATACTGGTGTGGAGTTCAGTAGGGGAGAATAAAGGGTTTTCTTCCAGATTCTTTCATAGGAGTTTGAATATGAAAGTGATGTAGGAGGCAAGGATATCATAAATATAAAATAGGATTATGGGAGAGGGAAACATCAGATAGGGATCTCAGTATGAAAGGAAAGCTAGGCCATTAACTTCACAGGGACATGATTTCACTTTGTCTATACATGAAGAGGTAATGATTGTTTGACTTCTGGGAAAGTATGGGGTTGGAAAGGTATGATTTGTAGCATAAATAATAAATCTAAGCAGTTACACATTAGCATTTCATCATTTATACATACATTAGACAAGTTTTGCCCAGGAGCCACTTCAAAAATTTTTGAAGTAGCCCCGGGCCACCCCGGAAGAGGAGGGGCCTGAACAGGAAGGGGTGGGGTTCCCCCACCCCCAGACCATGATTGGTCTCAGGATGGGGAAGCCCCTTTGCCCACCCTTCCCACTAGGCACCCATGCCCTGGAAGAAGCTTGGCACACTCCCCCACTCCCAGGCCAATCAGGGCCTGGGGAGCGCGAGAAGCCTCCTCATACCCTGAGAGGAACACAGGACACTTTGAAGTTCTGTGGGCTCCTCGCAGAGCCGGGGCACAGAGAAGGAAGCTTCACACAGCTCCCCCGCACCCAAGCTCTGATTGGCAAAACCTCCTCCACTCTCCCCTCACCCTACGAGCAGTGCGCGGTGCTTCAAAGCACCATGTGCTACTGGCAGGGCAGGAGAAGGCTTTGCGCATTCTCCCCCCCCCCCCCCCCAGGCTATTTGAGGCTTGGGGGCGGGGGAACACGCAAAGTCTTCTCCGCTCTGCCCCCTAATTGGCCTGGGGGCAGGGGAGCAGCAGGGCGTCCATGAGCCAGATCCACCTGCATTAGACAAAATAAATTGCAATTACTCACCCTCATGTCTAAATATATGGAAGCTTTCCTGTACTATTAAATACTATTCCTACTTTGAAGGTGAATGAAGGGAACTTTACACAGGCTTCTACAGTAAACCTAAAGCATGATGAATCATACTGGAAACAAGAGAATAGGAAATACCAGATTGTACAGAATAACTGGTCTGTTTAAAAAAAAAAAAAAAGTGAAATATGATTTGAAAACTTATCAGTTGTATGTTTCTTAGGTGTTACAACTAAGTAAAACAATTATTTAAATAGAATTTTGTACTACACCTTTCTGATAAGAAAGGTAAAACAGAAATCAAATAGTAAAGGGCAACATGAAAACAGCCCAAATTAAATTAGCTATATTTAAAAGAAAAAACTGTTTAATGTTCATTTGTTAAATAGGGAAATGTTAGAAACAAACAGAATGGAGCACATTATTTATTACTATGAAACAAGAGTGCAATCAAGGATCAATTTTAATAGCACGCAAAGAATAAACCCACCAACCCATCTGGATATCTTTTCAATGCTCAATTAATTAGCCAGATGCATAGTGCATGACTCAAGCTGCACATATTGCCACTATTCTATGAATTTCTGGGTTTCTTTCCAACCTATTTTCAAAGTTATCAGCATAAAATTAACAAATATGCATTCAGATGTTTTGGCTTTCATTACAGAGTAATGGTTAATAATCTCCCCTTTTTTACTTTGCAGACTCTAATTTAAAGCTTTATTGATTAGGTCACAGTGGCCTAGAAAGAGAAAAGGAGAACTAAAGGAGTATTTATATCAATACCAGGAGACAACTAATAACCAAAACCAAAGAAGAATCAATCCTTATTATTACTGTTTGCATAGAGCACATTATAATAGTAATATTGATAACAATGCAAGGTAAAGTCCAAATATAGAATAGCATCCTGTTGTCTTGAAATTATGTCAGATCAAATTTGCTCAGTTTACAGATTATTTGTTATTATTTGTATTATGGTAGGAAGCAGGATTAGGGTCCCATTGCGCTAGACACTGTTTACATAGATAACGGAAAGATGATTCTTGTTACACAAAGCTTACAGTCTGTGTGGCAGGACATATCACAGATCATAGATGACTTTAGGGAACTCAGAAGCATGCAAAGAAGACTGCAAGCAATCTTCTCAGAGATCCTTCCTGACCTATGAGCAAAGGAAGACAGAAAGCTGAAGACACTGGAAGCCAGCCTCTGACTTGGTAAGTGCCTTGGGTTAGAGCAGGGTTTCCCAACCTATGGATTGGGACCCAAATATGGGTCGCCATTACATTTCAAAAAGGTCTCCCCACGTGTCTCTTAAGGAGCCATTCACACAATTTTTGACTTGCCCTGGGTCACTAAGTCTTCCTGAATTGTCAAAATGGGTCCCCATCTGGAAAAGGTTGGAAACCGCTGGGCTAGAGGCTTTTGTGAAAGACCTTCTGTGGAAAAAGGAGTTGCACAGTTGCAATGGCCTCCACCTCTTTGGGGGGGCAGGGCATTATACATAGGGACAGGCTGGCTAGAGTAATCAGCAAGGTTTTAAACTAAAAACAAGAGGTAGAAAAGATGGAGCTATGAGGAGTCAGCACAAAAATGAGATGTTGAGAACATTAATCAAAAAACCCAAATGATATTGAGAAGAAATTCTTTAGCTGTCTCTATACAAATGCCAGGAGCCTATGAAATAAAACACAAGGTACCAAAATTGCTCATTTATTAGCATAAATTTCAATCTAGTTGGTATTACTGAAATCTGGTGGAATGATTTGCGCGAATGGAATGTTAAAATTCAAGATTATAATCTGTTTACGAAGAACTAGATTGGCAAAAGCAGCACAGAAGACAGAAGGAAGGGAGTGGTACTCTGTCAGAAAAGGCGAAGTCACTGGCAACTCAGAATGACCTTGAACACTCATGAATCAATCAGTGTCACAAGCATAAAGCACAAGTATTAGCTGGTGTCTGCATCTGGATATCATTTCACATTTGGAAACATGATGACCTCCTCAAACACCTATCTAGAATGCGTAGGGGAGAAAAAAAATATGGGATCATGTGGAGGAGCTTCAATTTGAGTAACACATACTGGAGGCCTCAATACTAAAAATTCCTTGGAATATTATAGATGAAGGTTTCCTAATTCAGTAAAGTGTTGCATTTGACATGGGATTCTGTTAGTCCTCATATTGACAAAAAGGAACTGATCACAGAACTAAAAATTAATGTTAGCTCAGGTACAAATGATCATGACTTGATCACAGTTATAATATGTAAACCAAACAAAATCTAAACCAGTAATAGCTATGCTTGCTGCTTTATGATTTCCAATTTCACAAAGCTGAAAACAATTATAAAGTCAAATCAGCTGAGGAAGAATTTAATCAGAAAATTGTGAATGATAACTGGGACTTGTTTAAAGAAACATTACCAGATGCTCAACAAGCCACAACTGCACAACTGAGGAAGAAGGCCAAATAGGTTAAAATACCTCCTGGTTTAGAAGGGAAGTTAAAGTAGTTATGAATTTTTTTAAAATTATAATATATAACAAATGGAAGAAAGAGGAAGTTCTATGGATTGTGTAATACAGGTGGTCAGACAAGACGACTACAGAGGTCCCTTCTGGCCTTGAAACTGGCAATATACGACAAGAAATAAAAGATGCATACAACAAATCCTGGTGAAAGAAGGGAACAAATAACATTGACATGATTATAGTCATTGTAATAAGCAGTGGGAACAAACAACAGCTGCCTAACCAATTCCAACTGTTTTGTAGAGAATGCAGTATAAGTGGGGTTTAGGAAGTGATTTAAAGATGGATAATGCAAGGGCTTTGCAGATTTATATGGACAAAGATGATTTTTCCAATACTGTACTCCACGCTTGCAAATTCAGTCTGTGTTCTGCAAGCCAAGCTGTGTACCTTCCTGTTCATTGTTACTACTGTAGTAAAAGATTCTATAGCCCAAATTCTGCTCTATTGTTATAGCTGTGCAATCCCATTGTCTCCAGTGGTAATAAGGAAACTACATTGATGGCCGAGCATTTGGAATTGAATGGCTAAATTTAACCCTCAGCTTCATGGATGGTGGTGTGCACAACCAGCACACTGTGAAGCCCAATTCAGTGAGGTCTCTTGTGTTTTATGTAGAGTTTTCAAACTCTGGGTTGTGGCTTGTAAGGACAAGCCATTAGCTGGCTGTAAGATGCTTTGCTTACCTGCGCATCTGCAGATATGGGCAATAGCAGCTCCCATTGGTTGCAGAGTGCCATTCCTAGCCAACGTAAGCTATATATTCCTGAGAGGTGTAGGTAAACAAAGCATCTCGCAGCCGGCTGGCTTGCCCTTATAAGCTGCGATCAAAGTTGGAAAAACCCTAATGTAGCATATAGAGGATTACACATGCTATCAGGGAATACATTTACCAGTATGTCCAGCTTAGTTTATTTCTTACATTTTTTTCATAGGATCCTTTCAGACTTTTAGGATGTGTCTATACAGCATCTGAAACTCGAAATAAGATACGCAATTTGCACTACACAAATTGCATAGCTTATTTGGAGTTTATTTTGAAATAGTCTATATTGTAATTTGGTGCTCTCTACACAGCGTTCAAAAGACATGAGATATTTTGGGATATCTCTGGTATCCTAAAATAGCATTGCAGTGTAGACGTACCCTTAGTGTCCATCTAATGTTTGATTAAACCCAAGGTAGGTGATGCAACTAGGGATGTAAAATCCTATTTAAAAATGTTAACCGCGGCTGGGGAGTTGCTTTGGCTGGGAGCTGGCTAACTGGTTACCTCCGTAAAGTAATGCTTTCTAGGTAACCGTTTAACCCTTTATATTCCTAGATACACCACCATCGTAATTTTCCTACAATCCCTTTTGAGTTCCTGAAAGCTCAGGAACAAGTAGATGTCCAGTGAAGTATTAGATATACTGTAAATTTCAGTGTGAATATCAGTGCCTTCACTATAGCACTGTGAATACAAGACTGGTGTGGGAGCACTAGATAATCCAAGAATTTAATCAATAAGATAAAGTTTCAGACACCTTTTCCATTTACAAGAGACTCAAAAGAAATTAAAAAAAAAAACTTGGTGAAGACCAAGTTTGGGGACAAGTAAGAAACATAATATCCAAGCTGATGAAACTCTGGGATATCAACAAAGGTACTAACATAGTCAGTATGACTCATCTAACATATCACACAGGATTATCTCACAAGGATGTTTCTCTTAACAGAACCAAGAATCTTATTGGCAGATTCAGTGCTAGCCCACTACATTTTGGCACCCGAGGTGGGGAGCTCAAATGACACCCCCACACCCTCTTGCTTGGGCCAAAACTTTGAAAAGTCTCAATTCTGCCTTCTTCCTGTTCTACTCCTCTCATGGTACTGCAGAGAGAATACATATGCACCAGCAGCAGACACAATCTTCTACACTCTAGGTCCTAGTGGCACCCTCCCCCGCAGTCTGGCACCTGAGGCGGCCGCCTCAGTTCACCTCATGGTAAGGCCAGCCCTGCTTATTGGGCAGATGAAGAAAACTATGACCTATAACATGAAGAAAAATGAAACAGATACGATGATGTTTTTAGGTGAATGAGCTCTCAAACCTGCAGAGAGGTAGCCAAATTCGTTGTTTTTTTAGTTTTTCCAGTTACAGGCTAACAGTCTAGCAGCACCTTAAAGACTAACAAAACATGTAGATGGTATCATGAGCTTTCATGGGTACAGTACGCTTTTTCAGATAAAGTCTCTCAAACCTAGTTTGAACAAGATTATGGGTCAATATATGTGCTTATGCAGAGGTGCCTTCTTACTTCCCCGCAGAGGCTACTTATATTAGGGGATACAGTGTGGAAGAAGCAGAGATCAAATTCCTCCTCCGGATCAGGTAACTGGAGCTTTGACTCAATTCATGCAGACACACTGGTGACCATAGCCAAATTTTTTATTTTTTAAACAAAGGGTCAAGCAGCTCTATACTTCTACCTAATGCTAATTACACCATCCCAGTAATTAAAATAAAAAGCCATCCTCTGCTTCAGTGGTACAGTAATTCTTACCAAAGGGACTTCATGAGGGCTAATTCATGTTTATAAACTGTGTTCAGAAATTCAAGTAATGGCAGCAGGATAAGTGTGCAGCACAATTATTATTATTATTATTTTTTAATAAAAAATACTACATCGGCCAAGATAAGGTATCTTAACTCTTGAAGTGTCAACAGATCTGCTACTTGGAAAATTGCATTTAACTAAGTTGAATAAAGGACAAAGATCTATACTTTTACAGGTTTGTATACTAACGTAAATTTGCCAGTTTCAGGTCAGAGAAACAGTAACACATATTGTAACAGTACAACATATCATATTTAAGCTACATATAGCAGTTATTTGAGAGGCTTTTTTTAATGTATTCTAGAACAAATATCTGAGCACTAAACTTCAGTTCATCCATTAAAACAGGGACGGGGAATCTTTTTTTAGGGTTGGGGCACACTGACCCATAGAAAAATCAGTCGGTGGCCATACACAAGCGAGAAGCAAAAAAAACCCCTCCAAAAACAACCCTCTCCCCCATCACTGACGTGGCCCCTGACTGAGTAGGAGAAAGACACTCCTCCCATTCCCCTCATACACAAGAGCCTGGGGGGCCCAGGCTAGTAGATTTTGTGCGCTCCAGCCTTGGGAGTAGAGAGAGGTCCTGAGCCTCAGAGGCCTGATCCAGACAAGCTGGGGGCCCCCAGGCCTGAGGTTCCCACTCCTGCATTAAAAGCACATATAAGTAAAGGAAAGCGACAAGAGTTTCATACCTCGCTTATTAGACTCCTATTCCACAAACATGTGCTTAATATTTTACCTATTAACTTACCAGACATATGTTCAAGTTAAAATGTAGGTTCCCAAGAGAATTATCCTTAGGTTTTGAATGCAACAGATAATTGCATTGCAATAGGAGGAAAAATGAAGACTCCTAACATGCCATCCATATAAAAAGTCTGCATCCATCTTTTGGTGATACACAGTCACATTCAGCAAAGACAGCTATGACAGCTATTCTCAAAGGCTACATCTACACTGCAGCACTACTCTGTGTCATTTGAATGCGTCCATTATTTCAAAATATAAGGGGTTTGCTATTCTGACATCCCTGTAAAGCTCATTCCATGAGGAGTAAGGGATGTTTTGGAATAGCGATTTATTTTGAAATAAGTGCTGTGTAGACAGCGGCAAATTTTGAAATAAACGTTTGAAATTGACTCGAAATAAGCTACGCAATTTGCCTAAAGTAATGGCTCTGATCTCAAGTCAGATTTCGAAGAAACACACCATCTCAGATTAGAGTTGAAAAAAGTTAGCTTGTTGAAAAAAAAAAAATCAGCCTGTATGTTAATTCTGTCTTTACATCTGTTCTAAAAATGATAACAATACCGACACACTATGTTATTAGGTGATTAGTTCTGAGAGTTGTTATCCATTAAAAATAAGTCTTTCTTTCTTTTTCTTTCTTTCTTTCTTTCTCTACTTCTGTTTCCTGGACTCATTATGTAGAGTCTCTCATATGGTAAACATTATTGCTTGTAAATTAATGAGTTCTATGCAGTTATTGTATTTCAGAGATCTAAAAGAATCATTTACCTCCAGTATGTGTTCACATTGCTGTTCTCGGTCTAGTTTTCTTGTTGTGGTTGTAATTAGCCCTGTAAATATAAAAGAGTAATTCATCAGTCCTTGCAGACAAGTAATTGTGATGGAGATTGATCAGCAACATTCTAACATAGACTTCTTCCTTGGTGGTCTCATCCCTTCATGCAGAATTTAAGTTTTCATTGTTTTTAATTGTCTTTATAATTGTGACGATATCCTCTGTAATGTGAGCCAAAGTATAAGCTGTTTTAGTATCTAGACTGCAGATCCAATTTTGTTCTCAGATACATCTGTACAGCTCCTTTGAGACAATGGGAATTACATGTCTACATCACTCTCGCACACAGAGAGCTATGACAACTGGCCCCACTCGTTGCAGAAGTCAATTTTAATATCTGCCAATCATTTTATCAGAAGCATACAGCTAATCTAGGACCAAAGACTAGCCACTGATCTTCGCCTGTGTTAGATTAAAGCTGCAGTGCAAAATAGCTCTACAGTTGGCTTAGTTGCCTACTGTAGGGAAATCTATATTGTGAGGTGAACAAAGAGGGCTGTCACAGTAATCTAGGAAGAAGATGACATGAAGCCAAATATTTTTAGCTCTAGGGATAAAAAGAAAATGGTTGATATTAGAGCTGTTATGGGGGAAGATGAAATGAGAATTGCATATGACTTGGTAATGCATTAGAGAGCCAAAGACGAACATCGGGTTATGTGAATGAGTGACAGGGAGTGTGATGAGTGTTTTGTATAAAATGCTGAGAAGACAGGTTTGAGCACATAAATGGCCCAGCGGGCGCCATGTTGGGGACCACTGCTAAACATGCTGCAATTATGGGTAAGCACTATTAGGCTGAATCCATGAGGCAGAACTGACGTATGGAGAAGTTAGTGACTTGCCCAAGATTTTGCAATAAATCAATGGCAGAATCAAGAATAGAACTCAGGTCTCCTAACTGCTAGTTTCATGCTACCTCATTTTTATTATTACAAACACACCTTTCATAACAAAACCATCAGCTAATGAAAACTGAATTGATAGACTGGAAAAGAAAATAACCAAGTTTGTGTCATGGCCCTGATAAAAGTAGAGTTTGAAACAAATAATTATCAATAAGATTCCAGTTTTACTTTCAAAGAAATGCCAACTGAAATAGAATTCTATATCTTTGGTACAAAGCTAGCAAATACTTGTGCCACAAAATAATTCTAACCTTTTTACACCAACAAAATGCACAATCACTTCTAAATAATATGAGAAACTCCTACCTATGACAATATAATACCTGTCACCTAAACAGACTATTTCAAGAAATGGGTAGCAAAAATCAAAACCCTTTCAATGATGATCAAAAACTGTCCTCAGTTTTCCAGCCATTTGGTTTTTCCATTGTGCGGGGTACTTTTTCTAACTAATATTTACTGACCATTCCTATTTTGCTGTATGCTCCTTCCAATAATTATAACAACTTTTAGTAATACAGGCCGTCCTCACTATAAGTCCAAGGTATGTTCCAAAAAACTTCGATTTGAAGCGAAACAACTTAAAGCAAGGAATTTTTTTCCCCACCACGGACTTCCATTTGTGCAATTTTTTTGTGCGCGACTTAAGAGCGGGGAATGGGAGGATGTATAATGTATCAGATCCTACAAGAATCGACAGCTTTAGTGCAGAATGGATGTATACCAAAGCAATTTATAGCAGGGATGCCCTGTATATACTTACAGTTAAGGCTAAGGTTTTGTGTCAGGTTTTTTCTAGTAAAAGACAAAAACAGATCACGTGCAAATATATATTAACAGAGACCCTGATCTATCCATGCCTTTACTCAAACTTTTACTCAAACCATATAAGCCATGGGGGCAGGAGTGCATGGCAGGCTGCAGCCCTCATTGCAAGACACAGGGCAAGGATACATGGCTCCTGCTGTAACCCTGGCTGTAACCCCAGACAGAAGCAGCCACCAGGTAAGGCCACATGGTCCTAGCTGCAGACCCCACTCTAGGGCAGGTGTGGGGGCTTACAGCCCTGGCTTCAGCTGAAGCCAAAGAAGTCATGGAATATCCAGTAATGTCATGAAATCCATGACTGCTATGACCTCTGTGATTAAATCTTAGCCTTACTTATAAATATTATGAAGTGGCCACCACACAGTTCAAAGAGAATGGGAATTAATTAAATGTAAGAAGAAAAAAAGAAAAATTCTCTATTTAGCAGTATAAAAATGCTGTACATTTGGTTTTTTTGGGGGGGGGGGAGGAGGGAGAAATCACATGGAGAGATTCTATTTTCAGTTCCTCAAGGTTACATCTTTCCACAAAGAGTACAGAACTGTGAACACTGGCAAGCTTGAAACATTTCATACACTCTAGGACAAAGCATTTACCTATCCTCCTGGCTGAGGCTGACCATTCCATTCCCTTTCCTTGTCACCTGCACATGGGGGAGCAGCCTGGAACTGTTAACTGTTAACTCTAAATGAGCAAATGGGATCCCAGATGCTCACCTCCCCTTATGTAGGCAAAATATGTACATAGGACTTTGGGAAGCAGCAGTTCTGCTGTATGTCCTGTTCTGGAAGCCCATAAAGTGCTTCTGAGGATGCTCTACATATGCAGGGGGGAAGTAACTGCTCTGTGGAGCTTGGGGGACTTTAAACCCAGCAGATTACTGACAGATAATCTAAAATGGGATTAAATCTCTAATCTCCTTTCTGTAGTTCCAGCCATCCCCACAGAAGAAGGTAGCGCAGAATAGAGAGTGCCAGCTCAGCTGCTCAAGTGTCTTGCTATTTAGGGTTGGGGAATGGTACAGAAAGGAGCCCCTCAGAGAGTACAATGGATGTAAAGTCAATCTAGGAGATCCATGTATTTATACTTTGGAATGCCCTGTGGCTCCTTTAAGATTCTCAGACTCCACCTACTGTACAAGGCTGGGGACCCCTCCCTTTCCACAGTAGCCTGCAGACCTAACTCCATAAGGCAAACCTTCGGTAGGATTCTTAATGCTGTTTACTTACGGAAAGGGAGGGTAGACCCTTTGGAGCAGCACTAGTGAAAATGCCAAGTACTCCTGGAAAAGCTTACATCATAATGCAAATATACACTAACATACTCCATCTTTACTGCATATAAATGCCCCAAACTAGGAGTCCAAGGTATAACCTAGTTCTTACAGCAAAACAACTTCTTATAGCGAAACAATCTTCACATTACCGTTTGTGAAATGAATTAATCAGCTTAGACTTTTCTGTAACTCAAGTTGATTGATACATTTTAGAAACAGATAGGTAAGCAATGTACTTAAAATGAATATGCTTTGATACATTAATAACCATTTTCGAATAATATTTTGACTGAATTTTATGATGCTGCATGCCACATAGTTCTATTAAAACATTCCACATTTAACAGAAGGCTTAGTCTTCACCATATACATTCCATAAATTCAGCAGAAACTAAGTGCCAATGAAGGAAATACAACACCTCTGCATTTAGAATCACACACACATACTGCATTCTTTGCATTTAACTCTTCACAGTTAGCCATTTTTCTAAAAAAATAAGTTGAACTTAAACTGACTACGAGAGTTGCTGTACTGCAACTTAAATCAAACCCTTTATACACTATTACAAACACAGCAAGATTCTGACTGCTTTGATTGTTAAGTACTGTCTTGAATGGAGATGAGTAGAGAACTGATATTTCAATTCCCTGGCAATTCCAAAAAATGGAAGAAAAAAATCAATTCAGATCAAACTGAAAATAAACATTGAAAAAAAAAAAATCAGCAAACTGAAAAACATCATTTAGGGCCAAAGGAGCCGACAGCCATGTTAGGCCACTAGGCAAAGGGGGAGGGGAGACTGCGTTCCCAGAAGGGGCTGGGCCTCAGGCAGAAGAGCTAGCCCTGAGCACTGCCCAGACTGCAGCCCACTCCTGCTCTCCTACCCCTCAGCTCTGCTGCAATTTAAAGGTCCTGGGAGAGCAACAATGGTCATGAGCCCTAGGCCCCTGGGAATCGCTGGACCATCGTTGCCCCCTTTGTCCCACTCCCCTCTGTTGGCAGGCCTGTTTAGGGTCAAACATATCAACTGAAAATATATTTTAAGTAGAGGAGAAAGCAGCAGTTTCACTTGTAACTGTCAACACTGATTAGGGTGCTTACCTGGGATGTAGAACACCTCGATTCCATTCCTCCCTCTGCTAGCTGCAGAGAAGGTGGCTCTCCCACATTACAGGTCAGTACCCTAGACATTGGGCTACAACAGGGCTACTCAACTTTGGAATTCACGGGGACCACAATGATACTCTCAGCACATGCAGAAGGCCTCAACTTATGTGTACATGGTCGCATGTACATACAAATATATATGTAAATAGCTTCTTTCATGCTGATGGGCATAAATACAAAGATTAAGCCTTAAGCTGCGGCACTGGACCCAAACATGGCCAGTGAGAGCCAGTCAGCACCTCTCTCAGGCTCTGCCCACAAAGCTAAGCAGCCAGCACTTCCCACAATGCCCCGGCGCTCCTGGCACCTCCTCCTTGGCGACTAGAAACGCCGACTCCCTGTACCCGTCTGTTCCAGCTGACTGGTCTGCTTGCGTCTTTCAGTGCTCACCTCACTGGGGAGACGCCTCGCCATTGTGAAGCATGTGTCCAATGGAAACCAGGCTTCATGTTGAGCCCCGTGTAAACTCAAACCACTCTGCGGGCCACAAACAAATGGGCCGTGGGCCACATGCAGCCCATGCATCACGTATTGAGTAGCCCTGTTCTATGAGATACACTGATGAGTCCATCTCAACCTCTCCTATTGAAGCTATTCCACTCGGTATAAAATAACCATGGATTTGAACTATGAATCACAATTCATTGTCTCTTTGAATCATGAGTACGGAAAGTAACTTTATTTAAAAACACCACAACACACATAATCAGCAAAAGTCATGCTGTGCCCATCTTCTGAATAAGGGAAATGAGTATTGAGCTGTGACAAAACTGTCAATTTTTTGTCAGAAAAGGACAGTGTCATTTTACAATCAATTTTCCTATTTTTTATTCTATCTGCTCTTGTTGAGTGAAAAACACACAGAAATACATTTCAATAAATTAAATTATTCCAATAAATTGCAATAAAGGAATTACTCAAATAGATTAGTTCATGATTCTTCATGTGAATCAATATGTACACAATGTATACAGTGGGTTAGTTAGGTCAGTCATCCTTGAGAAAACACAACCTTATTAAAAAACATTACTGAACTAATGATAAAACATGATATTTCTAGAAAACTGGTGTGATTTTACAGTCTGAAACATAATGAATAATTCCTTCTATGACAAATGCACAAGAACAAGTTAATGATTGGCTCTGCAGGCTTAAAAGAAGTAAAAAGCAGTGAAAACATTTTGGTCACTAATGTCAGCAGATACACTGGGAGGGAAACTCTGAATCAGTGAGGTCCTATGGTTACTTGTTTGACTAAAACCACACTTTACAAGGATTTTCATAGGACAGGGAACATCCTTTTTGTATGTTGGCTTATTTTGTTTATTTGAAATTCAAAAGCTAAGCAACCAACGTTGCTGTATTATGTCATACCACTTCTTGTTTTGCTTTGCTGAAATGTAAACAGCAATACACTGCGTAAAGGGTGCACTAATCAAATGCTAGTCCTAGAACCATGCAAGCTTTCATGAAAATACTTTTCATAAATACAAAGTAAATAATTTACCACCCGTTTGATCAATGCAGAAAGGGAAGGGAAAGTTTGTCTTTAAAAAGATCATTAACTAGGAAAAGTGACAAAACTGACAGACATGTAAATGTAACATTTATTTCCTTAAGAGAAAAATGCAAACTATGGGAAACAAAAAAAAAAAGTCTGTTTAATACCAATACCATAGATACATACATTTTCATTTATTAAAGAAAGAAAGGAAGAAAGAAAGAATCCTGTGGCATTTTGCATCTGAGGAAGTGGATTTTGCCCACAGAAGCTTATGTACAAATAAATCTGTTAGTCCAAGGGTAGGAAACCTCATGCCTGGGGGCTGGATGTGGCCCCGGCTTGCCTGGATCCAGCCCCCAAGGCTCAGGGCTCCCCCCCAGCATTGGGGAGTCTGCACTGCACTCCAGTCCTCTTGCTGCCCCCCAGGCTGGAGCACACCATATTTATTAGCCTGGGACCCCCTAGGCTCTGGTGTGCAAGTGGAATGTGGGGACTTTCTCCTTCTCAATTGGGGGCTTTTTGCTGATTTGTTTTTTGTTTTGTTTTTTTTGTGGTGGTTGGTTTTTTTCCTTCTAACTTCTGTGTGGCTCCCAACTGATTTTTTGTGGGTCAGCGGCCCCGACCCAAAAAAGGTTCCCAACCCCTGTGTTAGTCTTTAAAGTGCCACAGGACTTCTCATTGTTTTTGTGGATACAAACTAACACGACTACCCCTCTAATTCAGAGAAAAGTCTTCTACGCTATCCCTAGTTTTACCCCTTGTGTCTAAATATAAATATACACACACACACACACACACACACACACCCTATGCCAGCCATGGCCAACGCGAGGCTTGCGAGCCGCATGTGGCACTTCTACCCCCAGGGTGCATCTCGTAAGCCACCCCCGCGCCCTCCAAAATGGCTCCATGCTCCTGGCTCCGTGCGCTGACCTGGGCAGGGGAGCCGATAAGCAAATGCTACGTGCAGCCCAGGGCAGCAGGCTGGACTGCACACGGTCTTTCAAAGTGGCAGCGCTGTGTGGAACCCAAGGTCTGGCCCCGGGCTCCACGTGGCGCTACCGCTTTGAAGCACTTCCTATCTCTCCCCCCCCCCCCTTGCTGCCTCTTTCTGATAGAGACAGCAAAGGGGGGGGAGGGGAACTAGTCGACAAGCTTGTTGACTATCTGATAAACATTTGCTAACTAAAATCATGCCGGATTACAGATGTTGTCGGACCAGAGAGTACTGGACTAATGAGGTTTAACCTGTACTTGGTCTTGGCTCAGCGAAGGGAACCAGAATGGAAGATCTATCGAGATTCCTTCCAGTCCTACACTTCTGTGATTCCATACACTTCAAGCATGAGTACAGAGTGTTCCTGCTATAAGTCGGCCCGGTATACATCCGTTCCACACTAAAATCATTGACACTTGTAGGTACTGATGTGTTATAAATCCTCCCATTCTCCGCTCTTAAGTCGCACACAAAAATTCCTCCCAAAAATTTGCGCAAATGGAAGTCAGTCGCGGGAAGAAAATTCCCCCCTTTAAGTTGTTTTGCTATAAATCCAAGGTTTTTGCAATGTATCTTGGCCTATTAGCAAGGATGGCCTGTAGTTCCATTGATTTAAGTGGGACTGAAATACAGTAAAATTTCTGAGTTATTAATCCCTCAGGAATGGAGGTTGTTTCTAACTCGGAAATGCTTGTAACTCCAAACAAAACAATATGGTTGTTCTTTCAAAAGTTTACAGCTTTGAAACGTTCCTAAACTGAAAAAAATGCTGTTTTAAACTATCGTAATTAAACAAGCACAGAAACAGTTTCCTTGCCTCCTCTAAAAATGTAAACTTTTCTTTTTTTATATCTTACGTTTAAAACAATAATGTGCTGTGTTTGCCTTTATTTTTATTTTATCTTGACCTCTCCTGCTGCCTGATTGCTTACTTCTGCAGTTTGTAACTCTGGTTTTCATAATACTTAGGTTCTACTGTACTTAAGTACATTTACTTTTTATGGCTCTAACATGCAGGATGAAATTCTTCTTTATTCACTCAACCAGGCCCTTATTCTGAACAGTCTTATACAACCATGCAACAAATAAGGTAAAAATAAGTAAAATCCTGGTCCTATTGAAATGAATGAGAGTTCATCATTAACTTCAAGTGACAGGATTTTACCTAATGACGGTAAAAAGGTAGAAGCCTGGCCCTTACTAATGAGCTTGTGTCATGAAGTAGGAAATTCAATAAAGTACAATTATGCCAATATTTATGTGTGTTGAGTGTGTTGCCATGACAGACTGCAGGACTATCTATTGGCTCAAAAGGGCATTACTTTGTCCCAGATCTGATATTTCATAAAGTCACTCACGTTATCAGTAGCCAAAGAACTTTACTCAGTCTAGTACATAACTCCACAAGTCTCTCCCAGTCAGACCTACCCTCCCTAAACTATTTCAACAGTTGTCAGCAACAAAGATTTGGAATTTGCTGATCATAGAAGGCATTAATCATTTTAGTCATTTCATGCAGAGAGTACAGACAGGACCTGCAGTCTCCCAAAGATTAATAATACACAGGCTACGGGGGGCGGGGGGAGAGGGGGGAGAAACAGCATTCATAAACATCTGAAAGTCAAGCGAATAAACATTTTGAATCTAATTTTTTCTTCAAGAAGACTGAAAACCAGTTTAGTGGCTATATTACGGTAAATTGCTCTGATGCATCATCAAAGAGTAACCGTACCAATTTCAGCACAGCTATTTTCAGGTTGTACAGATCCCCTTTATGAAGGCATAACTCCTTGAGAAAGTATTATCTAGACTTAAAAAAAAAACAAAACAAAAAACAAAACAAAAAACTTTTCACACTAGAGAATTTTAGGGCTCAAGCTACAAAAGGATTTAAGATGTTTAATTGCAACTGAATCCAAAATTCAAGTCCTCAAAACTTAGTATTCTCTGGGCACCTAAATTTCATGAGTAAATTCCCCTATACACCTAAAAAAGTTTGTTGGTGAGCAAATGCATGTCTTAGTCTAGATGTCTGGGCACCTCTCTCATGCCTAAGTCTCACCAGGATCTGCAAACTGTGTTCTCCCATCTATTTTGCCTATGTTCCCAAACCCAGCATGCATGCTCAGAAGTCACCAACTGGATCAGATCCCACAAAATACAATTCTGAAATAAACACTGCTCCTTATAATACTTTACATAATGGTCATAGCACTCACTCACAAGGAGAAAGAGACAACTATCTCTGTTGCCTGGTGGGGATAAAAGACTTCCTCTACCCTTAGTCCCACAAAAAGCACTTAGGTGAGAGAGAGGGTTCATGGCTGCAAATGCCATTCAGAAGATGGAACCTACTCCCTATGACCACTCCTCTCTTCAGCATTTCCTATTGCTTCTTGAGGCAGCTCCCTACTCGATGTACTGGCTGTTGCAGACTCATTTCACAGGTTCTTCCCCATGCACTATATAAGGAGCCTGGATACCTAATTCAAGGATGGGGACTGCAAGTGTTGAAACACTGAGCCTAAGTCCTATTCATGGAAATAGTTAGTGGCCTGTTTAAATTTTAAACTGCAGAGTAGGGATGTGAATGTGCACACCCGGGTACATGGTTAACTGATGAGCAGCCCTCCCCAAAGCCCTTTCTCAATGTGTGCTGGCTCCCACAGAGCTGCCTCTCTCCCTTGCCACCCACTGCCTCTCACAGAGGAAGCAGCGGAGGGTGAAGAGGAAGGGGCTGGGACAGACAGGAGCCAGTACACACGGGGAGCTGGAGCAGCTCCTGACTGCAGAAATGGGCTGCTCCAGACAAGAGAAGCCCCTTTCTGCAATGGGCTGCCTAAGGGGCTGAAGCAGCCCCCTGCCCATAACAGTCAGGGAGCTGCTCCAACCCCCACTAGTTAACTAGAACCAGTAAACATTCCCCATGTAGGGTGATGATTATTGGTTAACCACTTAACCTTTCACATCCCCAATCACTTGATGGAGAGTAAAATTTTCAAAAATGTCCAATCCCCATCAATTTTCATTGGAATTTAGATATTTCTGAAAATTTTATGTTGTTGTTCAGTTGTCTTAATTTCTTGCACTGGTTCACAAACCCACCCACAAAAGGCAAGAGTACAACACATCTGAGTAAGGGGGTACAACGTACATTTCTGCAAAAAACACTTAGATTGCCCTGCATTAAAAAAATGGGAGTACAAGTGATTATAAGAAATGTTAAGGAAAGTTAATTTAAAGAGGACAGTGATCAATTGTTCAGCATTTACCGAGGATATAACAAGAAATAATCAGCTTCATTTGCAAGTGAGATACAAGTTAGATATTAGGAAAAACTCTCTCATCATAAGAATAGTTAAGCACTGGAATAAGATTCAACAGCATGTTTTGAAATCCCCATGACTAGAGGTTTTTAAAAACAGGTTGATAAACACCTGTCAGGGATACAGATACAACTGGTGCCACTGCACAAGCATGGACTAGATCAGTGGTCTCCAACCTTTTTACAACCAAGATCACTTTTTAAATGTCAGAACAAGCCAAGATCTACCACCCCATCCTTCCCCCAAAACCCCACCCATTCCTTGAAACCTCGCCCTCTCTATTCTCCTCCTCTCCATCACTTGCTATCCCAGGCCCTTATACACTCTACACTGTTGCTTTTTTTCCCCCGATTCTTCTATAGGAAGAGGTTTTTCCAACATTTGGCCTGTCTAGACTGGACCAAATGTCAGAAAAAACCCTTCTTTTGGAAGCCCTCTTATTCCTCGTAGAACAAGGAATACAGGGGTTACCAAAAGAGCATGTTTGCTCTTCCGCTTTTTTTAGTGGAAGAACAAACACGTCCCTGGATGCAGAAGAGTTTTTCCGGGATATCTCTGGAATCCCAGAAAATCTCCTGCAGTCTATCCGTACCCTCACTGGGTTGAGACAGAATGTATGCGCTCTGGGGTGGGAATGAGGGATTTGGGGGTGGGAAGGGGTGAGAGGTGCAAGCTCTGGGAGGAAATCTGGATGCAGGAGGAGGTGGAGAAGGGGATGTTGGCTCAGGGATGGGGCTCCAGACTGGGGAGTGTTGGGGTACTAAGCAAGCCACAGGCTTGTGGATGTGAGGGTGCAGGAATTTGGGTTGGAGTATGTGAAGGGCTCAGGGCAGGGGGGTCCAGTGTATGATAGGCTCAGATCTAGGGCCTGAGGGAAGGTGGGGTTGCAGGAGTGTTATGATGCTGTGGCCAGAGGAGGGCTTGGCCCCAACTGGGGGCTTGTTGGCCAGGCTTCATTTTTAAATAAAATATTATGTCAAACACAAAAGGTTTCATTGTCTTTATTTATGAGAGGGGGCAGGGAAACTGTTTTGAGTCAGAGGTCACTGACCCACAGAAAAGTAAAAAAAACCCTCCTCCAAACCCCTCCCCCCCAAGACTCACTAATGTGGCCCCAACCGTGCTGGTGGGAGCAGAGGACATGGTACTGGGGAAGGGTGCTAGTGGGTGCTAGGGTAATAGACAGGGTGCCAGTGGAGACAGGGTGCTGGGATAGGGGCAGGTTGCCAGTGGGGGCAGGGTGCCAATGGGGGACAGGGGAGAGGGGGCAAGGTGCCGGGGGGCAGGGTTAGTGGACAGGGTGTTGCTGGGGCGAGGGAGTCCCCCGCACCTGCCTCCTCCTGGGACTCCTTCCCCCCACAGAGGAGGGAAGCCCTGGCACATGCCTCCTCAGGGGACTCTTCCTTCCCCCTCCCCAAGTTCCCAGCACGCCACAGACCTGGGGGAGGGCAGCAGCCAGCACACTTCCAGAACCCCCGGAAGTGGCGCACAGCTGCAGGACTTCCGTCCACCCCGCAGGAAGCTGGCACTACCTCCACTGTTGTTGGAGGTAGGTAGTGGGATTTCTTGGGGTTGGGAGGAAATAGGGGGGGCCTGAACGCCTTGTGATCGACTGGTCAAGCCCTTGCAATCGACCAGTTGATCACAATCGACAGGTTGGTGACCACAGGACTAGATGATCTCTTCAAGTCTCTTCCTGCCCTACATGTCAATGATTCTACCTCAACTTCCTTCTCTGGATTTAAACTATTATTATTAAAAGTAACCACAAAGGCCTCGTCTTCACTAGAAAGTAGTATCATTGTAATCCAACCAAACAACTGTCTTTTTTTCAGTTTGCTTACTATATGCACTTGTGCATAGTCAGGTTCTTTAAGTACTCCTGTTAGTGTTGCTAGTTTGCTAACAATATACAACTCACTGTGAAACGAACCTTACATTTACTGTAACAAATCTTGGTTTTATAACCACAGAGTAGCAAGTAGTATTGAACTCCTATTAAGTCTCTCAAAATACCACAGTCCAAGTCTATTCAGAAATCGCTGTGCAAAGATACTTCCTTTTCATTGTTCTCTAATTTTTCTTCTTCTTGAGTCACATGATCTTTAATAGTAAGCTCACAGCTATTTGCCAAGTCTCATGACACCTTGGAAGACAGTTTCAAGATGTCATAATTATATTGTTTAAACAGCTACTAAAATGATCTCCTCTATAAAATCCTTAAGGTTTATTTCTACTAATGCAAATATATACTACTCTAGTCAAAGAGCAATATCTCAGCGAGGCCAATATTTTAGCTGTTAATGTGTAATAAAGTCATGATCGGCTGAAAGCAGAAACATAAAAGAGTAATGATTAAAGGATTAAGGTTAGTTTTAGGGTTCACTTCATCTGTTCCGAATGTTTTTATACTTCATGATTAATCTGCCATAAAATGTCTGCACCATAAGTATGGATTGCAGAAGCTTGTGATTAATTCCTCGGCATAGAAAAAAGATACCATACATAACTCTTTGGGCTTTTCTGCTCATTGTAAACCTTTTCTTGGTGGCTACTGGATCTGACATTTATTACTGTACCTAAACAAACATGAATATTCCACTTTTTTCCTTGTATTCATTAAAGATATCCATTCAACTCTATACATTTTTTTTTTAAACAGTGGAGCAAGGTTTCAACCACCATAAATATAAACTCAGTATTTATGGTGACTTTGCCCTGCTGTGCAAACAATTTATGAACTTTAACCTCCCGCCATTTAGCATTATTTGGTAATTAGCAATGTCTAGTTTCAGAGAGAAGCATCCCATTTTAAAACACAGTGAGCAGTTTTGTCCAAGCTGTTATAATTGTCAAAAAACTCATTTAACACAATTAAATTGTTTTCAACTAGCCAGGCAGAATAGTCCCACTATGTTTACTTGTGCGTTATTTTCAATTCAAGCACAAGAAAAATGGCAACATTATTGAGAACTGGGAAAATAAAATTCTCACCTGCTGGAACTCTTTTTGGGTGCATGACATTTCTACAGACATCAAAGTGCATCATGGAACACAAGTAGAAAATTTATTACTATGTGAAAAAAAATCTTTTGCTAGCTACAAAAGTAGTACGAGAACTCTCTCATTTAATTCTGACACACACATAGATAAGGCTAAATTCTCCTACATAGTGGTGCAAAAGAGAAGAATTTGATCCTCAAAAGTTTATGTTCTCAGCATGAAATTAAAAGATTTCAGAAAAAAAATGTAGTAATTTGCATTAAACAAAATGAGAAATTAAAATGTGTGGTTTAACATGTAAACTTCTTAGTACTTAATATACTACATAAAAAGAACTGCCTTTTTGGAGAGAAAACTTTCCGACATACCCCATACAAGATGTTAGATAGACTAACTGCATGCTGTTGCCTTATTTTATTACAATGTTCTAACTTTGTCCTTGGAAAGCAAACATTGAAGAGCAGATTTTCATCTTCATAACCTCAGTGTACCTTAGAGCAGTTTCTCAACAGGTGGTACACGTACCCTTAGGGGTATGTGGAGAAGTCTGGAGGGAGTACATCAACGCAAGTGAAATTTGGCAAAAAATTTCTGAGATTTTGCTCTGCAAAGGCAATCGGGGAGGGAGCAGCGGCACCTACCTATCAAATTAAATGGTCGGAGCCGCGCACCAGGCTGTCAACAGCTGGTCTGCGCATGCACCCCAGCCATGGTGAGGAAAGCTTGCAGCTGTGGCAGCTCTGGTGAGATCCAGGGCATTTCCAAGTTGGGGGGCGGTTTTGGACTGGGAGAAAAAAAAAAATCACTACCACAGCCACCTCTCTGGGGTGCTCCAGTGGGGAGAGCAGCTGAACCTGGAGATGCACATTACCTCCACCCTCGCCAGCAGCTCAGTACACCTCATCCCCATTGCCCCTTCCCCATGGCGCTGCAGAGAAGAGCTAAAAGGCAATGAAGTGGCACAATAAGCTTTGCTCCAAAGGATCTCCCCACATCAGTGGTGTACTGAGAGAAGGCAGTTGCCTCCAGGTGCCGTGTTAGCAGGGTGCTGGGCTGGGGTGGGAGTGCACAGCTCCACACGGCGAGCCCGGCGCTGGCGGGCCGCTTGTTTCCTGCGGACAAGACGCTGAGGCAGGGCCAGGTGAAGGGAGCAGGTACCATATGTCCAGTGCCTGGCTTTGAGGGAGGAGAGGAGAGGGGCATTGGGTCGGAGTGGAGGTGTTGGGGTGCCTCGCTCTGTGGGAAGGGGAGGGCACTGGGTTAGAGCAGGGGGCCAGAGGTGCCTGGCTCTGTGGGAGGGGTGGGTGCACTGGGTTAGAGCGGGGGGGCTGGGAGTACTTTATAAACAACGGTTGAGAAACACTGCCTAGAGTAACTCCACTCAAGTCAATGGAGTCATTCTAACTTCACACAGAATGATCAACACCAAAATTTGACCTAAATGTAAAGATACTATACAGGCGACCCCCAACTTACAACCGCCCGACTTACGATCCCCTGCATTTATGGCCATTTTTTTCATGCGAGATAGCACCTAAAAAACCCCAATATACATTCGCCGCTCGTATTTACGATGGCGTACAACACAGACTCCACGCATCATCCCAAAATAGGAAATGCACAAGGTCAGTCAGGCTCGCCAGTTTGCAGCTGCTACTTGAACTGCATGCATCTCCACCACACTACTTAGTTACTTTGTGCATTATTTAAACCATTTAGTTTAGTTTTCCTCCATTTCCATAGTCAATTTTGGTATTTTTAGGGTATGAAATGGGTTTTGAGGAACGGAATAGCCACTTATAATATTGAGCCTATGGGAAATAAGGGTTTGACTTACGACGCCTCAACTTATGACTGTTTTCCAGGAACCAAATAGGTCATAAGTGCGGGGGTCACCTGTATTCAAACTAGGGATGTTAAATTTAGTTTAACTAATTGACTAGTCAATAGATTTTCCATCAGCTAGTCGATTAGTCAATAAGCAGGGAGTGGGAGTTAACCCCATTGAGGCTCTGCTTTTTACACAGGCTCTTAATACATTTAAAAGGCTAAAGTGCAGCAGGAGGGATCCAGAGCTATGCTTCAGCCTTTTAAATGTTGGCTCTTAATACACATCTGGGACTAGGTGTGAGTCGGGAATCACCTGATTCCCGGCTTGTGCCAAGTCCCAGCTACCCCTACCCCCTGCAGAGATGGTGCTGGGGGGAACCGGCTTTTAACAAAGAATAAAAATCTCAACAAATCTGATTACATTCTACTTATGTGACAAAAATAAATACACATGGGAAGCATGACTTTCTGAGTTAAAGTATTAAAATTCTGTTTGATTGCTTTGGTTTTTTTTGAATGAATAATTATTTAGTTTTCAATTTACCCAACTTACAGGGATTTCTTTAGAATACTAGACTTTAAATTCACAGGTTCCTCTGAAAGCTTTTCAGTTATAAAAAGATGGCTTTCCTTCATCATCATCAATAACTGCTGTATTCCGTTCCACTTGATACTCCTGGGGGAATTCTGCACCAGTGCGTGCATGCATATTTCTTGTGCTGCACATTTTTTGTTTTTTGTTTAAGGAAACTTCCACTGAAAAGTTGTTGCAGTTCAGTCCTTTTCCCACCAGAGGGCATTGTGATGCTAGAACAGAACAGACAGTCCTAGAAAGCCCCAGACATGATAAGAAAGAGAAAGAGCCTGTCTTCTTCACTGCCGCTGGGGGGCCAGGTCAGGAGCCATGGGGAGACAGATAGTGTGGGGCTGCTGGGGGGGGGGGGGGGGGGAGTCAACAGGGGTTCATAAGGGCTACTGGGAGAGGGCATTCTGGGGCAGTGGATGAATGGAGAGTGAATACACAGGGCCATGGAAGCGAGGGGGAGATGCAGGGCCACATGAGGAGAGGTTGGGATTGCCAATTTGCCATGATTGTCCTGGAGTCTTCAGGAATTAAAGATTAATTTTTAATTAAAGACTGTCTGTCATGGGATGAAATCTCTATGAATTCTTCCAAATTCGGCAACCCTAACAGAGAAGGGGAGGTCCAGAAACACATGGAGGTGAGTTGCGGGAACATTTGAGGGAGTGCTAGGACACATGGACAGAGAAGGGGATGCAGAGCTGAAGGGGGAAAGGGCAAAACTGAACAGGGGCACAGACACATGGGGCCAGAGGCAGTGCCTGACTAAATGGGAGAGACTAAGAGATAACCAACATCTAAAGGCTCTCCATCACCTGCCCCTTCCCCCCAAAATCTGTTCCATACATTTCCCATCCATATCCAATAAATGTTTGAGTTCATACCCAGGTTCCTTTGCAGCAATTACTTTCCTCTCCCTAAGCTCCTCCATTACTTCTAACTACCCCAAGACTTCTTTTGAGTGCCTTTCTGTGCTGTAGTATAAAAGAATTATTACTCAGAGTTTTGTATTCATCTACTTAGTAAGGAACCTATTAATCAAAAAATGTTTCCTGACTCTTTTTTCATTTTCTGTATTGTTACATACTTGTTGACAGGTGTTTTGAAATACATTACCAAAATAATTGAAACTGATGTGATTGAGTTATTTTGACAAACAAAATATGCAGAATTTTGCTGAATTTTTAAATGTTGTATGTGGGGTTATTTATTTATTGAGTGATTGATTGATTGTGCAGAATTCCATCATTCTGTAAATTGTTGGGAATCAAGTCTTCTATACCATAGGAAGGCTCTAACTGAGAACTGAGTAATGGCTTCACATATGGAAACGTTTTGTATACGTAACACCCTCTCTTCTACCAAGAGAAAAGTGGAGAATTTTCTAACAGATTCAAAATATGCATATGAAAATAGCAGATTTGGAAGGTATTGTGCCTAGACATGACACATTTCTCACAAAACTGAAATAGCAAGTAATGGCTAGTTACCATATTTTTACATCTTTTTATTTTTTCAGGAATTAACTGGGCAGCCTCATAATGAATGTTGGGTTTTTTTCAGCTACAAAATTCTGACTTTGAAAGGAAGAAACAGGATTCTTAATTTTTGATTTTTTTATGGGCTACTCAGCTATGAGTTTAACATATATCTTCTTGGAATTGTCTCCCCCATCTCTAAATCATATCTACGTGAAAGTAGAGAAGTTCATCTGAAAATATAACAGCTCTCTGCTATGGGGGATTCTTCTCCACTATCTTTTTACCCTTTGATATTATGAATGGCTTATGTTGGACATATTATGCAAATTTACAGAAATCCAGAGGAAGGAGGAGTTCAAAGTGATATCAGAAATACTCCCCCTGATAGCTTTATAGATTAATTTAAGATTTCTATATGTGATTTGTGTGTGTACATCACTACAAGTTATTCGCTCCTTATGCAGATTATCAAAATTAAAGCAAATTTAATAACAACAATATACAAAGAACTTCAACATTAATCATCTAACTTATCCTGAACTACGGATACCAAGTGGCAAGTGGGCTCAATCAAATAAAAATAAGCACAACATACTGCCCCTATTTTAAATTAGGACTTGAAGCTTCTCTGTCTTCACCAGACCCCCTTCATCCTTTTTCATGAACAAATTTAATTAACGAGTAGTCCTGTGCCACCTTAGAGACTAACAAAAATATACAGCATCATGAGCTTTCATGGTGTTGAAGACCCACTTCATCAAATGAATTCAACTCCTCTGATGAAGTGGATCCTAACCACAAAAGCTCATGATCCTATATATTTCTGTTAGCCTCTAATGTGCCAAAGGACTACTCGTATTTAAAGTTACAGACAAACATGACCACTCCTCTGAGAAATTCAATTAACTCCTCTTCCTATTTCAATGGTGGAATTTCAAACCATTCTTAAGCGATTGCACAGAGCAGAGACCTAAAATACATCCTATGCTAAAGAGAGTGCTTCAGTGCTGCTACTAGGGAGAAAGAAGGATAAAGAATAATGACAGACAACAAAGTTTGGGTGTAGAAATCTTCCATCAAGAAGAGTAGGCCAGCCATGCCAGAAGAAAGACTGGAGAAAAAGGATATGGTTCAATTAGTCTGTGAATTTATTCACCAAAAACATCTGGTAATATTTGTTATAAGTACGGATAACCTGCACTGTACAGGTTATCATTTGTTTAATTATTTACACCCAATCCTCAAACTGAACCCTGCCACACTTTTCTCTGAGGAAGAGGGTCGGTGCTCCACTGCACCAGATACAGGAGCTAACCCTGCTGCAGCTCTGCCTTTTAAATGTATTAAGAGTCTAGTGGCTCAATACATTTAAATGGAAGAAGCAAAGTGGGGGGATCGGGTGTGAACCGAGAATCAGTTTATTCCTGGCTTGTGCCTCATCCCCCACCTTACCTCTGCCTCCCCTTCCCCAGCTCCCCCCAGCACTGGCTCCTGCTCCTCCCGCCCCCATTGCTGCCTCTTTCTGATAAGATAGCAAAGGGTGGGGTGGAAGTGACTAGTCAACTACTCAACTACCCGATAATCAGGTAGTTGACTAGTCACTTACATCCCTACTTGGGCTCATAAGTTAACCTGCACAGTTACACGCACCCTCCCCCCCTTGCTGCCTCAGTATCAGAGGCAGCTTGAGGGGGTGGAGGAAGGTGGGAGCCAGAGTGCAAGGGGGGCCAGTTTTTAAGCCAGTTTCCATCTGCGCATGTCAGCTTCTGTGGAGCTGCATGCCCACCCCCTGACACCACGCGCTGCCTCCCACAGAGGCAGTAGCAGGTGAATCTGTATCAGAAGCAGTGGGGGAGAGGGTGGGGGGGAGGCATGCTGAAGCCAGTGCTCATGGGA
The DNA here is from genome assembly GCF_052426305.1 of Pelodiscus sinensis. Lineage (NCBI taxonomy): Eukaryota > Metazoa > Chordata > Testudines > Trionychidae > Pelodiscus > Pelodiscus sinensis. The sequence goes on along the minus strand of NC_143055.1, from coordinate 58,054,984 downwards.
AGCCACCTTAAAAGGCAGCTGCCTGAGAGCACCTATTTCCACATGCCCCATTGCGTGTAAACACATAACCACTGAAAATTTCAGCGGTTCCATGTTTAGAAAAATTAACGTATTTTAACATCCCTAATTATACCTAACTCCCCATCACCACTACACCAGATGTCAAGTCCACGCTCCCTTTATTGCTAGGTTTGTCTTTGGATTTCCATCAAACAGGAACTCAACAGAAAGCCAAGCTGGAAGTACCTAACCATTTCTGAATAGGAACAAATTTTGCATTATTAAAAACAAGCAGATACATTTTTGAAAGCTAGTCAAAATTATTTTCTGAGCTAAAAGAATGCCTTTTGCAAAACCAAAATGTTGGAGAAAATTTCAATTTTGCCTAAACATTTAATTTTTTCAGTCAGGAAAAATCAAAATGATGTGCCCTGCTACAGGATTCTTGTCAATTTTCACTTTCTGACAGGAAAATAATAGACGCGGTGTAGATGCGGTTATTTCGAGAGAAAACCCTTCTCTCGAAATAACCCTTATTCCTCATTCAATGAGGTTTGCCGGTAATTTTGAGAGAAGAGTTTTCTCTCGAAATAACAGCATCTACACTGCGTCTGTTATTTCGAAATAGTGCCACAATGTGAATATGCAAATGAAGAGTGGAATATTTAAATCCCGGCTTCATTTGCAATTTCAAATGTCTTCATTTGCAGCCCTCTCTCAAAGAGGGTGCAAGTGTAGACATACCCTAAATTAGAACAGTATCTTATGGCCTAACTTAGAGTATGTCTACACTAGCCCCCTAGTTCGATCTAGGAAGGCTAATGAGGGCGACCGAAATTGCAAATGAAGTGTAGGATTTAAATATCCTGCACTTCATTAGCATGTTCCCGGCCAGTCACCATTTTAGAAATTGACTAGCCTGAAGTAACTGCCCATGTCTACACGCGGCAGTGAAATGGGATTCCGAATTAAAGCCCTACTTCGAATTAGCTGTTATTCCTCCTGCAATGAGGTTTACCAGCAATTAAGAGTGGCAGCAATTCTGGGGTACGGTTCTTTTTTTTTCCTCCTCACTTCATACCTTATTCTCTTTTTTAACAGAGTATATTGGAACTATAGTTAAGAAGAAAAAATATTCATTTAAAAGACTGCAGACAACGTGTGAAATAAATCTATCAATAGTGCAGTCACATATCTTCAAATTCTTGTTAGAGTATTTTTATAAAGAATAGTAGTCATGTGATAAATTAAATTCTGTCTCCATATGTACAGCTATATTCTGACCTCAGTCTGTATGTGCAATCCCCATTGATTGCAACTGCAGTATTACAGTCCGGGACCAATTCAGAGTTCTCTTAATTTCAATAAGACCAAAATTTAGATGACCACAGCAAGACTGCACATCTTCATTTTTTCCTCTCTTCAAAATATATCAAATAAGTAAAAGCTAATCATATAATTAAGATATACATTACAAGGTTTGTGGCAGAAATGGCTAGGGAATAAATTGACACAGTTTGAACAATTAAAAAATTGTAGCTAAATGCAATTTTGGCTTTTTAGCAGCTTTAGCACAGGACTTAACAAAAGATGTTTGATCCTAGTTTTGAAATGTTGGCTCAACCAGGATGAAGAACCACAATGTTAAACAATAGAGGTTTCCTTTATATAAAGAAGTATAACACAGTGTAGCCACAAGTCCTTCATTTCCTCACTAAGTAACTCTCCAGCGATATCGGAAACCCTTGGAAGTTGTTTGCAGCTGTAGCTATTTCCTATTACACTTTACTCAGTCTCCTGATCAGCCACAGAAAACTGACATTGCTTTGAAGGGTAGGAATAGTTATAAACTGATATGAGAACGTGACCTGGACAATCTGCCATTATACCCAATGACTATTAACCTTTTAGGACTTTACAATGCTCTGGATTAGCGAAGACTAGTAAATTGACAGCAGGATCCTTACACTAAGTATGAACAAAATTTTAATCTCATTGTTTATGGTTAAACTTTCTTCAATTAAATTAAATCGATATTATATGGCAGGACTCATGTATAAAAATGAAGGTGGAATTTTCTAAAAAAGCCTATAATTCAAACACAAATGTTAGCATTATGTACATTTTAAAGGTCCAAAGGTTATGTTTTGAATTTCAGAAGCTGCCACATACTAGCAAAATTCCTAACAGCCTTTTTTATTTAAAAAAAAAAAAAGTAGTATTCAAGAACTTTAAAAAAGCCAAAAATGTAGCAAAACTATCAGTTATATCAAAAAAGTTATTTCAAAAGAACATAAGGGTTTCAAAATCAAGAACCCATAAGGAAATACCAGGATTAACACGGCCCATGAAATTTTAATCCATTTCCCTTCTATGTACATGTTACAATATCCTTCCTGAAAGACCGTAAGAAAATAGATTATTTTAAAAAATAAATAAAATGAAGCAGGTTTTTAAAATTATATATTTCATAGAAATTAAATAGATTTATTATAAATAACAGAAAAGTAAATTTGAAAGGATTACAACTTGCTTTAAGGGCTAAATTTATGATAATCTATTAAAATCATTTTTTTTTTTTTAAACACAAAAATATTAAGTGGTACATATTTCCAGCCAGTCTTAGAGAAAGTCAAATAACTGAATTGGCTGAAGCCACTGGCTGAGCACCAGAGTTTGAAGTGCTTTTGACAGCACTAGCTTCTTCTGCTACACTGAGAGAATGTTTTTCTTCATTTAAGTATATTGAAATAGTTCATTTCAATGATTTGTTCACCCAAAGTTAAGCAAAAAAAGCTTATTTTTCTCTTCCAATCTCTGAATAAAAAGTAGGTGAGAGAAGATGAAATCTACTACCTAGAAAGTACCAATGTTGTAGGTGGAGGTGCACAGATTAAGGCAAAAATTGTAAAAAATGTCCGTAAATTTTGGCTGCCCAGATTAAGATACCTACTACCTGATTTTCCAAAGATATTAGCATTTTCATAACATTTTATATGTTAACAAAAGATCAAACTGACTTCAGTTGCAGTAATAAATCACTCAGCACTTCTACAAGCTTGATCCTAGGTGTCTCATATTGGGCACCCAGAAAGCAACTAACACCGATTTAGCAACTACCTGTGATAATCTGGGTTTAAGCAAATTGACTAGGATCACACAAGAGCTCGGTGGCAGAGGCAGAAGCCAATTCTTCAGCGTGACATTCAACTTCCTGAAACAGGAGGCCATCCTTTCTCTTCCTGTAATCCCCCATTTCATTCTCTAAACACCACCTGTTTTTTTCCCCTCCACACACCTCAAAACATTATCCTTTCAGGTCTCACTCTGAAAGGTGGTCTACACCTAAAACATAGTCCAACACAGCTACCTCAGCTGGGGGTTGGGGGGAGTTCACACTCAGAAACATAATTAAGATAACGGACACAAAAGGCAGAATCGAACCTGGGACCTCTGGAGCTTAGAACAGTGAGTTAGACAGACTCACCACATAAACTAATATGGTAGAGTCTACCATATTAGTTTATGTGGTAGAGGCTCATGTTCTAAGCTCCACAGGTCACAGGTTCAATTCCACCTGTTGGTATCATGTAGACACTACCGGGTAGACACTCAAGCTATAAAAACAAGTAGTCCTGTGGCACCTTAGAGTCTAACAAAAGTATAGGTAGTATTGTGATGGGGCAGGCATACCCCACACTAGATTGGGAGGGGTGAAAACCCTGAGAGTGGAGGTAGTCCCACCCCTTCGACCCAACATGGCATGCTCCAAATGCTGGGGCAGTATAAAAGGCCAAGGAGCAGCTCAGTCTGGACTGGCCAGTGAAGGGGAAAGTTCGCTAGATGGAGCTCCCGCGCTGTTACAGCCCGCAGTCCACATAGAGGGAGCTGAAGGGCCAGAAGGCAGTGACTTCTCAACCCCTACGGAGACCCAGGGAAAAACCATAACTGGAGAATGGGGAAAACCAATGGCTATGTGGGACAATGCCCCAACGGGACAGGTAGGAAGCAACCCAGGGAGGGTGCAAGAGCTGCCCCTCCCACCCAGGCATCCTCAGCATGTTTTGGCTGGACCCCCTGCTAAGAGGGAGCGGTAGGCAAGCCCCATGCTCATAGGGCCCTGGGTCAGGACCTGGTGAGGCAGGATGGGCCCAGGTCTCCAAACAGGAGCAACCCGCTGCACTCATTGACTCTGGCTATTAAGCCTTGCTGCCCTGAAGTAAGAGGCATGCGGCGGTGACCAATCAAGTGGCGACCGCACTCTGGAATAGCCCTATTATTGTGGCAGGGTGGGCAGATACCGCCGTAAGTATCATGGGCTTTCATGGGCAAAACCCACTTCTTCAGATAATGATCTGGAGTAGAAATGAAACAAACTATAAATGACAGAAAAGCCCCTTTTAGCTCTGTAACTAGTGTCTATACTACGAGCACTATGGTGCTGCAGCTGGAGCACTGCAGCCAGAACTGCTGACAAAACTGCCACGGCCCTGGGCAAGACGTGTGCATGGCAGTGAATCCTGGCCCCCGAAAGGGGAGGGCCTCAGGTGAAAGACGTGAGGCTGGAGCTAGCATCCCTCAGCCATTGTTCAGTACTGTCTGGTCCTCGCCACTGTGGGCTTTGGTGGCAATTTAAACAGTCCAGGGTGCTGGCCACTGCCTTAGTAGTGGTGACTGGGATCCCAGGGCCCTTTTAAATGACTGGGCCCCATGGCAACTACCCCTTCCACCCTCCCCTCCCCCATTGGGGGATCTGACTGCAGCTGTGCTCTTGTAGCACTTACAGTCTAGACACACCCACTGTTAATAATATAGCTTGAACTCTAACAAAGAGCCTGGTTTATACCACAGTAGAGCAGAACTAATACACCTATGTGAAACATATATTCAAAGGCTGCCTTGCTGTGAGTCAATCAACCCCCTTTGTTTGTGGGCTACAACTTAATGGCTGTAGTCCAGAGGTAATTAACAAAACTCCTTTTTACCATCTGAATTCAAGTGTTTTACCTGCTGAGCCATTATTACTTGGTCTGTTAAAGCGCAACCCTTTTCTTTTAGTGGACTTTTCAGGATAAGAAAAAATGATAAAAACAGTACAAAATTACAGGAAATAATAACAGAAAAACAGCATCCTGCCACAAGAGGATTTCACTTTCAGGAAATATATATTTTAAAGTAATTGCATTATGTAAAATAAATGAAACAAAAATGCACTGCATTACAAAAGAATTCATGAACACAACTCATCAAATCCCTTCAGAATAGATAAATATAACTCTTCTCTAAAATGAAGTAAGTGACTTGTCAAATATCAAGTCAAACAGAGTCAGATCTCCTAAGTCACTATCCTATACTTTTATTTAGCTATGTAAAAGCAAACAAGAGGTTTGAAAGTAACATCCTACACTAAAAAGTTGTCACTAACCAGTTGACTAGTCGACCCTGGGGAGTATCCCCATAGATCGCAATCTGGGTGGAGTGGGGCTGCTGGGAATGGACAGGTTCCCTGCTTGCTCTAGCCCCATGCCTGTCCATTCCCAGAAATAGGGCCAGCGCAGCCTCATGTGTGAGGGAGAGAGAGAGGGCAAGAATCTTGGTGTGCTGCTCCTGCCTGCAAGCATCATCTCCCTCGGCTCCCATTGGCCGGGAACGGAGCTGAGGGGGAGAAGGGGCAGCGCAGAGACACGTGCTCCCTGGCCATGACCAAAGGGGCACATTGACTCCTTCCAGGAGTGGTGTGTGGGCTCATGGTAGGCAGGGAGCCTGTCTCATCCTTGCTGTGCCATGGACTGGAAGCCACTGGAAGTTAAGTGCCTCCCCACAGGAATTCACACACCAATCCACAGCACTCCAAGGCCTTGCCCTGGCCCTTCTTCAAGAACAAGCATCCCTGACCCTTCCTGCACCTGAAGTCTCAGCCCTAAGCACCCTCCCAGAGCCAGCATATGCACCATATTTGCATTCTGATCTCACTCCTGCCCCCCAACCTGCACTGCTGCCCCAGCCCTGAACCCTCTCTCAGAGCCAGCAACCTATACCCCCTCCTACACCCTCAAGCCCCATCCTGTGCCCCCAAAGCACCTGGACCAGCGCCAACCCCCCTCTCAAAGCCAGTATCCTGTTCTCCTTTCTGCACCCTAAACCCCTGCCGAGCCCAGTGAAAGTGGGTAAGGGAGAGAAAGGAGATGGCGAGGTCGCTGTAGGGCTTTGAGTAAGAGGCAGGATAGATCTTGGGTTGCCCTTAAATTGAGAAAGTGATCTTGGGCATAAAAAGTTTGAAAACTACTGCACTATAGTGTCTCAAATACATATTTATCTGAATCTGTTCCAGGAGGGTCCCACTATACTGATGAAATCATGGATATGAGGAAAGATCAAGACTCATCTTGTTTTAGATTTTCTTCCTCAGCTGAAATCCACCACTGGAAAAATTCCATCTTTCCTCTCCTCAGTATGCTTGTGTTTAAATAGCCACTCTGTGAACTGGCAGCATCTGTGAAAGGTTAGCACTACATATAATTGTGTGGAATTTTTTTATACATTTGTTTTCTATATAGCAATTCATACCTCTAGCAGGCGTCTCATTGCCTCCCAAGCATCCCCTTGTCACTAGGTGTGGCACTGCTGTGGCCAGCCTCAGCTTCTCCTCTTACAAGGTAACACTGAGGGCACACTCATCTAGGTCTAGGAGAAGCCAAACACTATAAATAAAATGTTATGAAACAAGTACAAGTCGTACCTCCCTTAACCAGGACGCCGTGGTCTGGCAACATCTGTGGTCTGGCACGAACCAAAGATGTTCCTGGACCACAGAGCCCAGGAAGAGAGAGGTCTGGTGGTGGGGCAGGAGCACCGTAAGGGGCACCAGAGACTTAGCTGGGAGCCCAGAATACATATGTGGTCGGGAGAGGGGACGGATAGCATGGTGGGGAGTTCTGGCCCCAGCAGAGCTCCCTGGCCCCAGCAGTCGGGGAGCTCTAGCCTGGCCGCAGCTGTGAAGCTCCAACCCCAGCGGCAGCCAAGGAGCTTTGGCCCCATCCCCTGTTGTGGAGATTCGGACGTGTTTTGGCTCTAGAGGCCAGAGAACTCCAGCCTTAGCCCCAGCAGCAGCCAGGGAGCTCTGGCCATGGGCCGTGAAGCTCCGTCCCTGTCCTTCCACCCTGTCCCAACTGCAGAGCCAGGAGGCTGCGGAGCTCTGCCCTGACTGCACAGCTCTGGCCATGGCACTCCAGCCCCTGCACTAGCGGGGCCAAGGATAGCAGCAGGGGCAAGCTAGAACCCTACCCCAGTGGCAGCACGGTCATGAGGGCAGGAACCTTTTCTGGCTCAGCAAATCCCCTTGTTCAGGACCAGTCAGGTTCTGAGGGTGCCGGACCAGCAAGGTCCAACCTGTACAAAGATTTAAGCCTTTTACCTCAGAGCATGCACAAAACTTTACAGTCCCAAACCAAAGTATCTCCAAGTTTCAGCAGCTGTAAGGCCTCAGGCGTCTCCACAGCCCAGCTAGCTCTGTAATCTCTCTCCCAGTTGTTCAGGGTCTCTTCCAGGCATCCTTGCTTGGAAAGCTTTTGCTTAGTTTAGATTCCCTAGCAGCTCCTCTCCTCTGGAGCTTCCTTTCTTCTCAGGAACTTTTTTCAGCTGAGGTCTCGTAAGCCCTTTTTTAGGACCATGTGCTCTTTAATTAAGTGCTTTCTATCTACTTAAACAGGTGAATACAGGGCAGATCATTCTCTCCACTGCAGCTTGGTACAAGTATTCTAGGCATCTGCCTTAAAGGGCCAGCATTATGACAAATCTATAGGGCTCGCCGAACTGCGGCGAGCCCCGCTCGCCAGCCACGCTGTCCGGCAATCTGCGTATGCAAAGATTGTTCTGCACATGCGCAGATCGCCGGAACCCAGCTCTTCCGGGTTACAATCTACTCGCCCTTGGCCCTGCAAATCTATAATAATATCTGAAGCCTCTCTCCTGAAGTAAATGGCTAATAAAGCAATATGAAAAATATCAGAATCAAATTTCTTTAGTCCTTTGTGTTTGCCTATCTGACTCCAGCAATTTCTTTCCCGAACACCTGGATCTTTTCTGACTTCCACTCAAAGTAATAAAGAGCCTCATTTCCATATATAAAAGCCAGTAATTAATCAATTTTTTTGACTATGCAATGCCTTCTGCCTTGCCATAAGATGGAAACAGGGAATAAGTAACAAAAGGCATATACATTTTTGGTGAGGACATTTAATTTCATTTATTTGTGGGGGTTTTTTTTATGCTGTTGTACTTCTTGTTAGATGTCATCTATTTGTGCAGGCCTGGGAGCAAAGGAAAAGGTAGATATATTAGTCTGAAATCACCATTTTCCATATTATTTAGATATAGGATTTTAACAAAGTTTTGGTCTTCTGAATCCCCTGTTCAATGGGAAAATGGCATTGGGGGCTAGAGTAGAGCAGGAAAGGGAAATGCAGAATTACTTCCTTTGTTCCCTAGACTTTGTGGTTGGAGAGTGAAACCACTGCTTGTACTAGTAATACTAACCTGCCCAGAGAGGGTAGCAGGGTGTGCATAAAGTCAAAGCTCAGCTGTTATATACATGACTCCCAGGATCCCCAAGAGGCATTTTCAGTTGACTCAGCAGAAATGCTTCCTGGGATTCCAACTGTAACTTAGCATCTCCACATACCTTACACATACAATGCAAAGTTGTGCCCTAAAAACTGATATGATTAAACTGAGAATCAGTGACAAAGTTCCGCATTTGTACCACTTCCTGTACCTTTAATAAAAGGCTAATGAAAAATAGCATACATATCTCGTTAATGTTTTCTACGGTCATCCAAAGGCAGATATTAGCTGATCATTTTCACATTGTTTGAAGTAATGTTTACTGTTTTAATTAGGGATGTAAGCACCTAGTATAGTAAGAACTATCAGAAAGAAAGCAAGGGGGCAAGTACCATGACCGTGGGGGACAGCACAGGTCGGGGGCAGTGGGGAAATGGCATGAGCAAGGATTAGAACAGTCCCACTCGCACCGGTCCCACTGCTGCTCCTCTCCCTTTCAAATGTACACGAGTCGCCTGAGGCTCTCGTACATTCAAAGGAAGAGGCCCAGAGGGGAACCTGCACCAGTGGGTTCCCGCTGTCTGCATTTCAAAGGGAGAGGCACAACAGGCACCCCCCTCATTAACTAATTGAGTAGTCAATGGAAATTCCATTGACTACTTGATTAGCTGATTAATCGAAATTTAACATCCCTAGTTTTTATTTCATTTAAAAGTGACAACAGTATTTAGCTTTCCAGCTCTCCATTCTTACACACATTTAGGTACTTCTATTTTCAGCATCATTCCTTTCTTTTATTTATGCTTCTTGGTTAGATACTGTGAAATTTCTATATTTTCCCCAAATTTTCAGAACACAACAACAGAACTGTATCTGGTAAACTGGAGAATGTTTTTATTCTCAAATTATATGCCAGATTATTAACTCTTTACAATGGTGAACAGTTACACACGTACTGTAGTCCATATTGATTTCAGTGGATTTACTTAAATCAAAAAATGGCAGATAATTGATCCAATGCTAATTGCCTATCAATATTAAGCACAAGAGAAAAAAAACAGAAGCAGCTTGAAGGAAAGTTACATGAGGGTCATATTATGTCCAACATGTTTAAAAAATACTTTCTGAATTATGTCCATTCCACTGCATTTACACAGGACAATAAATTAATAGACATGTAGAATATATACATACCAGTTTTGAGGTTTATTGAGAAGAATCCTTGTGGGTTTCCACTTGTAATCTTGTAGGTCAATTTTTCACTAGAGCTGGAATCAGGATCAAATGCCTCAATCTGAATGACAGATACATCCTTAGGTGAATTCTCTATGACTTCTGGGTAATAAACAGGTTCTGTTGTCTGTGGAGCATTATCATTAACATCCCCAACTTCTATGTAGATGTCAATGAAAGAAGACAAAGGTACAACACCATGGTCTGTTGCATAAACAGTTAACCAGTAATGTGAAGTAGTCTCACGGTCCAGCCAATCAGCCGTTTCTATTACACCTGTTGAAGAAGAGGGACAAAAAGCAATAATATTAAATGCCCATAAATATAAAGAGCATGTCAGAAAACAAAACAAAAACACCACCAAACCCAAAACATGAATGACAAAGATTCTACAAGCTGTGCATGTATAGGCTAACCCGAATATTTAAAAAAAAAACATTAGTATTAAAAGGGTCTGAATTTGTATAATGTATTATTTCAATATTTGTAAATCTATTTTCTTTTCTAACCTCCCTGGAGAATTAGCTTATCATTTAACATTCCTGCCCCAAAGATATTAATTACGACTTATTTGAAGTCTTTGGACTTTATTTACCCTCTTGTTACAGTACAAGTTCAACACTATATTAGGTTATCTAAGTAATTTAGCACCAGAAGTTTTTGATTATTTTCTGGAAAAGTTAGTGTGTAATACGAGAAATAAAATTAAAATAACCTTTTACTTGTAAACCAGAAATACATATTTCAAGCACAGTAATCAACATTTCATAATCACCACCAGATGTCACTATGGAAACTGGTTGTGTAAAATATAGAAAAGGGTAGGGCTAAGATAAAGAGAAGAACAAATGAGAGTTCTGTATATTACAACACATTGATACTCTGCATAGGATGATGTTGAAAACAAAATAGATAATAGTGTGTCTAGTTTTTTTTCAGAGGAATCCGCTCAAAACAGCAATGTACTGCATAGACAAGATACTACTTTAAAATAAGTTGGTATTTTATATTTTCCTCTTATCAATGTTTACCTAAAATTTTCTTAGCCCCCACCTCCCATATAATAATCATACACAATCATTGCGTCTTTGTTAAGCAGTTGCTAATTAGCCATGGCCTTCAACCTGCAAGCATAATTTCTGAATATCCGCAGTGCACAAACAGGCTTTTTTTTTAAAACTGCATTGGTCTATAATCCCCCACTCCGAATTTCTAGGAACCATTTCTATTATTTACTCCTGTTGTACTTTTTATATCTTTTTACTTCTTAAGAAGATTTACTTCAGAGTTAATGAACCAGGTTAACAATACTGACTTCACTTTTAACCACAGTATTTCCATAGAAACCCCCAGTACTGAATGTGGCATGCAAGCATTTCAATTGTACAATCTATGCAAGCTAGGCTGTACAGTTATTTATTCTGTGGCATCTTTGCAAATGCAACATTACATTAATTTCCTCCTAGCCTGGCTTTCAACAGGGCCTCTCTACCACTTGAAGGTTGTGTAGAATGCTCAACCCAATTAATAAAGCATATCACCACAATATGCCTCTCCTACATTCTTAACATAGAATATCATGAAATAAAATGGCAAATTCATTTAAAAATGGTCCTCCATTCCAAAGCTCTCAGAAGGGTAGACTTTAACTTCCATCACCCTCCTTAGTTACAGTGACTCCTAATGCTATGAATAGAGTGTTGAAGTCTTAGTCTCTTGACATCTCTCTCCAACATTAATGCATGAAAACAAAAGAACCCCATGTTCAGAACAGAACATAAGAATAGGGTTGCCAGCTTCCTAATCACAAAACACCCTTAAACCCCACCCATTCCTCAAGGCCCCACCCTAGCTCACTACATTCCTCTCCCTCCTTTACTAGCTCTCCTCCACCCTGGCTCATTTTCACTGGGCTGGGGCAGGGGATCAGGGTAAGGGAGGGGGGTGAGGGCTCTGTGGTGGGCCCAGTGCTGAAGGGTAGGAGAGAGCTCCAGGTGGGGCAGGAAAAGGGGGTTGGTGTGTGGACTCTGGGCAACATTTACCTCAGAAAGCTCCCTGGAAGCAGTGTTATGTCCCCCTGGGTCCTAGGCAAAGTGGTGGCCATGGGGCTCTGCATGCTGTGGTAACCAGCAAATGGGAGCTGCTGTCCCAGTGCTCAGGTTGAAGGGAGCATACAGAGCCCCTGTGGCAGTCCCTTCATCTAGGAGCCTGCCAGCCTTGCCATGCCAGCAGTGCTGCCAAGAGTCACCAGGATCCCTTTACAACGGGGTGTTCCAATAATAAATTAGACACACCTGGCAACTCTAATACAAATGGACTATCACGGTAACAACCAAAAATATGACATTCCTGAAAATTTATTTTTAGTTTAATTACAGATAAGGTTTGAGTTCATAACATGATTTCTACAAATTCTTCACCATGACAAATTGTGATTTTTGTGAAAATGTACAATGAAAGACCTACTGATTAATTAACCACTGAATGACTCATCTAGCACAGATCTCTACCCAACAGGATCGCACTGGCTTTGAGAATTCTTGCAATTTTAACTTGCTCCAGGGTCACATGCACTGTAAGTTTGCATTAGTGATCAGCAACAGGAAGCCTGAGCTACCTAAGCTGACAGTGAGAGTGAAATGAATCATTCTTTCATTTTTTCTTGTTGGAACAAATCCCAAACTGTTGAACAAATATTTCTACAATAAGACTGATACTTAAAAGTCTGAATCAGATTAAACAAATGAAAGAAGTTCATTCTGTGGAACAGCCGAAGAAACTATAACACTGATATCTGTATTGGGATCTGAACTTAATATCAAAAATAAAACATTACCTGATGCAAAGATTCCTCAAATATGCAAACAAAATGTGGCAGAAACACAAACTTCTCCACCTCCTTACATTTTAGAACAGGTATCAGTGACAGACACATTAGAGAAGACAGATACCTTATTAAAAATGGGCACACATATATTCTAAGAATTAAGTTATTCTGACAATATTAAAAATGAAGGCACAAAAAGCCACTACTTTAGCATGCAGTACATGCAAAAGAGGGCTGGAAGAAATGAAGTCAAGCAGCTTTCCCTCACCCTTTGCATGCAGGTCAGCCACAATTTCTTTTAGTGCCAAACCTACATTCCTAGTTATTATTCCTGGTTAGTAGAGCTAAAGAAGTGGGCTGTGCCCACAAAAGCTCATGATACCATCTACATGTTTTGTTAGTCTATAAGGTGCTACCAGACCATTTGTTGTTTTTTCCTGTACAGACTAATTCGGCTACCCCCTGAAGCTTCTGTGTGGATATGGCTCATCTTTGACTTTCTCCCTTCTCAGCAGGCCAGCTCTGAGGTTCAAAATGAGGGAGAACTACCAATCCAATGTGTACTTCTTCAAAGGAATTCTGGTTGTGACAAGACAGATTTTTTTCTAGGGCTTCCCCTACACACAAATATATACTGACACCACATTCCATTATTAAAAAAAAAAATCACAGTCTGGTGTGTATCAGACACCATACACAAAATCATGCCTTAAAATCTCTTATCAGTCCTACTCCCTCAGCTCTGTCCTTATGTCAGTGATCACCAGCCAGCAGATCGGGATCTACTGGAGATCTTGGAGCCTCTGTCAGGTGATCCTGACTGGTTTGGCCAAGATGCTATCAAGTTCAGACACTTAAGCTGCCCCTCCACCCACTGCTGCTCATCTCCTGGCCTTTGCCTTGGAGCTGCCCCTCTCCCTGGGGAGCCTCCTGCTTGCTGTACAGGGGAGGGGAGGCAGAGGAGGGGTGTTGTTGTTAAGATTCCCTCTCTCACTCTGTATCCTTTCTCCACAAAGCAGAGAGGGGGGAATAACTTGGACTTGGGATGGAGTTTGCTGGCTGCTTTAAGGAGTGGTCCAGGGCCAGTGCAGGGGTGAGTTAGCCCCACTGCACCACCAGCCAGGAGCCACCTGAGGTAAACAGTGCCCAGTCGGAGCCCACATCCTGAAGCCCTACCTCAGTCATGGCCCCCCTCCCGCACCCTAAGCCCCTGCTCCAGTCCCGAGAACCCAACCCTCTGCCCCAGCCTGATGAAAGTGAGTGAGGATGAGTGAGAAGGAGGAGGGAGTGAGCAGGGATGGTGCCTCGGAGAAGGAGCAGGTGGGGCAAGGATATTTATATTTGAGGTAGATCTTGGATTGTACTTAAACTCAAAAAGTGATCTCATGCTTAAAAAGGTTGGAGACCTTATATAAAAAGTCCCATGTTAAATCTTAAGGAACACTGAAACACACAAAAACACACTAAATTCAATACAATTTGCAGTCTCTGATCATAAAAGTACAGAACTGGAACAGATCAGCTAAACAAGAATGGAGATGCTTTTCACAGGTATAACGATATTTTCTTTCCTATCGCTGGTCCAGGACCAATGCTCCCAAAAGTGTCTTGCTCCTTGTACTGGACTGCCAACTAATCCTCTTCTCAATATTATTCTAGTAGCCCATCTCACACAAGAGTTAGAGCACAGTAATACTTTATGGTAGCTTAACTAATGCTTTATACCATCTGAAAGCCAACTTTCTAAGCTTTAAGACAGAATAAATCATTGGATTATAGCTCTAATGGTTTTCAAGAGAGCAGTCACAAAATTATGCATGACTTCAAACAACAAGAAAAACAAGACCAAAAAGAACAAAATTCAGAAAGGTGTGATTTTTGTGAGCATCCAAGGCCAATAAATAAATACTTTATCCACTGGGATAGCTGTGGGTAGAGTTTCCATCTTTTCAGCAGTATGAAAAAAAATATTGTTTCTAGCTCTGGTGGTTACAAGGTATCAGGTCTTAAGCTACATGAGATTGACATCTATCCCTCCAACTTCCATTGCTTTTTTGGAATGGGTCCAAGAACAAATATAGCAAGTGCTCCACTTTAAGTAAATATAAATTTCAATTCCTGATTGTGCTACAGTTGGCTCTGATCCATGCTCTAAGTCCATCACTTTAACAAGTGCTTATATTCATGTGAATTAAAACATTCACAAACACAGAAAGTTTGAGATATATATTTCTGAATGTTTTCCTACCATTCAATGCCTCCAGTTGACCTGCTTTCATGACAAAGGATGAAGATGCTGAAGGATGATTTTCTTATCACACGTAAGCCAGTATTTCAGAATGTACTTATTAGCAGGGCTCGACAAACAATACAATCTACTTGCCCGTGGCGAGTAGATTTCAGCCACGTGCCCCGTTCATTCGCGGCACGCGCATGCGCGTTGTGGCTCTTGCGCATGCGCAGTATGGCGCTGGCGATCGGTTTTCACTGCCGTTCATTAAGCCCTGCTTATTAGAATGAAGAGGAAAGGTAGAATATCTACATGTACATAATGTGCAATGCTCTCACTTATATTAAGGCCCTTTTATATCAATCTTGCAGTATAAAAGGTCTTAAAAGTGGGACTAAGTTACATTTATCCCCACTGAAAGGTCTTTGTTCGTTTACATTGCCAGAGTGGCATAAAGAGGTTTTAAAGTAAATAAGAATCTGGCTTTTTTTTTTTTAAGCATCACTGTTTCCATGTTGTTAGGCAGTTTTTATGGAAGGTGTATCCCTACATTTTAAGCACTTTATGGCAGGAGAGAGTAATCGAAGGCCCAGGGGCTAGATGCACCCCCATGGCTCAGGGCTTCACCCCAGCATTAGCGAGCCCACACTGGAGCTCTAGTCCCCTCGCCACCCCATCACAGGGCCGGAGCACATAAAATCTACTAGCCTGTGCCCCTCTGGCTCTGTTGTTTGAGGGGAATACAGGGAGTGTCTCTCTCCTTCTCAGTCAGGGGACCACATCAATGGGAAGGAGGGGTTGTTTTTGGCTTCTCTCTTGCATGCAGCCTCCAACTGATTTTTCTGTGGGTCAGCGGCTCCCAACCTAAAGCAGGTTCCTAATCGCTCCTTTACTGATAGCTGAGTTTGAGGTCAAGTTCTTCACCCATTTACACAGTAGCAAATTTAGGGTCAGATTTTGCTCCAATTGGAGCTGAAGACTTCAGTAAGAGGCACTCAGTAAGAACAGAAGTTCTTCAATGATTTCACTCTGGGAGAATAAATGGCCTCAAGAACACAATATTTGAGGAATCAGGATTGCAAGTTGAGGGGTACAACCCTCTCCTTCCTTCACCAGCACTATATCCCATGTTTCAGCCACTTCACAACCTGGGAAATATCACAAATGATACAGAATAAAAAAGCCAAAATGGATGTACAGATGGGACGTCTCTAGTCTAGCACCCTCAGGACCTGATGGATCCCGAACGAGGGAATTTGCAAGACCAGGGGAGGTCCCCTGCTACCAGCCTGTCTCTCCTTCCCACTGCCAGTCCTAACCACCCCCGCAGCAGCTCCAACTGCCACATCCCCAGCCCTGCTAATGGGGCTGCCACAGCTGCACGTCTCTGGCCCTGACCCCACTACCAGAGCCATGCGGCCCTGGCTTTGCTACTGAGGCTGCCAGCCCTCTTGCCACCGGGGCTCCCCACCAAGTCTGCTGGACCATGGACATTGCAGAACGAGGGAGTCCCGGTTTTTGGAGATGCAGCCTGTATTTAAAATGTAGTACGCTTCTCATTCTAAGCAAAAAAGAACTGTTGAAAAAAAAAATGCAACTTTTCATGGGTCTTAATTTAAACCAAACCATTATCACAGTCACTAATAAAATACAAATAAATGTATAAATCCAACCAAAGGCAGACAGCCCTATAAATGCCAATTAATAAATGCTCAAACTATAATACACCCAATTCCCAGGGATGATCCTCTTTAAGTATGCTTATCCAAGAGAACCCTCATTAACAATATTAATGATTCTGTAATGGAAATCAAAACCTGCAATCATTTCTCACCAAAGCATGAAAATGCAGTTTAGCGGAGCTTGCCCTGGGAATGACATTTGAAACAAAACAAGAGAAATCCCTGGCCTGGAACATGATGCTTGAAATCTGATTACAAACTTAATTAATCTAAGTTCTAATAATCTTGATAAATCAAAACCTTCCTTAGCTTCTTTTAAAGCTGTCACTGCTATGTGAAGTAGCAGCAAGACTATTTTGAAAACTGTGTGAACACATATTTGGATTAAATTTGACCTTCAGTAGAAAGTCCAATTGAAAGATTAAAAATTAAATTAGATTAAATTTATTACAAACCAAGAGGCATGCATTCCCGACTGCTACTAGTCTATTCTGGCAGCAAAACAGAATTCTATCTTCTCCAATCTTTTAACTCATTAGTGACACAACAGTTAAAAAAAGGGGGAGGATGTCTAATACTATACATTTCCAAGTAGGAAGAGATAAAAATATTCAGAGAAGGCTTTAAATTATTGTTTATTGAAATTAACTCTCATCCAGTCCCTTCTTGCTATATGAATATATGCACAGCTGTATTTCTTCTATGCATGGCTGTCAATGCAGGTTGAACCTCCCTAATCTAGCACCCTGGGGACCTAACTGGTCCCGGAAGAGGGATTTTGCAGGACCAAGTATGGTCATTTCTCGCCCCCCTGTGGCTGGCAGAACTACAGAAAGAACAAATTTTGATTTGTTTTTTTAGGCAGTTGTTTCGTTTTGTCTGTATCAGGGACAGATTCTGATACTTAAATCTGATACCATGTCCCTTGGAGACTTGCCATGGGCCTGTAGCATGAGCACAGCTCCCCCTGCTGCTGGAGGAAGCAAAGCGAGTCAGGGTCTTCTTGTTCGGCTTCCCTTTCCCCTGCTGATGAGTTTGATGGAGGTGTTTCCTTTCTTCACCACTTGCCTCTGGTGGCCCTGATTGATTTTTCTGGGGGTTGGTGGCCCCCAACTAAAAAACGGTTCCCCATCCCTGCCCTAAAGCATGAAAAACAAAATCAAGAGACTTGGCAAATGTGATTCTATGTACTGAGCCTCATGCTCATTGTCAGACATGGTGAAGGAAAACAAAGTAGATGAAGAGAACGTAAAATGCTTCATTTAATGTATTCATCTATATTTCTAACTCAGACTTAACATTTTAATCCAGTATATTCTGTTCTTTACCGTGTGTAAAAATGTAAAATGAGTACCATTGTAAAATTATAGCCAGTTATAGCCTGATGGCACCAAAGTGGGTAAGAGAAAGAGAATACTCCTGAGCCACAACCAAGTACAGCCACAGTCTTGTATACCAGAATAAATTCTACTTTTGGAAGGGAGAATATAACCATTTAACCTAAAGGATTCACAAAGGAAAATTCTTTCCTGCTCTCAATTTAGGGTGGTGCAACTCCTCACAGATCCCAGTGTGTGGTATTCCTTGTAAGGTACAATTGAGCCTTTTGTCTGCAGTTTTGCTAAAACAACATCCAAAAATAATGTCAAAGAAACTGCATATTATTTGCCCAACCACATAAAAAACAACACCACATGATCTTACTAGATCTTTTAAACTAGGCAAAACAATTGTCCTTAAGCACTTGGCTGTAATGTCATGTCATAGAGACAAAGAACTATTCAGCACTTAAAACACAGTTAAAAAGACCAAAACCTCCATCCTGTGAGCTCCTTGAAGTAATCTGCTATAGAAGGAATGGAATGAGAATCCTTTTGCTAAAGTAAAATGTCAGCTTGTCTACTGTATAAACAGGGCAGAGTGCCAAAAGAGGCACTACAGTCTAACTCCTAACATTCTGAAGATGTGGTAGGCAATGTGAGCTTTTAAAAATGGCACACAAACTGACTTAATGTCTTGATAGTGCAATCAAGCCAAAAAAATGCTGGCTTTTACTCTTTTTTTAAAAAAAACCCACATATAAAAAACTTATATACTTTGAGTAGGAAGAATTATTTGATTTTTTTCCTGAAGAATAAGGAGCGATAGCCATGCAGAAAATATTTGCGCTTGGATGCATTTTAAGATTTATCAACAATAAAGCTGAATTACCCAGGTAAATCGCCTATTAGATTTCTTAAATCTGATTTGAAATTGCCCTTATTCAAAATAACCTTTGTTTGCATTTTTGAAATTACATATGTACATGCTGTTTCTTCTGCTCTAGAAACTTCTAACTGGTCTTAAACAGGAAGACTGGTAGCTTAGCAACAGCCAGCCAATGTATTCCCTTCTGCAAATTAGTTGTTTACAAACTTATATGAAAAGTATAAATGTGCATAATTAAGAAATCAATTAATTTTATGTATTTTCACTGATTCGTATAGTTTCTTGACATTTCAATGGCTCATTTATTTTATGTTTGAGTAAAGATGAACCTTAAAGTAACAAACATTGCTAATTCCTGTTAAAGAATTCAATTGCTTTATCATTTTAAATGTACTCAAGTTGTTTACATTTTGATGTTTTCAAAATCAATTAAAAAGCCTGATAAAAAAGGATATAGCTCTACAATACAGTGGGGCTGTTTATTTAGGGATTCTCTTATTTACACAGTAACATTAGATGGTATTACCTTGCCATCTTTCAGCATCTTATTTTTGTCCTCAATTTCGATAAATATTACCACAACCTATGTTTAAATGTTATAATTCCATAAAATCTACCCTACTAATATAGAACTTTTTCTATAACCTGATCTTATGCAGAATTGCAGATTTACTGTTCTTCCCTCAATTAGTTAGAAGAAGGAGGATACAGAAGTGCTTTAAGATTTCATTCCTAGACTTTCCAATTTCTGTTTCAAAGAATTCTCAGAAGAATGTTTTGCTAGTGCAGATACAAATAAAGCAATGGCAGGTTTATGTAATTAATTCACTTTGAAATAAGACTATATTGAAATTACAATTTTTTTCCAATCTTAAAAGACATGATAAACACAAAATCAAATGATATCAACAAAGAGTTTTTAGCTACATTTCTCTAAAATATACAGATAGATAGATATATATTCATCCTAATAAACTACCAAAGCCAGTTCCTAAAAAATCCTGCTTAGACAGGGTTAATATATGAAAGAGGAAGCTCTTAACTGTTCTGATTGCCCTTAAAAATATTGAACTGCCCATTCTCTAGTATGCTTCACTTTCTTTTTCAGAGAATTTCTCTAGTTACTACTTGCTAGCAATATCAATAATCTGGAGGAGTCATAGCACATCTGCACTAACAAATCCATTAACAGGTAGATGACAGATCCAACTGTGCAGCTGAAGAGACTTCACAGCATGACTGGACCGTCTCCTCTTCTAAATAGGAACAGGTGTGTATGTTAGGATAACAGAACATTAGCCCAGAGGGAATGAGGTGATTGAAGTATACGTTATGTCTTAGCCATTGGCACAGTTGGATACATATAATTTTTGCATCAGAAAGATATACTTGCACACCCATTTAATAAGATGATGCACTTTAACACAATACTTGCTAACTACTGCGTATTTCCTCTACAGTACTGACCTGTACAGAAAAATATGATCATACAAATTCTGCTTATATCTAATGCTAGATTTTAAAACTATCTGGACAAAGTAGAACTCATATTAGTAAAATAAAACGGTTCAAATTCAGTCTTCAAACAACTATACTGAATTTAGTGGAAAATAGAGCAGAAATTGGTTGAGTCAACATATTAACTGTGATGTGAGGACATTTTCCAAAGCTGTTAAATACTGTAAATTGTTATACCAATAACCCGCAAACTTTTTTTTTTTTTATTTTTTTTTATTTTGCATCCCCCTTATCAATAATGGAACCAGTCCATGCTCTCTCCCACCCAGGGACAGTAGTTGGTAGCCATAGCCAGGAGCAGAGCAGAGACCAACGATAGGAGCCAGCTGTTGCTGAGGAGCAGAGCATGGAGTAGGGGAGGACAAAATGCCAGCAGCACAGTAGGAGCCTTGGGCTGGCTCCCTGACTGCCCTTTCCCCACATGCCACTCAAAATGGCAGGCTGTGAGGGCCATGTTCTTCTCTTAGCACTTTAAGAGGAGGCGAGGGAAGCAAAGAAGAAGCTAGGCTGAAGGTGCTCAAAAAACTCATGCCCCTCTCCCCACCAGGCACTTTGAGCAGCATGTAGGAGTGTGGACTGCAAGGACCTGCTCTGCTACTGGCCGGGAGCCACTTAGGTAAACTCCTCCCAGCCACTGCCTGAACCTGGCACCCAACCCTTTTCCTCCTCTCTGCATCTCTAACCTCTGGGTCACAACCCTAACCATCTGCATTAGGGATGTAATAGGGTAGACGATTAACCAATTAACCGATAAGCAAAAGCTTATAGATTAATGAATAGACTATACACATCCCCGCCTCCCCCCAGCCAGTAAATTTTTTAGCAGGCTCAGTGCTGGCTTGCAACAGGTCCTGGACCTACCCCTGCTGTGGCTCTTCATTTAAAGTGTATTAGGAGCTGGGTGAGTAGACAGCCTGTCTCAGTTCCAGCTCACCCTGGGTCCGGGTCCTATCCCCACTGTGGCTTTGCATTTGAAGTGGATTAGGAGCTAGGTGAGCAGGCATTCAGCTCGAGCTTGCACAGGTCTGGGAGGGCAAACCACCACCACCCTTGGGACAGGGGCTGCTGCCACCCCACACTGCTGCCTCTGTATCGGAGACAGCAGTACGGGGTGACAGGCAGACGGCCTGCAAGGGGTTTTTTAAACTGGCTCCCCTCACAGACTAGCCCCTGCCTGGCACCCCGCACTGCTTCCTCTGATAAGGAGGCAGCAGCGCAGAATGGCTGGGGGCTCCTTGGGAATGAGGCTAGAGCGCACTGGCAGCCAGCCCTGCCCCCAGGTAGTATAGAATAGTCGGCTAACCGATAAGAATTTATGAAGTTACTTGACTATTCAATTAATCAATATTTAACATCCCGATCTGCATCCCTGCTCCTGAACCCATATTCCCTCCAAGACTCTACACCTCACTCTCCTGCCCCAGATCACCAACCAAATCCCTGCACCCCAATCCACCATGCCAAGCTCCCTTCTGCATCCAACTTCCATCCCAGACCACACACTTCCTCCCCTCCATTAATATCATAGAAGAGTGCAGCCCCTGTTCACTTACTAAATTCGTGAAAAGGGCCACCCCCATCAAAATTATTGCCCTCTCTTTCCACCATCCTTTCATGCTGTATTAAAATGAAACGATTTCTGCATATTGCTAAAAAAGAAGAACCCCTTATTAGAAGATTCAGAGGGGTAGCCGAGTTAGTCTTTAAGATGCTACTAGTCTATTTTTTTTTAACTTTTTCCTGTTACAGACTAACAAAACATGTAGATTGTATCACAAGCTTTTGTGGGCACAGTCCACTTCTTATTTATTCTTGTAACTGGACTTCTTACACTTCTGTCATCTAAAGAAGCGGGCTGTGCCCACAAAAGCTCATGGTACTATCTACATGTTTTGTTAGTCTTTAAGGCTATGTCTAGACTGCAAGCCTCTTTCGAAAGAGGCTCTCTCAAAAAAAGCTTTCCCTTTTTGAAAGAACCGTGTCTAGACTGTAGTTTTACTTTCAAAATAGCGCTTTTTCTAAAGAGCACCATGACGTAATTATGCAAACGAAGCACAGCAAATTCAAATCCTAGCTTCATTTGCAATTTCAAAGTGCCTAATTTATACCCCTCCGTCGAAAGAGGGATGTAGTCTAGACACACCCTAAGGTTCTACTAGTCTATTTGTTGTTGTTTTTAAGTTTTTTCTTATTAGGAGAGTTATGTATAGCAGTAGATGTTGTGAAACTTTTTATTAAGACAAAGATACTATAAAATATGAACATATTACATTTTACATTACTTGAACAGGATCAGGCTGATATTTAAAGAACTTGGCTTTCAAAGCACCACAGACTCACTACCCCCAAATTGAAGCAATTAAAAAATGCATACATGGTAAAATGTTGCTTCCAAACAAAACCAGACAACACAGAATGCGGCAGCATAGAGTGAAACCCAAACCCTGACATAAAACATAAAGAAGCAGAATTGTTTGTGACTACCTCACTTCTCCACTATGAACAGATGGTGGAAAGATAAATTGTGTTGAAATATGGAGGAGAGAAAAGTACGGTCACTATAGATTGGCACTACATAGCTCATAAACAGTATAGGGCAAGCTGAATAAAGTGGTATGGAAGAGAAATTCTCATATCAGCCAACAGCAAATTAAAACTACACTTTAGTTTAGCTCAAAGATGATACATGGTTTAAAAGGCCAACGCTGGTCAAAACTGAACACTAAGTTGAGAATACACTTGTAAACACTGAAAAGAGATATTACAAAGGTTTGTTAAGACTAAGAAATCCACCTCCACAAAAAAGAGTGATTACATTGCTTTCATATTTATACAAAAAGTCAAATTAACTTAAAACCTATGCACAGCACACTGAGAAAAAACAAATATAAGAAAGAACTTCAAAAATTATGTTTTTAAATATAACCTTTTAAATAGTTGTTCACAAAAGTTATGGGTCATCAGAACCATATCTGAGTTAATAGAAAAAAAAAAGACTGTAAGGGTACAAAGTGAGCATGGATTCACAGGAATAAGGGGAAAAGTTGATACATACAATCAATCAGAAGATCCCTGATGTGGCTGCATTAGAATTCAGCCTATTACTTCCAGTTCAGGAAATCTTTTGGGACAAAGGCAGACAGCTCCTATTGTCTTTCTAGTTTACGGTTATTTTAATAGCTCCAGCTTATTTCTGTCAACTACGCAACTTGTATGCTAGATTTTTGGACAAGGAATGTAATTGCTATACCCAGAAACAGTTTATACTGCTGAAACCTTGATCTGGAGAGGCATTAAAAAAACCTTATTAGTGTATATTTTAGGTAAGTACAATGTTAACTATTATATTGCTAGAAAAATTTAGTGAAGCACAGACAAGTGCAACCTAATTTCTTGGCAGAAAGGGAAAGGAAAAATCTCTCTTTTGTTATTGCATGGTCAATCAACCATGATTTAAAATGAGAGAACGAGAGAGAGAGAGAGAGAGAGAGAACCTGGAAAGCTATGCTTATGCTATTGTAACAATGAATCACTATAGCGGTAATACGACTGAAAAAAAATTGCCATGACTCTGGACCAAATGTCGATCACTTAACTTATTAAAGCAGTCCAACTGTTATTGGGGCTAGGAGAGTATGTTCTCATGATCTGGCACAATCTTTGTTCTAATTATCTTCACTGGCATTCGGGACACATTCTTTTCTTCAGGGAAAAGACAAAACTGGTATACATATTTAGATGTACAAACTTCCTAGAGGCACTGCTATTGTCACCATCTTTTTTATAAATGACCTTGGAAGAGGTAAACTAAAGGTAAGGGGCCAGCACTAGAAACAAATATGGCTCTGTGGCAAACCTGAAGAATGTGAAATTATGTATCTTTCGAATCAGCTGAGGCCAGAAAGCTTTGTCAATCACAGCTATGGTGGCTTGGAGGGGTTCCATTTTGAGCTTTTGATATTTGTCAAACTGGTTCAGCTATTTTAAATCTAGAATTTGCCTCATGCCCTGAACACCACTAAGCCCCTTGGAACAGGGAGTGTAATCATCTGATTGCAGGAATCAGAGATGATGACTGGGTGCTGAGAGTGGAGATAACTGTCACTCTCTTATTAGGATGAACGACGAGAAGTCCTGTGGCACCTTACAGACTAACAGATTTACTGGAGCTTTGGTACCACCGGATTTCTCGTTGTTTATGCAGATTCAGACTAACACCACAGCTACCCCTCTGATATTTGTCTCTTATTAGGGTTTAGTCACAGACAGATAAGTAACTCTGTAGAAAGACCCTCTATTGACACAATGAACAGCTTCAGAGTTACAACTGGGAAACCTACACCTTTACTTTCCAGCGGGCATTGTGAGATTATACTAAGATGCAGGGGAAAAAATGGAAAGGAGTATCTGAGGTAGACATATGCTGCTAGCTCTGCCAGAGGCAGGAAACAAATGAGAAGACAACCAGCTCGGGCTGTCGCTTTACAGAGAACAAGATTTGAGAGGGTGGCAAGAAGATTGCTCAGAAAGCATGCTCAGTAGGGACTCTAGTTTTTTAGGATAAAACCCACAAATTCTCAAATTTAAAAAAATCCACATTTTTCTGTGATTAAAAATGAAACACTGAACTTTCATTTTTATTAGCCACAAAATACATAATTGTCAGTTGAGCACAATTTTTATTGATAGACTTTTGCCATTTAAAAGAAAATTCAAAGCCTATCAGTGTTGTCAATCATTATAAAATAAACAACACTGAGCCCTTAGATACAAGTAGCCATTTTCAGCATTTTTCCAGTATGTTGGATAAAACACCAGTTTCTCCTTTTTCCTTTTTTTAAATCAAGGGAGTTATATCTGTGCTTATTAGTTAAACCCCAAAACCAGAAGCCCGAATATATATTGGAGGGAAAATACCCAAGAAGAGCTCAACTCTCTTTGCCCAATATTTATTGCTTTACCTTCCTTGAAATGGGATCTGCAGACATTTTGATGAGCAGATTGTTATTGTTTTGTTACAAGAATACTTCCTACAAAAACACTTCTCACTGCAGATAATCCTATACCGCCAATAACAGTGCCATGATTGGACCTGTCTCCCCAGCAGACAATATCGGGGTGAACCTAAATATCACCAATCTGTGCTAAATGGAGGCACTGTTTTTTCCTACACTGATTTAGGTTCTGCAAGCGAAGGATCATTGTGTTATTGCAGATAAATTGTAAACCATTGACAAAACTAAGTTTTGTATTGAACCATTGAGAACAGGGGTTCTCAAACCAGGGGCCATCAGGGGGTTGTAAGGCTAGTGCTTAAGAGCTTGAGAGCAGTCAGCCTTCATTCCAAACCCCACTTCACCTCCAGCATTTATAATAGTAGAATAGATCAGTAGGTGACCTTGTCTAGTCTCCTACCAGTGCAGGATTGTTCCCTAAAGTATAATTTAAAGTAGTTGGTATTCTGATATTAAATAGAGCAACTGAATTTTCAAAGGACTTTATATTCCCTGAATTACACCCATAGAACAGCATATATTCCCATCTCTAGTCAGCGAAAAGGTCACAAATTAGATCAATATATTCACTTTAAACCTAACCCTTTATAATCTGCAGTAATCTTTCGCTTACAGAGATCACCATATTCTCTCAAGTGTAGGCTTCTCATTAGCCAGTGCACATCTGAAAATAATTCTATTGTCACTTACTTCACAATGTATTTTTTATCACTGTTTTTCCAAACTCCTCTCACTGACTTTCACTTACCTCATCTGAAACAGCTGTGTCTCTTTGCAATGAAGCCCTATTTAATGTCAATATGTTAGATTAAATATTTCTGTCATTATTACCTTTCTTTGGATGAATTTAACTAAATTTGAAATTCCACCATTAGCACACAGTACAGATGGCTATTCCATTTAGTTTTTAGCACTTCTCAGAAAGCATAGGGGTATATCTAGCAAATGAACATGCAGTTGAAAATATTTATGAGTACAGCTCCTGATCTCTGAACCTTTGTCCTTTATTCTATGCAACTCCTCATTATGAAACTGATTAGAAGTAGTATGAAGCTGACAATGTGAAGACTATGAGATGTATGGTAAATGTCTTTTACAACACCCATACCTTCTCATACACCTACTAAAAATCAGCACTTCCTGACAAGTCTGTATTTTCTCCTAGAAGGTTTTTACTATCAAATGTCTTAAACATAAAAACCAACAATCCAAACTATATTCTATACTGGGTGATATGAAAGTCACATGCAGAGACAATATTTTCAAAAATATTAATTAGGATCCTTTTCCACATCTAAACACAGTGAATTCCTTAGATTACAACCGCAATATGCAGCCTAGTTACAAGGGCATGAACTATTGTACAAAATTTCTTTGGGAAACTGCACATCATTACCATATATTTTCCCAAAGCAATCAGCATTCCTTACACAAGTAGCTGAACATTTGTTAATCATTAGCTGTTCTTCAGGTAATGAAAAAAAGGAAAGAGGGAAACAAAACATTAGTGTACCCCATCTTCCTAACGGAGACACAGGTAAATAACTTAAAAATAAAGAACTGGTTAGTATGATAGATCAATAATTTTACACCAAAGAAGTAATCCAAGAGCACTTGCAGTTTTACCTCTTGAAGTGCAGTTTTTATTTACTGCAAATGCCAGTCTCTATTACTTTGGCAACTCCCTTTAGGTCATGGTCTGAGTCATGAATTCAATAATAAAACCTCACACTAGATGTGCTGTTGCAACCTAAGTTCTCAACATTTGGCTTAAGAGGAATGTTGAACACGTGCTGAGTATCCAGAAGCCTATTTCTGTAGTGTTGAAGAAAATGCAGGGAAATAGCTGTTTTATTGCTGATGCTGCTGAAATTTGGAAGGAGCTGAGTTGATATCTTAAAGAGAGAAATATGAAATGACAGAGTTAAATTACAAACATTAAAAGAAAAGAAAGGAACAGGCACTATCTCCAGCTCATTTTCTTGCTAATATTCTCAATACTCAGGACCAGGGTCAAACCTTAAGTTCTGAAGAGGAGGAGCTGGCTAGGACATGGATCCCACAATCATTCCTCCATAATGCCAACTAAAATAAACTTTAAAGCTAAGGGTGAACTATTCAAGAAATGTGTGTTTGCTGCTGACATTTTAAAGACACACACACCAGTGAACTGGTTGAAGTCACTTAAGCACTTGGATTCATAAACTGTTGAAGTGATAATCTCACTTTTAACAGCAGTAGCTTTTTCTGCCAGCGCAGAAAGATTTTTTTTTCCTTTGGACTAATTCATTTCTAATTGAGAAATCGTTTGAGACCTGAAAAAAAGCAGGAATGATTGTTTTTCTTTTCCACATTATGAACAAATAGGAAAATGAAAGTGAAGATGACTGCAGAAGCCAATATTTTAAGTTTCTCATGTCAACCTGGTTGTCAGTCGATGTAATTTTTTTTTTTAGTATTTCATATAACTATTTTTATTAAATAAATTTGATCAAAAACAAGCCTGATTTCTAAAAAAAACTTGAATGTTTAATTACATTCAAAAATTAATATGCTTATTATGTTAAAATATTATGTTTGCCATTGAAAAAAATTCCAGAATATATAACATTGTTATATTTAAATTGTTTTAACTAAATGCCTGGTGATGTTCTCCTTCTAATGCAGCATGGCAAGAAAATCCTCCAAATATTAATGATTAACCTGTTGAACTGTACATAGTTCACCTCCCAATGACTTCATAAATATCTGCTTCAATTACCTCTGGTAAATGAAATAACCAAACAATCATTTATTTTCTGATATTGCTGTAAAACGAATTTGAAAAGTTTTCAAAATAAATCACTGTTTAAAAATGTATAGTGAGTACTTTCTAAAAATAAAAACTACCTCACAATCTCTGAGTTGTGATATGTATTAAGGTTATAACAAACAACAAGAATACACTTTTAAGTAGAAAACCATGATGAAATCGAGTCTTCCTGATTAGTAATTTAAATCAAATCCACCCTGACACCATAGAAAGTTCTACAACTCTGACTGTGGGAATATGCACAGTCTTATGGCATTGAATTTGGTGTTAAAGCCCCAAAATAATGTTTTTTTTCCCAGCAAAGGCAGACCGGCTGTGCTCTCACCCTAGACAAAATGTGCCAGACAAAATGGGGCCAAGATAAGGCCTCAGCCTGTAAGGAACAAATTATCATCCCAGGGGGTGTGGGTGGCTCTATGCTTCCTCCTAAGGTTATGTCACAAGAGCCCCCAGGCCCTAACTTCCTTAGAGGTGGGACAGAGAAAGGAATTTGGCTCAGGGGTGGGGTGAGAGGGAGAGAAAATCTTTATTGCATGAACTGTTGAAGTTTGAAGTAGGGTTTCCTCATCACAGGACAAGGAGCTGGAAAGACCACACAAACCATGGTCCAACCCCTATCTTTCCCCGGACAAAATCCAACAAGCACTGACCCCATGTCACTTGTTAACACCATTCACTCAAGTCTGAATGAGGTGAGTGTAAGGGCTCTTGAGCAAGCGAGAAGGGCTTGGGCAGAAGAGGGACGTATTTCATGCATACACTTTAAATGGCACTCCACAGGCTCTGGTTCCCCTAGGATGCCAGTCAAACACGCTATTTACAACCATTTCTTTACGGGGGAAGATGTAATCCTATTGCATGGGGTTGCAGTATCTATCTTTGGGGGTCTATGAATGGTTATAAATTTATGTTTATGTATGACTGTATTCTACTCCAACGAGGAGAATTATCACAGCTCATCCATAATTTACAAACAGTGCTGGGTGATTATAAACAACTCCGTAGAAGCACAACCTGAAGGATTTGATTCAGCAAATGGACACGACCTCAAGGGAACGTCTACACTGCGGCTCGGAGGTGTGATTCCCAGCACGGATAGACAGACTCAAGCTAGTGTGCTAAAAATAGCAGTGTGGACATTGCAGTGCTGGTTGTCAACATCACTCAACCTCTGGATCTGAGCTCAGGCAGCTGGCCTAAGCTGCTATGGGTGCCATAATCACCGCACAGCTATTTTTAGTTCATGTGCTTGAGCTGAGCTGGCATGTCTATCTCCAGGCACTGGGAACCACACCTCCCAGTAAATTAACACTGAAAAACCCTAACCCTTACTCACAGGTTGGAAAGACTGACACCCACTAAAGCCTTATGTTACAATTGGAGGTGACATCAAGGTAGGGTTGCCAGGTGTCCGATATTGGCCCGGACAGTCCAGTATTTGCGGTTTCTGTCCATTCAAAGAAAAAAAAAAACACAGAAAGTATGTCCAGTATTTTCTGTTTTTCTTGGATGGCAGGCTGCTTGGGACATTCTTCCCCTGCCACATCTGGTGGGGACGGAGGGAAACGTGGTGATTTAAAGGCGCTGTGACTTTTTTTTCCCCCTTTGCTCAACAACTTTGGTTCCTGGGTTGTGGGATTCTTTTTGTTGTTGTTGTTCAACCAATTTTTTCCCCTGCCATAGTATTCTTGGTAAAACTATCTGGCAAGCCTATATCCAGGTGACCTCCTACACTCTCAACTTAATGTTTTTTGTGTTTTCTCTTTGTGCATTTTGGTCCTTCAAATAATTGTACTCTACTAAGGAAGATCTATGTGGTCATCTGGGTCTCCTCTGAGCTGCACAGTAGTGCATTCACCCAGGAGTGAATCAAGTGCCATGCATTTAATGAGCAGAGCTGTGCATGGCAGCACGTGTTCAGGTGCCTCACCCTGCTGCTCTGCAACTCTGTTGCTCCTGCCCTCTGCCTTGGAGCTCCTGCCCAGCTTTTCCCTAGTCCCTCCAGCTGGCTTTGCAGAAACAGGGGTGGGGCGCATTAATGTCAGGGTATCCTCCTCCCCCTTCTTCCGTACCCATCTCTACAGAGGGGAATGGGCCACAGGGCTCAGGAAAGTTCAGGTGCTTTGGTCAGCTTTCTGGAGAGAGCCTTAAAGAGAGAGTGCACAGTCTCTCAGACTTCCCCAGCTGCCAACTCTCACACACACAGACTGTCTCACACACACAAACACAGGCTTCTCTTTTGCACTCACCTCCCAACACATATTTGTGTTGCTGTTATTTCTTTGTACTTCCTTCAATGCACATATATTCTCTGTAATTTTATTCTAAGTACTATCATTTTAGTTTGATTAGTCTATTCATTTTGTAATTGTTTCTCTGATGCTCAAATTTAAATTCTTTGAGTAGTGAGTTCTAAAATGCC
Organism: Pelodiscus sinensis; assembly: GCF_052426305.1. NCBI lineage: Eukaryota > Metazoa > Chordata > Testudines > Trionychidae > Pelodiscus > Pelodiscus sinensis. Next base: position 58,024,475 of record NC_143055.1, on the reverse strand, counting down.
TAACCTGCCCCAAAGTATTGATCCTTATGGTAACTTTTAAATATATATATATATATATATATATATATATATATATATATATATATATATATAAAATCATATCTAGGTCTTTTATTTCTACTGGTAGCACACATCCACCCACACATTGCTGGGACACACAAAATTAATTCCACACATGGATGAAAAAAATTAGAGAGAATGTTGGTTGTCACTAGTAAAAGCACAGTCATTGTCCTGGGAGAAACAGCACAGCTCATGTGCTGAGCTTTATGGAGGCTGACTTGCTGGAGATATTGCTGAATTTGGCAGAGGATAGTGCAAACTTCAAGCCTCTAGTCAGAAGGGAGTGGGACAAGTCTCTCTACCCTGAGACAGGTGATTGCTGGAGGTCTGAAACCAAACAGGGCACTACTGAAGTTGTGATCAAGAAATATAGATATATGTGAGGTACTGATTCTCCCCACTGACCCTTCACTCTCAAAGGGCTGTAGAGCCCATCCCCCAAACCTTCCAAATCTAAATATTAGGCTGTGGATTTCCAGGTTAACCTACACTTAACCTAATTTACCAGCCTATTTATATAATGCCAGCACCCAGTTGACACCAACAACACCTAACTCCAAAGTTTAATTTGTTACCTGTATAGACTGTTTTCTTTGTGTTAAAGATAAAAATATCACTGGTCCCTCTGCAGTAAAACAAGAACCAAATCCTGGAAACCATTCTAAGAAAGACTCAGCAGGATTTGGTCCGTTATATGCTTTGACAGTAACAGCAAAATGAAAATGGTCTTTTGTAAAAGTAACTAAATTTATGATTTATATATTATTTGTAACTGGGTGAGGTAATTAAAAAGAGCCCTTGGAACTAAAGATTTATCAGGTGAATAGCAGATTGCAGAATCGGGCCCTAATGCAGTACCGCCACTGAATTTTATACATAATTTTTCATCCCATAGCTCAAGTTATACTTTCATGATAGCAAAAATGACAATTCCTGCACAGATATAGACGTCAGAATGCAAAGAATTTAGAGCAGTGGTTTCCAACATTTTGTATATTGCGCACTGGCAAATCCATTCACAAACTTTTGGAGGATGACAATGAATATACAAATAAGATGTTGCTGGTCTGCCAAAATGCGTACTCCAGTCCCCAAAGCCACCTCAAAAGCCTGCTTCAGCTGCCCATCATGTGGCAGCTGCCCGAGCCAAAGCCAGCTACTGTGCGGTGGCTCGGGGGCCAGGTTGGGGTACACCCCAGCCCGCTAAGCTTCTGCACAGCAGTCAATTTCAGCCCTAGGGCGGCCACAAACAGCCAGTTTCAGCTCCAGCAGCCACCAGACACGTGGCAGCTGCCGGAGTTGAAGCAGACTGCTGTATGGTGGCTCAGGGGGTATCCCAGCCCCCTGAGAAACCTCACAGCAGCCAGCTTCAGCCCCTCAGGCACTGTGAACAGCTGGCTTCAGCTCCAACAGCTGCTAGCCACGCACCTGGGGTATACTCAGGCCCCACAGGCATGGCCTGACAGTGTGCCACGGCCTGGCAGCCCAGCAGCGGTCCACAGACCGGTTGTTGGGAACCACTGATTTAGAGCATCTTTACTACTGACTGGTCAAGATAATTTACATCCATTGGTCCATAAATCTCTTCTTCACCATCAATACCTACCAAAAATATACAGTTATCTAAAAGAAATACAGTTTATTGTTTAAGTCTTGGCCAGATATATTAAGTGTAACTGAAATGTGAGCAGCTATTAAATATGAATGTATCAAGTGGGGTGCAAGATGAAGTGCTAATAGAAATAATTCCTTTCAGAATCAAATATTTTTGCAACCATTTTTCTGAATTCAGGGTACTTTCACATTTCCCACAAGCTCCCTTAAAAATAAAATGACTTGTATTTTAGCATATTTGTTTGGATAGGCTAAAGTCAGACATGTTTAAATTATGGATGCAACGAGTATTATAAAAAATTAAGAAACTGACATGCAAGCCAGACTTTCAGTGGGACCAACAGTTTAGAATTAATTCAGAATTATAAAGTCACAACTACTTCTTGCTATCAAGATATAGGAGCCTGCCAAATACCTGTGTAGGATTGCCTTTGTTAAACTTACACAAATGGAATATGACTAAAGTTTTAAATCTTCAAAGAAAAGAGTAAACATTATATAATAATTTTCAAATTCCTCTCATTTGACCTTAAAACATACTTGAAAAGCTAAGGAGATGTCACAGTAGGAAATAAATCCACAACTCAACAGATGCACCACCAGTGATATGGCAAGATGCACCTTCCACAGCTTTTGGCAATCATTCCTTTTTATTATTCTTTTGCTCACAAGTGCTTTTCAAGTCAAAGAGGACTGAACAAATTAATGGGCCCATAATGTGTACTCTGCTGCCTGAATTGATTTCTGTTTTTAAGGTAATCTTGAGACCACATGTGGCTATTTCACACACAGTGTCTGTAAATCTCCTACAGTGAGACAGCCCGTAGGCAGCTATGTTTTCATCAGACCAGATTGTGACCTAATCAATAGGGTTCACAGCAAAACAATCCCTACTTTCCGCAGCTATGCAGAAGCAAAGGATGAGGCAAGCCCAAGCCTTTGTATGGAGTCTCTATTTACCTGTCACAGTGATGGTGTTCCCAGCAGGATATTTTTAAAAATTCTCAAACTATCTTACCATATGGCTTTGCCGGGAGCAAAACACAAAATAAACATGTTTGTTTAAAACTAATACAGCTTCTTCCAAGGGATAAAAATCCAAACAAACATTATGGCAATTTAATTTGCCTACATAGTATTTTTAAATTTCAAAGATTGAAAGCTGTTTCTATTTTGTAATCTACATTGATTTAAAGTCCTGTCCACACTACTATTTTTGAACTCTGCTTAAGGATGTTCTGCATCAATCTTACATTCAGAAATGGTACATCAGAGCTGCATTTCTGCTCTGCTGCACATGGAGTTAGATCCTGGATTACACTTCTGATATAACCAGCTCTGCAAAAGGCTGGAAAGGGACATCACTCCGAAAGGGGTTAATAAAATCATGCTAACCATTTTGTGTTTCTAAAAGTTTTCAAAATGCTGAGAGAGATTTTAGAAAGATGTCCATCACTGCCAAACTGCTACTGTTCTATCTGATCAAAGAACACTAACTACCTCTTTAAAAAAAATTAAAAACAACAATGATCTTGTAGTACCTTGCAGACTAACAAAAATATATCAGAAGTGGGTTGTGCCCACAAAAGCTCATGATACTATTTATATATTTTTGTTAGTCTCTAAGGTAAGGATGTTAAGAGGCAGGTAACTGGGTAATCATGATGTCGACTTCACAATTAATCGATAAGGGAAGGTGCTCAGAAGGAGCACCCCTGCTGCAGCTCTGCAGTTTAAACGTAGTAAGAGCTGGGCACGCAGGCAGCCCAGCTCCCACTACATTTAAACTGCAGAGCCGCAGAGGGGTAACTCCTGGACCTGCGGTAGCTCCTGGTCTTAAAAGCCGATTCCCCCCAGAACCATGTCTGTGGTTGGGGGCGGGGGAGGGGGGGGGGGGCAGAGAAGGCAGAAGTGCAGTACCACTGAAGCTCTGTCTTTTAAATGAAGTAAGAGCCACCCAGGTTTAAGGCTGCGCCTCTGCCTTTTAAATGTAGTAAGAACCGAACGCTTACTGATTAAATCTGATTAGTTGATTAATCGCAATTTAGCGTCCCTATTTAACATCCCTGTTTTCCACCAGTTTTTGTTTTCAGATATCAATGTGCCAAATGTCTTATTAGAATTATTCCTTGGAATATTAAGTTAAGCAGTACTGTTAGCAAAAATGCATCTCTGCTTTCTAGATTTTTTCCTAGACAAATCTCCTTAGACAAATATCTTTCCCCACAAGATCAGGAAATTTCACACACAGTTTTGTCATTTTTGATCTGGCTACACAATGCAGAATTGCTGATTGCATCAGGATTTAATTGAAATAACCAGTTGGTTTCAAGCGCTCCTTTGTCCAGGATTCTGCTAAACTCTGCTATCTATTGGCTTCTTGATAGACTGTTAATGCAGCTGTTCAGCTCTCTAGCTGGTTCTGATCTTTGACATAGCTTTCCTCTTGTGGGGATCTGTTATCTTTAGCATCTGATCCTAGGCATAGTATTTGCAAAAGCAGTTAGGAGGAAGCAGAGAGAGAAAAATAGGGTGATTTCACCTCACTTCCTGATCAGCTATATTCTTTCCCCACACACTAACCCCACCTTACTATTTGTGGTTTAACAGTCATTCATTCATATGCCACTTTCTTTTCCTCATCTAGGGCATCCTCGTTACCAGTCTTCTGAACTCTATGTCCTCAATATGGTGGGGAATGGATTCAATTTGTACACCACTGTCAGCCACCCTTTCTGCCTTTCTTAATTTTATCACATAGAATAGGAAATCAGGGAAGATATGTTCATTCACAGAAACCAGGTGGGATTAGCTACTCTGCCTACTGCTGATCAGATAAGCAAGGGAATCAAATCACTTGATTCCTCTTTGGGCTGCTTCAGTAAGCCATCCATATCCCCTTTTTGAGCCCTTGGAATGGCTCCACACATCCCCCTTCAAGCAACAAGTACTGCCTTTGGCTTGCAAATTCCTCCACATTTCTGAGAGATTAAGGGAAAGCTTCCGCTAAAGGCTTCCTTGTCAGCCATTCTGCTAATTAGCTGTAGGTGATCAAATTGATCTCAAATCCATGTTCAAGAACAGATCAGAACTCTTCTAATGATCTGGACTTATGCCAGGTATACAATGTAAGGGTAGAGAGGGATGGTATGAGTAAAAAAGGATATCACTAAGTTTTCCAGCCTCTCTCTTACACATGCAAATAGTGTGATATATAAATACATTTTCCTAGTCAACTAACAATGCCAAAATCTCACATTTAATGTCTCCTAAAGTAAAGGTAGCCTGGTCACCAATTTTTCCACTACACATTTCAGCAACTGTAAATATGGAGACTCATGTAAACAGCATTCAAACATTAAAACAGCAGACAGATTTAGCGTGATTACAAATAATATGCAACAGATGGTTTTCACAGGGAGTACCTAGGCATGCTGCATGTAGCTCAAAGAACTGACAATCCTTAACACCACATAGGTGAAAACTCTGGAAATTATTGTCTTCTTTAAACATGAGTAAAGCATAAAGTTCTCATATTTCCTTAAACTTGAGTTATTAATTATTTTACAACAAAACCTGAAATAAAAATGTATTTTTAAAAATTCTCTCAAGGTATAGTTTTAGGGCAAGTAAATCAAATTGGTTTACTACATGAATTTGAGGAATACCTGAAAAGATCTGTTAAAGACTGCCAATTTACAAAACTGGTTTAACTGGAAATAACAAGAGATCCTGTGGTTCTCAATTATGTATCATATATCCAGATTAACATCATTTGGTGATGTGCTCATTTAATTATAAACATTTTTAATCTTTGTAAATGTCCACACTCATTATTAAAACTCAACAGTGATGAATGGTGTAATAAGAAAAGTTAAATAAAAGCCAAAGGGCAGTCATTGAAAATGCAAAATTGGATGTAATCCTTTTAAGAATTTAATCATAAATGTAAATCATATTCCCAAAAAAGGAAACATTTACAAATAAGCTGTAAGCACATTTTAATATGCTCAGTTTATTATATGCCAGGTTAAAATATCCTGAACCTATTAGCAGCATTATTTAATATTTTACTTTAAATAGCTATGTATCTTATTCACTATTCTAATAAACTACCTCCTTTCACTCTTGGAAATAGGATGTCCAATACTCAGTAAGTCTTAGTGATGATATTCTACGGCACACAGAGACAGTCCTGTAAAGCACTTTTTTTGTTATTTTTGTTTCTACTCTTTACTTTTTTTAGGAAACACACAAAACCTTCTCTCTCAACTTCATCTAACCTTATGAGTTTGCTAAGCACACTAACCCTCTGAAGATCAACTAATCACAGGAATACAGATTGAACCTCCTAAATCCAGGGCTCTTTGGTCCAGCAACATCTGTCACCCAGCAAGACCACAGATGTTGCTGGACCAAAGAGCAGAGGAGCCAGACAGAAAAACATGGGGTCCCAGCTGGGCCAGCAGTGGCTAGGCAGGGGAACCCCCAGCATCAATGAGACCAGGTGGCCTCGGGGGAGCCTCTGCCCTGGCTGGGAAACCCTGCCGAGTTAGTGGCATCAGGTGGCTGGAGAGCCCCTGGTAGTGGGGCTGATGGAGACCGGGCATCCCTGGCCAGGGAATCCTGGGAAGCCCCTGGCAGCAGGGGGCGCTGTGATGGCTGGGTGGCCCTGACTGGGAAAACCCCGATGGCAGCGGGGCTAGGCAGCAACACAGGAGCGCAGGGCTGGTGAACCTTGGCGGCAGGGCCAGGCTGCAACAGGCAATCCCAGCCCCAGCAGGGAAATCCGTGGTGGCCGCCCCAGCCAGGGAACCCTGGGAAACCCCAGGCGGCAGTGGGACCAGGCCACAGCAGCAGGGCCAGGAACCCCAAGAGGCAGTGGGGCTGGAGGCAGCTGAATGGGATTAGTGGCAGCAGAGTGGCCCTGGCTGAGGAATTCCTGAGAACACCTAGCGGGGGCAGCAGGGTGGGGAGTCCCAGCCTTGCGATCCCCAGGGAGAGGAGTTGGCAGCAGGGCAGCCAGCAGAATGGCTCAGGTCTCGAGTGCGCCAGACCAGAGGGGTCCAACCTGTATAAGATTCTCTGAATCACATGAAAGCAAAAAAGGTTGATTGTTAGTTTCAGAACAAAATTACTGTTATTCTGCAATACAAAAAAAAATTAATTTGCACTGGTTAATTTGCTGTCCAACAGGCTGCTCCAGGGATCCTACCCTGCGCTGTCGCGAGGCTCAAGTCCATCTCCATGTTGCCAGGGGCGCCACAATGGCTCAGCCCGGCACTCAGAGAACTACTACTCCAGCCCTCACCCCGTGCTCCAAGAAGCTGCTGGAGGACTCTGGTCCTGTGCTGCCACAGGGCCGCAACCTCCGCCCCGAGCTCCCGGGGCCTGCCACAGGGCTCTGGGGCTCCAGCCCAGTGCCAATCTGTACAGCCGGGAAACTCCTGCATAGCGGACTCTGGCCCACCTACCAACCCTGTTGTCCTGGCCAGCTGGCCCTCATGTCCTTAGGTTCTGATCCAGGAGCATTCGTGTTCCTGCAGGTTTTTGGAGGCACAGCCCACAGCACTCTAGAATCTATATCGGGGTGTGGAATCTCAGGCCCTGGGGCCAAATGGAGTCCCTGGCTCATCTAGATCTGGCACCCCGAGGCACAGGCCCTCCTCCCCCGTATTTTAAGAATATATTTACTTCTTGTTTAGTAGATAAGTTAGATTTATATCTAATCATCTGAACTTGCAGGCTGCTCTTCAACCTATGAGTATGTAGGACTTCATTTTCTTCCAGCTATAGGAGCATGGCTTTGCTGGATAGTTTTCATTTGTGAAACCATTCTTAGATTTTAAAACTGAGTACACACTAATCTTTCAGTACACTTGATGTTGCATTCAGCTGCATTATTTATTTTGAAATGCAAATTTCTGTTTACTTATTTCAAGTAAATAACAAACCAGTGTGTGGTAGTTCTTTCTGCATCATTACTGTATCTAAGGCTGTGTCTAGACTACATGCCTCTGTCGTCAGAGGCATGTAGATTAGACACATAGGCAAAGTCAAATGAAGCCGCAATTTGAATGATCGCGGCTTCATTTAAATTTACATGGCTGCCGCGCTGAGCAGACAAACAGCTGATCAGCTGTTTGTCCGTTCAGCGCGCTAGTATGGACCCTCCCCTACCGACATCAAAGCCCTTTGTCGGCAGCCCCATTATTCCTCATGGGATGAGGTTTACCGGGGCTGCCGACAAAGGGCTTTGATGTCGGCAGGGGAGCGTCCAGACTAGCGCGCTGAGCGGACAAACAGCTGATCAGATGTTTGTCGGCTCAGCACGGCAGCCATGTAAATTTAAATGAAGCCGCGATCATTTAAACCGCGGCTTCATTTGACTTTGCCTATGTGTCTAATCTACATGCCTCTGACAACAGAGGCATGTAGTCTAGACACAGCCTAAGTTCTTTGTTCTCCAGTTATATGTTCATTAGTATAGCTTTAGCCTGTATATATTTGTAAATTGTGTTGTGAGCGACACTTGCAACATGGTTGCAAGAGGAACACTAGTAAGTGCCTGACTATTATTTCCTGCCCTCAGACATGTTACCTGGGTGAGGGTTACAATTTATGTTGATTTTAGTGACTTGTGTTCTATCTTCAATCTTTTTCCGCAGCTGGACTCAACCCAGAGTTAATTTAACTAACAGCCATAACCACTGCTGAAGGGGAATGGGGGTGGGCATTATGTTTAATCGGTTAACCAATTAAAAGGTGATTAGTGAGGGGGGCACCTCTCCAACCTGGGTGGGCTGGAGTGACACCCCCCTTCCACTGCAGACAGGGGCTGTGGTGGGGATGAGGGCAGGCCCACCCCAGATAGGGATATTCCAGCGAGAACAGTCACTGCCTGCAGTGGGCTCAGAGTCTCTGGACCCCATGGTAGGCAGGAAGCTGCTCCAGCCCTTCCCAATTAACCAGAACCCGTAAGCTTCACCCATTAAGGTTAACCATTCATATCCCTATCTTGGATTATTGTTTGTTTCAGTAGAAATCACAGAAAAGCAGATCTTGAGCTTCCCTTAAGGAACAGGAAAAAAGAGAGAGCTGAACAGAAGCAGCAGCCAATGCTGTAGCCCTATTGTAAGAGCATTATCACCTAGAATAGAGAGAAGAGCAAGGGTAAGTTCATTCACCCACTGGTCTACACGGCACACATCACCTGCATTTGCTCTGCCAGGACAAGTGTGTCCCCATTTAGTGATCCTGTGAAGTGTAAACATTTAAATCCACGATCAGTAAGGATTCATGGATTACTGAAGCAAGAAGTTGCAAGGTTCTATACTGTATTTGTTCTCCCCCCCAAAAATATACATTTTATGTTTTATATGTAAATTTTGTTTAATATTAATCAGAATGTTTCAGTTAATTTAAAATAAAATCATCTATACTGCTGGAATTCTTAATGTTTGTCTGACAAACCATTTTATATTATTAAAATATTAACTGCTATAATAACTCAAGGAAAATGCTATTAAACAGCTGCTAACTGGCCATTTTCAAAAGATTCTACAACTCCAAATTCATCAGACTTTGGGAGAGTAAATATGGCAAAGAATCCATAATGTAAGTTCTGCCAGCACTAGTATAAGGTTAAAATATTTTAAAAAAGTATCCAAGTATAAAATCAATGCAGAGTTAAGCCATTTGCAAGAGTATATCTGTTTAACTGAGGACGTTCGCTTAGGGCTCATATGACAGATGGTTTTGGACCTCAAAGGATAAAGTGTTCTAGAGCTCCAGTTCCCCATGTGCACGTGTCTGACTAATACAATATTTTTGTCGGTTCTCTGAAGTACATATATTTGTTATGGAACATGTTGGAGCTTTCATGACAGTCCTCAGGGAACTAGTTCAGAGCCATTCTCAACACATAGAATTAGCTATGATGATATTTCCTGGAGAAGCATGAAATGTGTATTTGGGTACACAATAGGGATGTAAGCAACTAGCAGATTATCCAATAAGTCAAAAGTCTGTGCAACTAGCGATAGTCAATTAGTGATGCAACTAGTTGCTTCCTTCCCTCCCCCCCACCATTGCTGCGTCTATCAGACAGAGGCAGCTGGGGGGAGGGGTGGGGGGAGAGACGGAAGGGGGAAAGCAAGAGGTGTTGGGAGGAGCCAGCTTAAAAGCCGGTTGCCCCCAGCACCATCTCTGTGGGGGGCAGGGGAGGTAGAGGCACAGTGGGAAACAGCATTAGCAGGAACTAAAGCAGTCTCCACTCACACCACTGCAGCTGTAATTCTGCTTTTGAAATGTACAAGAGCCCCGGTGTGGCTCTAGTACATTACAAAAGCAGAAGCCCATGCTCCCTGTTGGGCTTCCTTTTGAAATGTACAAGAGCTCCCGTGGGGCTTTTGTGCATTTCAAAGATTGAGGTGCTGCAGGAAGCGTGGGGCCAGCAGGGAGTCCCCCGCTGGCCCTTTGCTCCTTGCAGGGCTTCCACACTTTTTAACTCTAGCAAGAGCCCAGCAAGCACTTTTATAGACTCGACTACTTGAATAGTTGATGGAAATTCCATCAACTATTCAATTAGTTAATTCATGGGTGGCTAACATGTTACAGACAAAGAGCCAAAATAGTGGTGGAAACAGCACAAAGAGCTGAGGGAAAGAAGTTGCTGAGCAAAAAAACCACACTGCCCCTTTAACAGCTGCGTGTGGCCCAAGCAGGCTTCCGTCGGCCAGAAAGGGAGCCGCAATTTTTCCTTTGAAGAGCCACATGTAGCTCACGAGCCGCAGGTTGGCCACCCGAGTTAATTAATCTAAATTTAACATGCCTAATACATGCATTTTTGGTGCAACTAAACTGGTTGGTCCCAGTTGTTTACCCTGAGGTTTGCTTGAAGTTTTGGTTTCTTAGCAAATCTTGAGTCAATCTCAATAAAATACCTGTTTCATAAAGATATGAATATATTTTATCATGTTATTCCCACCTTACAGCCAACAATCCCCAGTAGGGCCTTCCAACCTTAATCTATCTTCTGGAATGAAGGTGAGGACTATAAACCTCCCACGAAACCTTCAAATATGGCCAACTGTCCCACTCTCCCATTCTGAAGTCCGTAACATTTTTGTTCCACAAGCACAAATTTGGCAGACCCCATGTATAAAACACAGAATTATTATTAAAGGAGTTGTAACTTATAACTGGCATTACCTCCTGTCTGCAGGTATGCGTACAGTCCAATTCAAACCCTACAGCTGTCCCATGCCAGCTGACTTGGGCTCACATGGCTTGGGTTGTTGCATTGCTGTGTTGGACTTCCTTACTTGGGCCTCATCCTAGGTTCTAGGACCTTGAGAGGCGACAGCATCTCAGAGCTCAGGCTCAGCCTAAGCCCAGAAGTCTACATAAAAGTTTAACAGTCCCAAAGCCTAAACCACATGCGCTCAAGTCAGCTGGCACCAGATAGGCACAGGTATCTTATTGCAGTGTAGACATATCCTGTGAAATCAATTAAAAAAAATAAGCAAAAACTTCAGATAACTTTGAACTGATATAAGTTATAACATATTACCAAGGGTGTTACATAGCACAGAACTTAGCCCATGGTTGCTACTTAACTTTGTTATTTATGCTTAAGTCATCTAGCACCAAAGGTTTGTGAAAATCCATACAATTATGAGGAACAAAGTATCCAAGTACAATGGCATGAAAGACAGTACAAGACAACATCACTCAATTTTCTTGCTTTTGTGAAACTTAACAATATTTCATTTTAATTTTTAAAGAAAGAAAAATTGTATTGGGGAGGTAGAATGAAGTGGCAATTCTCATTAACTATGCCAGAGACACTTAATCAAGAAACAATTAACAGAATTTCAGTCTTTTACTGAGGTTATAATGATCACACTTTTGAATTAATTACACTTGAATAAAATGCTGATGGAAGTTCTTAACCTATGAAACACCGACACAACAAACCAACCTCTGAACCTGTTATACCATTGCACGTATGGATTATCACCATAAAATATTATTTTTAACAAGCAGAAAATGTATTTGTTATTCACCAAAAATGTACAGTTACTATTTTTAGGGTGAGCATAGAAAGCTATCAATTCATGTAGCAAAAGCAGTAAATAAAATCACACAAAGCAGCTATACTCAGAAGATAACAATGATCTAACTTAAAGTTTAAAAAAGCAAGAAAATTATAGAGCTAAAGCTTACACTCTATCCCTAAGGCTAGACTGTGGCATCCTGGTGAGTCCTCATTTATGGAACTACTCACGCAAGTAAGTTCTCACCAATGTGAGTAAGGGCTCCACAATCTGGATTCTATAGAATATTCCTTTCAGTGCCCATGTAGGAGAGGAGACCAATATATACCATGCTATACAAATTTAATCCAAGTAGAAAAAAATGCAACTTTAATGAACATTTTCACTTTCACTTCTTAACTATATACTCATATACTAAAACTGAAAAGAGAGAAAGAAATGTTCAAGAAAATGATGTAAAAATAAATCTATTCTTAACAGTGTTAGTGCTTTAGGTTTGTCTTGTTTTTTCTTAACACTGGCTACAGAATAAATGAATTAAGATTGACAACATTCTTACCTTTTTCTTCATCTATTCTGAAAATGCCAACACCAGAGCCATCTCTGATTGAATACCTAATTTCTCCATCTCTTCCTGTATCCTCATCATAGGCAGTTACTGTCATCACAGATGAACCAATAGGGACATCTTCTTTTACAAAGCCTTTATCCACAAAGCTGGAAAACCGTGGAGGGTGCAAATTTTCATTTACATCAACTACCTCAACTTCAACATAACAAGTAGAAGATAATGAAATTGGCTTTCCTTTGTCCTTCGCCCGCACAGTTAGATTGTAAACTTGTCTCCTTTCAAAATCCAGTTTTTGTACAATACGTATTGCTCCACTCAATTTATCTACATCAAAGGTTCCATCACCACTATCTAAAAAGCTATATCGCACTTGACTTGACTGACCTATGTCAGGATCGTATGCTTCTAGCCATGTGATAATAGTTCCTTCTGGAAGGTCCTCTCGAACTTTCACGTGATAATTCAATGGAATAAATTTAGGAGGATTGTCATTGACATCTTCTAAAGATACTTTCAAAAGTACAGTGGAAAACAGCTGAGGTTCTTCATTGGGCTGGTCCCTGGCCTCTATTTTCAGGAAATGCACCTGTTGGATTTCACGATCCAAGGCCCCTACAACTTTTACAATACCTGTCTCACTGTCAATAGTGAACAAATCTGTATCTGTAATAAGAGAATATTTTACTTCCCCATTAGTCCCCAAATCTTTATCTGTGGCTTCAATTTGAATGATTTCACTGTTTAGTTCCTTGTTTTCACTTACTTCAACAAAATAGCTGTCTTGTAAAAACTCTGGTCTGTTATCATTGGCATCTAAAATTTTGATATCTAAAAGATGCCAGGCAGACTTTTGTGGTATTCCCAGATCATAAACAGTAATATTCAGAGTGTATTTATCTTTTACTTCTCGATCAAGGGGAGATAAAATCTTTAATGTTCCTGTTTCCAAATCCACAGTAAAACTACTATCGTTATTTCCTCCAGAGATGGCATAAACTAGTCTTCCATTGAAGCCAACGTCAAGGTCTGTGGCACCCATAAGTATTATGCTAGAACCCACAGGTAGGTCTTCCTTTACTTCAACACTAGTAGCAAGAGTACTTCTAAACTGAGGTGCATGCAGATTCATGGAGTGAGTGTCAAAGAAAGCATCCTCAACCTCACCATGACTGTGCAGTTTATTTGCCTGCAGTAGTTTCTCTGCCAGCATTTTGGCTACACCAGTCTCTTCACATTGCAAATTCACTGGTTTACGACTGGCAGCTACAGTTATGTTGATATATAATGGAACTGCAAAGTTCTCACCATCTGTAGCTGTAATTCTCAGACTATGAAAAGATACTTTCGCTCCTGAACCACCTATTAGAGATTGCTTCAGGGAAAGCACCCCAGAGTTTGGGTTTAAAATAAATAAATCTAAGTCATTTCCAGATTCAATCTGGTATCTCACCAACTGAAGCTCATCAGCATCAATAGCAGATACAGTAGTAATTTGTTCTCCAACACCATGATCCCTAGGGATTGTTCCCTCACAATTTATTTTCTCAAACAGTGGTGTGTTATCATTCAAATTATTTAAAATAATAGTAACAGGAACTTCAACTTCTCGACGATATGGTGTGCCCCAATCAGATGCTCGAATCCTTAAGTTGTAAACCCTTGGCATCAATTCATAATCCATGTCTTCTGTGGTACTGATACTACCATTGAAATGGTTAATCATAAATGGCAAAGGATTTAAGTTTGAAATGCTATATGTCACATAACCATTTTCACCCTCATCAAGATCTTTTGCACTCACACTCATGACATTAGTACCCACTGGCACATTCTCATCAAAGGAAGCTTTATATGATGTCTGGGTAAATTCAGGTGGATTACTGTTCATGGCTTTTACTTTAATTATCACTTTTGCAGAGGCTTTTCTGTCACTTGTCATGACTTCAAGTTCAAAATGGGATGCATACTGTGCTTTTATTGGTTCTAAAGTGGTGATAAGACCTGTGTGTGGGTTTAAGTTGAATCTGACTTTTCCTGGTGCATTTTTAAAAATATATTTTAATTGTGAATAATTAGGTAAAGCTTTCACCATTATCACAGGAGTGTTTGGAGGAGCAAATTCACTTATGTCTGCTCTATACACATCTTTTTCAAATCTCACCGGTCCAGACTTAAACAGTGGGGATGTGATGTGAATAACTTTTACAGAAGAAAACAGTGAAGGATTTCCTTTATCTTTAGCCTGAAGAGTCAGATTATATCCAAAAGGTTGGTTCTCCCAATCAACGTGGCCAACAGCTTTGATTTTGTATTCTTTACCTCCTGGAACAGACCTCACAGTTTTGAACTGCTGAAGTAGGTCACCAGCCACAATACTTAAAGATGCTATTTCTCCATTTGAACCTTGATCACTGTCCTCAACAGTTACGATTGCATATGTTGGATCCTTGTCCAGTTCTGAAGGAGTCAGTACAGCAGCTGTAATAACAGGAGCATATTCATTTGCTTGCTCTACATGAACAGTTAGCCTTGCCATGCTGCTAATACCACTGCTACCATACAGTTTCATTCCACGATCCACTGCGAGGATTTCCATTTCATAAAGCTTAGTTTCTGCGTAGTCAAGTCTTCCAGTTAGAACCACTGCACCACTAGTTGGGTGTATAGCAAACATATCTGTTCTTTCTTTAAAACTGTAGTAAAACTCACCATTGGTTCCAATATCTGCATCTGTTGCACTTACTCTAGCAATGCTGGTCCTTATTGCTGTATTTTCAGGCAAAGAAACACTGTAAGAAGTTGGAGAAAACAAAGGCCTTAAGTCATTTGTATCCAGTATCTGCACCTTGACCTTTGTGCGGGCTTCAGCATTAGTATTCTTTTCAACTGCTTTTATAGTCAATATGTAATGGTCTTTCACTTCTCTGTTAAGGATAGCTGTATTTCCTCCCTTGGTCCGTATTCTCAAAAAGCAAAAGTTTCCAAGAATATACTCTTCAGCTTTAAACAAATTTTCATTGTCACCAGAAATAATTTTGTATCTTATATCCCATAGTGGATTTGCAAGGTAAATGCCCATTTTTACTGGCTGCTCAATATAAGTCTTGGCTGCAGAATTTTCATGAACAGTGGTATTATATTGAACTTCTGTAAATTGCATTGGTGAAGTATGATGTTGTCTTTGATTTCCTTCACAGTTTACAAAATGCTGCACCAGCAGCAACAGCAGCATGGTCAAGTGTCTCTCCATGGTGGCAATTATCAAAAACCCTGAAATAAAATAAAGAATCATTAACTGAGCTTTTACAAAAATTATTCAAGTATCATCATTTTAATTTTGATAAATTATGTGATTTCAAATATACAAAGTATTTCATTAAAATCTTACATTTCCAATATGACTAAAAGTAACATAACTAGATTATAATGAGTTAGTCCTGTGGTACCTTAGAGACTAACAAATAATAATAATAATATAGTATTATGAGCTTTCATGGGCAAAATCCATTTCTTCAGATGAGTTCATGATACTATACACACACACACACACACACACACAGACCATAGCTACCCCTCTTAGACTTTATAACTAGATTGATTTCCCAATGTTTCCACATTTCAGACTATTTAAAAGCAGTCAAATAATAAATAAAATAAAAATCACAAAAATGTAACACTTGAAATATATAACTTTATTAACCAGAAAAATATTGCTATCCAAGGGAAGTATTAATAAATTTAATACCAAAGTTCATTACAAGTTTTTTTTCCTCAATCTTGAGGGAAATGACTGAAAGCAACTATTGAAGAAATCTAATGCCATCAGTTTGAATTTTCTTGCAAATATTAAGTTTGACTATATAAAACTACATGTAAGACTTATTCTAATTTGAAAATAAATTTGGACATTATTCACATTGAATATAACTATATCCATAGCTATTCAAAGTGAATAAGCTTTGTCATTATAACTTATTAATGTTGTATTTCTCACATCTTGATCTTAAAACTAATGGGCCTAGTAACGACTTTAGTTATACACTTTCTTTTTACATATGAATAAAATTCCTCCACATGTAACAAACATGTCTCAATCAAGCCTAATAAAAGGCATACAATGGTTAGCTGTTGCAATCATTATTAAGATTATATCATACTAAAAAGTGTCTCTGAAACAACGCTATTACAGGCCACGTGTTATTGACTTGTTTTATAAATAAAAAAAATCATTGGGGTATGAATGACCCCAGTGCTTCATAATGAAATACTGAGCCTTTCATTTGAGGTTACTGGATTACTTGTGGTACTGATACAATAGTGACAGAAAATCATTTTCATGTCTTCTCATTTAGGCTGTCCAATGGATCATGTCGAATGATAATATCGTCTAAGAACTGGAGTGAGACTAAGAGTTTAATCATTCACTGCTCTCGACTTCCAAGGGATTCTATTCTCTCTGTTTTTGTTACTTTATAAGCTTTCAGGGATAAGGGCTGTCTTTATATTGCATCTTGAGCAGGTGGCAATTTACATCACAATAAATACTTTCCCAATTAACAATAAATTGTCATCCTCTCAGTGTGGAGGATGAGAATTCAAGCATGTGGAGAGAATGAATTACTTTCTTATCCTTAAAGCAACGCCTATCAGAGCAAAGTTGAGGATAATAAATACTATGAAAGGTAGAAAGGGGAGGACTGGTCAAAAACATTTGAAGGGCATTATAATTACATTTATTAAAGGGCCTCTCCAAAATTGTATATATATTTAACTGACGTGTAGAACTTTTAAGTCACCATTAACTTTCTTTTCTGCAGCAGCAGGAGAGCCCAATTGTCTGTAAATGTCAGTTCATAGCTGCCAATATTTCAATGCAGGACAATTTGTGGTGAGAGGGAAAGACATTATGGAGCTCACAACTACCCACAGCTTCAGCTTTCATTATGAGTGTTAGCCCTCAGACTACTATGATGGTCATCCTGGAGATCCTTATGGAGGTCCCCAAATATCAACACTTGTAAGGAATTCACTCTACCACCTGCAGCAGGACCAGAGATAGCACTCCATCCCAATAGATTCCAAGTTGAACACAGTGCTCTGCACATTCCTGGCTTCCATACTTCATCACTGCAATGCACTGCACCTAGGAACTATGTCACCAACCTCAAAAAAAATGTAGCAGTCCTGTTTAATCAGCAAAAAAAAAAAAAAAAAAAAAAAAAAAAAGACTATTGAGAGCACCTCACTCCAGTCTTCTGTTCTCTACTCTGGCTCCCTACTGAACAGAGTCAAATTCAAAATTATTTGCCATTATCTTGAAAGCCATCTACAAAGGAATAGCCCAGGTTAAAAGAGATTTTTCCTCATATAACATGGTTAGGGATGTTAAAAATCATACAACAAGGTAACCATGTACCCAACTAACCACTGAAATTTTTAGCAGTTACACAGTTGCCTGGTTTGCGAGCTCTGCAGTATAGTGCAGAACCCGCAGCAAAGCCTCAGCTCCCAGGGAGGAGGCTTCACTGCAGCAGTGAAGCCACCTCCCCAGGAGTGGAGCTGGCAGTGTAGCCTCCCCTCCAGATGCAGAGCCAGAAGCCCTTGCCCACTCAGCTTGCTGGGAGGAGGCTTCTCTGAGTGTAACCAACAACATTAACTGATAAGCGTCTGCTTATCAAACAGTCAGTCATTTACACTCAAACATCCCTATTTATGATCTTCTAAAACAGATAGTTTACACCAGAAGAATGAATTTAAAACACACCACATAGTGTTCCCAAGAAGTGGGCTGTGCCCACAAAAGCTCACAATACCATCTGTGTCTCATCTGAAGCGGGCTGTGCCCAGGAAAGCTCGTGATACTATCTACATGTTTTGTTAGTCTTTAAAATGCTACCAGACTATTTGCTGTTTTTTAAGTTCATTCTGTACTGACTAACTCGGCTGCCCCCATAGCACTAGAAGAATGGAACTTCAACCACAGGAGCGAGATTCTTGTGCTCAGGAGGCAGAACTTTCTCTGCAACTGGCCCATGAATATGAAATATGCTCCCAAATATGTCAGAATCCTCACAAATCTCAAATCTGTCAGATCAAAATGTTAACACAGGGAACCTTTCAGAAGTGGCGTGTCAAGATTTAACTTTTTCACTTCTATTTATGGATGTGTGCTCCTGGGAGAAGAGGGGACAGAGGCTGGCTGGGGACAGTGACCATATTTTCTGAACCAGCTGCAGCTAGGGAGAATGGTTTAATTTAAATTATTAAACAGATTGAGCATTTTAACTATCTCATTTTAAATAAAGTAAAATATTATTTTAAGTCCAACACAAAAGGTCTCAATGTTTTCTTTATTTCTGGCAGGGGGAGAGGGAGCTTTTTTGGGGGTCAGAGACCACTGACCCACAGAAAAATCAGTTTGGGACCACACAAGTGAGAAGCAAAAAAAAAAAAAAACCCTCCACTAACCCTCTCCCCCAACCCTCACCAATGTGGCCCCCAACTGAGACACCTCACACTTCTGGCACTTTTCCCCCATGGGGTGAGGGTAAGGGACAGGGAGGACTGAGATTCAGGGCATCCCATAGGCCAGATTTACCCTTCTGGGATTCCGGAGTTAGTGGATTTTGTGGACCTCCTTAGGCTCTGAGGTGGGAACAAAATGAGGAGTTCAATGTGTGGGACAGGGCTGTCAGTGACTAGGATAGGGATACAGGACCTGGGCGGGAAATGGGGTCCAGGAGGGGTGAAGAGAGCAGAGTCTGGAAGGGAGTTTGGTGGCAGGAGAGGGTATAGAGTGGGAGTACCAGAGGGAGTTTGAGGCCTGGGGGAGTAACGCAGAAAAGGTGAGAGGGTGAAAATGCAGCCAAGTATCTAGTTGGGGAGGGAGGCAAATAAGTAGGGAGTAAAGGAAAGTGAAGCTTCTGCAAAGTAAAATTGTATCCCCCCCCCTCACATATTTCCTCTGCTCCAGCCTTGCTCCCCCCAGTCCCATGATCCCTCTGCAGCCTAATCCCGAACATCACCTCATCCCCCTCAGTGCAACCCCTGCCCCCGCCCATCCTGTCCCTGCATCCTCCTTCACCATCCCACCACCCCTACATTCCGGTGCCCCCAGCATGCACGCTGGCCGGGCAACAGTCCTGGGACTCTCAGCCCTCCAGGATCAGCACTGGGGGAGGGGACAAAGTCAATTCCCTGCCTGGCCAACCCTTTGCCAGGGCTCGCCCCTCACCTGCAGGCTGCTGCTCTGGGGCTGGAGCAGGCAGAGTCCGGGGCTGCTCGGGGCTGTTTCCAGCCTGACCATGCACAGCAGAGTGCTGGGGAAGGGGCTCCTTACCCCTGCTCAACCCCACAGGGAGCAGCATGGTGCAGTGCAGCGCCACACAAAGGCAGCAGCAGCTTGTGACCAACCGCCCAGCCCTGGGATCTACAGAACCGCTCCAATCCCGCCCCCTCCCAGAGCAGGGAATAGAGCCCATAGTGTTGTGTTAACCCCTTAGCTCCTGAGAGCTGCATGCCCTGACTGGGCAGGAGCATCCCCAGGGACACAGAACTCAGTGTGGGGTTATACCACCTGCTCTGCTTGCTGAGCCGCCCCGGTCCCTATGTGCCTAAGCCTTCCTCCCTCCCTGACTCGCCCTTCCAGCAGGAAGCCGTAGGTGGTTCTCCAGCCTGTAACTACACAGTGACCGCAAGGCTCCAGCCACTGTTGGGGAGGAAAGGAGGAGACTGAGCTCCTGCCACGCATGGCACTCAAAATTGGCTTGCGTGCCACTTATGGCACGTGTGCCAAAGGTTACCGACCCCGTTAACACTCTCTTCTTTGACATCCTTAGGCTAAGTAATAATTGGTAGCAAAAAATAAATATATAGCTTTTTTAAACAGACACAAGATGGACAATGATCCTTGTGTTGTTAATTTAGATTTCACAAAGGTACAATACTGAATATGATAAAACAACCTCAACAAATAATTTGGAGACATCTGCCATAGACAATGCTCCAGATAATTAGAGGCTGTGGGGGCTGCTCTTCTCACCTTCCAGCCAAGGATGTAATGTACTTTCTGATAAATCTGGGAACAAAGGGGAGAAAAAACTGGATTGTTTTTGTCTGGAAAATGCTCAAATAGCCTTCCCATTTCTTTCCCCTAATAGGCTATTATATAGGATATTTGCAAAGAAAACACCAACAAATACGGAAACAAAATTACAAACACAAACATTTTAGATCTCTTCTTTTTTATCCTTTTAATTCCTCTATTTAATTTTCTCTCCTATATTTGACTATTCTCTCTCGCTCTGTGATTCTCTTATCTTTCATACTATGTCTTCCTTATTTTCCACCCATTCTCCAGCGCACACTGACTCTTCACTGTAACTCTTCCCTTGTTTTCCTTCATGTGATCCTCCCCTCCACGTGAATTCTGTCTTTGTAGAGTTTTCCCTTCATCACTCTCTTCTCCCTCTCCTTTTCTTTGTCCACCCCTTCCAGTGCAGTTTCAATCCCCTCCTGCTGTCTCTTTCCAAAGTCCATCTAATGGTGCCTTCTTTTTCCAGCTCCCCTCAAACAAGCTTCTGAAACAGGACAAACTTCCATTACCTCCTTTCCTTACATATTATAGCACCTGAGCTAGCTCAAGAACTAAGCTGGTCCATCTCATAGCTAGATGTCACACTGACAACTCAGAGAAATAGCTTATTCAGGAAGTTAGAATGGCTGACACGAATCAATTAGTCAATGGTCCCTGAAAACTGTGAGACTGAAGGCTTAGATCCATGAAGCCATAGAGCAGCAATGGGCAATCTAGGCTAGTGAGTAGGCTGTACGAGGTGCCCTCCATCATCTCTGACAAGATTGTCCTAACCAAGACAGTTCTCCTGAGATCGGTTAGTTTTGCTCACTGTGCTTACGTACCTAGAATTTGAGGGGTAAGCTGATTGAACCATAGCAGCACTTTGATTGGACGCAGAGGGACTGCACATCTCTCATAGTTAATGTTATGTACAATCAACACACAATCAACATGCCCTTGCTTTATGTGAATGTCACTTTGGTAATACCAGTATAAAAAAAATGACACAGAATGAAGCTAGCAGAAATCTGGTAACCCTACTCATGGACAATGGTAAACAAAATGTCAATAGTTCTAAAACTCAGAGCAATAAGAAGCCAATTAGATTGTCCTAAAGAGCATGTTATAAAATGACTACGCTTTTTTTTTTTTAAACACATTCAACAGAGACTAAACAAAAACCTCTCTCACAAAAGTGATTTGCATATATAAGGAATTCAATTGTCTCTGCTTTGTAATTGGAGGGCTCTGATGTAGCAGACACTGATTTTGGTGGCACAGAAATATATGAAGGATTGTCACCTTCACCCCCTCACTGAAGCTGTTCATGCTCCATTTTGCATGGATAGAGACAGGAATGGAAGAGTTGTCCATATTATGTATATGGCTTATCCATATTTCCAATGAGGATGTGAAAGGTTAACTGGTAAGCATCACTCTTACCAGGTAATGCTTACAGATTACAGTTATCTGACAGGGGCTGGAAGAGTTCCCTGCCCGCAACGGGCAGATGGCTACTCCAGACTGGCCAGAGCAACTCCCATCTGCAGTGGGCCCAGCCCAGCTGGAGCAGCAGCACTGCAGGCCGGGGGCATTCCAGTCTAGCCTGGCCCCCCTGCGCAGAACCTTTAACAGATTAACTGATTAAACAGGATTATACCTCCCTTTCTAATAAGGTATTTATGGAGCACTGATCATCTTAGTATCTAAGCAATGAAGCAGAGCGGAGGTTTAATGATTATGGTCTCCACATAGCAGCAGTACAGAGGGGCACCCCATGCATGCATGGCACTAATAATTCCCTTCCTTTGTATCAGCGAACCTCTTTCCTCTGGGGCCTGCCTAAACTTTCTCCATAGACCAGATGATCTCATGGAAACTCAGCAAACTTACCCTTGTGGAATTTCTTGGGCCTGCTTGTTGTTATTTTCATATTAAGGCACAGTTTGGCCCATTTATTAGAATTAAAGGATGAGGAAGGAATCTGCATCTGATTTTGTCTTTGTATTTAAGATTATATTTTAAATTCTTCCAATAGGAAGGATTTTTTTAATTTAAAAGCAAAATTTTCAGAAACCACTCTTTGATAGGTCTTATATTCCATGTCATTATGCAAATTTCTCCTTTCCTCCCTCAATAATATTGTGAGGGTTTTTTTAGAAAGGTAATTGTGTTTCCATTACTAACAACACTACTGCCAACCTTAAATTTGCCACCACTTGTTAATATGGTACCTAAATCTGAAAGATCATTTTCCCTCCATAAAGAACTAACTATTCATAAATGGACTTCACCTTTATCTAATCACTTTGACTGAAAAAGTGAATCCTGGATGTATGAAAATAAATTAAACTTTTAAGAATTCTATGTTGAATAGATGTGACTTACCACTAGCATTTTAACTATTCTATCATTATTAGTCTGTGACATGTAATAATATTATATCATACTTTAAAGCACTTATTCCTTATTTTATTCAGGAACTTCAAAAACAATGTGTGTCATTTTTAAACAGTATACAAATATTGAAATCATGATTGCCTGGCTGCCAGTAAAAAAAAAAAATAAAAAAAAATCTAGCCCTGGATAGCAGCTTGGACAAATTTCTTCTGTCAGTTACAAAGAATAATAATCCAATGAGACAGAACTACTAAATGTGGATTTTCAGTATGTGACATAATTTAGACTGATATTGGAAATTGTAAATAGATCTGAGATAATCATTACATAGTGATCTTCAGATTAAGATTCAAAGGTATGAAATGTTAATTCCATGAACAAAAGGATTACATGGGGAAAAATCTAACAATGTAAAGATGTCAGGTGATGTATGCTTTATAAAAACAGACTGTATTTTATCAACTATAGCTCATTCTTAGTGAAGCAAAATGACTACATTCAAGAAATATTTTAGCCAAAGCTATGTTTTAAACTCTAAGATTTTATTATCTCTGAAATAAAACAACTCTATGATTTTCCATTCTTTTTCAAAATATAGCAAAACTGTTTAACTAAATATCATAGCCATATGCAAAGTATACTCCTCTGGAATGCCATTATCAAACATTCTTTGAGTTCCTATTGAGAACAAATGATTAATTAAATTCACATTTTTTCCCAACATTTCATCTTTAAAATATATGATGTAATTGTTTTCCTATAGTGGGAGCTTTTTTACAACAAAGGAGACTTAACCAATTGACAAAGATGCTGTATCATTTCATACAAAAAAAAACATACATAACAAGAGACAACTTAGAATTAGTAAATATTCGTACAGCAGTAGAAAGAATGATTTTCTAAAATTAGGTCTAGTTTGCTCCACCACTAGCTGTAAGTCACTGAATTAAACTGGGCACCAATATTTCACAAACGTACACAATTTACCTTTATATACTACAGTAATGCCTGGAGACTATAACCGAGGTGCCACACCCACCCACCCCCCACTTAAGTAAGAGGCAGTTACAACATAAAAGAGCTTGGGACTATGTAAGACAGACAAAGGAAGTTTAATTGTCCCCATTTTTTACATGGGGAACCAGAGACAACCTTCCTTTTTATAGTAGGTAGTATGGGGGAGAGGAGAAGACTAGAGTAAGGGAAGCTAGCTTCACCAGTGTTATTGAGCATGCTCTGTTAGTGTGAGCATGTTCCGAACAAACCAAGCAGCAAATATGCAGGGAACATGTGACCCACATGCCTCTCCCCTACATGCACCTCTGTGTGGAACTTAGACACAGAGGTATGCCCAAAGTTACACACAAAGACTGTGAAAGAAACAGGAATTAAAATACAGATTTCCTGAGCCCTACTTCAGTGTCTTAAGCACAATACTAACTACCATCTACTCACAAGACTATCCAGTTGAGTTCAATGGGATTACACACAGAACTAAAGTATCTATATGCATAAATGACAACAGGATTAGTTACTTTCTTATTAGCAGTTTGTTCTATGTCTACAGGGAAACTTCAACGTGAGTTTTGGATACTCAAGAAATGTTTCTAGTACGTTCTTTTGCCAATGTAAATTTGGGCTCTATAGTATTTTCCATGTTTTGTTCTACTGAGATTTTCCCATGAGTTTCCAATAGAGTGGGAATCAATATTGTGTGTGTATATTAGGGATGTAAAACATTGTTTAAAAATGTAACCGTGTAACTGCTAAAAATCCTAGCAGCTGCATGGTTAAACATGCTGAGGGCTTTATATATAAGCTTTATACTGCAGAGCCCACAGTATAGCCAGCTCCCTGAGAGTGGGGCCAGGAGCCAGTGTGCGGTGGCTGCACTACAGGCTCTACAATACAGGGCATCCCTGCTATAAGTTGCCCCGGTATACATCCATTCCGCTCTAAAGTTGCTGACATTTCTAGGAACTGATGCATTATAAATCCTCCCATTCCCTGCTCTTAAGTCGCATGCAACCCCCCCCCCCCGCCCCCCAAAAAAAAACCCACATCCCAATCTGTGAAAATAGAAGTCAGCCGTGGGAAAAAAATTCCCCTCTTTTAAGTTGTTTCGCTATAAGTCCAAGTTTTTTATTTTTAACATATCTTGGAATTATAGCGAAGACGGCCTGTATAAATTTTATACTGCATGGCCACAGCGCAGGGTAACAGCCGATTACCCAGGAGCAGGGCCAGCAGGAGCTACTGACCACACTTCCGGAGAGCCGGCATGTAACCATAATGGAAGCTGAAGCTTATCAGTTAACCATTTAAACAGTTACACTTTTACATCCCTAGTGTATATTTATACACAGATAAATAAATGTAAATATACATGCATATACACTTAAATCAACAACTTTTAATTTATACACTACCTTAACAAGTCAAAACATCTTTATGCACCAACATCACAAATTAACATCAACCCAGCTCTGGCTAGTAGTATTTGTACATTTCTGGGATATAAATCTGCAAAACCTCACTCACTCAGAAACATACTACTTAAGTAAGAGCTTGCATGAACACGCCTCAGCTGTGAAGCCTGAAGAGGGAGACAAAGACAATGAGTTTATAGGAGCCCTGCCAATATAATAATTATTATACTTTCATTTCTCTGTAAAATTACTTATAATTCTGATGTTCCATATTAGACTGTGACTATTTAAAGGGGAGTCATGTTTTAGGTTAACATCCTGACACTAGTTTTGTGGAACATGGGTGGGGGAGGATTTATATTAAAATATTAACACATTATGAAAGTTTACAGTTGAGTTATTTTATTAAAGCCAGAAAGTTATTTGGAAAATGCACATTGTTGTGAAGATTAACCTAATACTTTCAACTTGTGGGTAAACACAAGCCCTATATGTACTAAACATTTTGGTTTACTAAATCCTTGAAAGTGACCTATTGCCTAACTCAGTGATCTCCAACCTTTTTAAGCACCTCTTTTAACCTTTTTGAATTTAAGCACAATCCAGGATCTACCTCAAACCCTTTGTGCCCCTTCTCCCAGGCCCTACCCCTGCTCACTCCGTTCTCCCTCCCTCCCCCACCCTCTCTCCCTTTCACCAGGCAGGGGCAGCAGGTTAGGACATGGGCTCTGGTCTTGGGCTCAGGGATTTGGAGTGTGACAAGGGCTCTGAGCTGAGCCTGGGGTAGGGAGTTGGAGTGCAGGAAGGGGTTCAGGCTCTGTAAAGGAATTTGGGTCCAAGGAACTAAGGGCTAGGACAGAGGCTTGGGGGTGTGAGAGGGGGTTCATGACTGGGGTAGGGGTTTGGGATTAAGACTCTTTTAATGATAGAGTATCGTTACATCAGTATTCCACTGTTATATATGAAGATGAGAAAGTTACAGAACTGTTTTGGCATGGTAAGCAGTTTGAGACATAATAAAGATTAAAGCCTCCCTTTCCTGGAGTAAGAGTTCATCCCTCTATCCCAAGCCCTGTAACCCCCATCCATTCTGTGGAGATAGAATATAGGGAAAGAGGGGTACAGGGCTTGGGATGAGACACCCTGACATCTGTGTCCATTCCTCTCCCCTCCCTGCTCTGCAGAGCAAGCAGGAGGCTCTAGGGATGGGGGCAGCTCCAAGGCAAAGAGCAGGAGATGAGCAGCAGTGGGAAGAGGGGCAGCTAAAGTGTTGGCACTTGATAGCCTCTTGGTCAAACCAGTCAGGATTGATTGCCTGTCATAAGCTACAAGATCTACCAGTAGATCCCAATCTACTGGTTGGTAACCACTGGCTTAACTACTTTATGGCCAGGCCTACACTTGGTCGGGTTAAGGTACCTTAAGCCAAGCTTGGCACCGTCTTCACAGAAGGAGGCCGACGGAAGCAGATGCTCACATCAGTTTCCCTTACTCTTTGTGACTATGAGGAGCTGCCCTCAGTTTTCAATTTAGCAGGTCTTAACTAGACCTAATAAATAGAATGCCAGAAGATTGATCTCTAGAGCAACCAGTGAAGACCTGGCTTAAGTAGTTCACATATTCTCTGAAACCCACAACAGGCAACAAGAAAACATAGAATGAATTTAGAAGTTCTGTATGAGTAGTGGATATTTGCTTAAGTAATGGTTGAGAGACTGAACCCTTACTCCAGGAAAGGGAGACTTTAATCTTTATTATGTCTCAAACTGCTTACCATGCCAAAACAGCTCTGTAACTTTCTTATCTTCATATATAACAGTGGAAAACTGATGTAATGATACTCTTATCATTAAAAGACTCTTAATCAGCAGTTATTGTTAATGAGTTTCACAAGAGAAAATTGCAATGAGTTCCCATATCATCTCTTGTGTAATACACATAAAATGCTTTTCTTAATTACAATATACAGAAAACTCCCAAGCAATACTGTGAAAGTGTTAAGTCTAAATGGAACAAGTGATTATCTTGAAACTTTTTGTGACCAAACCACTTCATCTGAGGGGTAAAATGTTAATTCTGCTTTGTTTTTAAGATTTTGCTATGAAGTTTTGCACTTCTTTCTTCCATAAAAGTCAGTGGAAGTTTTGCCACTGACTCTCTATGGGAGCAGAATAGGGCCCTAAAAAGCTTTTCTTGAAGTGAAGTTATTAGACATGGGATAAATGACTCTTATTACTTCTTCTCTTTTAAAAATAAAATCTAAAAAATAAATAAATAAATAAATAAAAACAAAAAACAAACAAAAAAACCCAAGAAATGAAAGGACAAAACAGTAGTGATGGATGAAGTTTCAATCAATATTTAGACTTGCATATATAAATAAGAGCTGTATGCTTAGTAAATATAGTAACTATAAAAATGAATGTAGGTGTTCATCCCTATATCTATTAATATAGTAAGTTAAATCATGTACCGTTAATATTTGAACATATCAAAGGGCAGAATAATAGGTTTTAAGAAATTCCCCTAAAATAAGTGGCATTGCTAATAGTTCTGCTTATTTTAGTGGTCAAAGTTGTAGCTATAATAAGCAGATGGTAAGTTTTGGTTCTTTATTTTTAAAAAGTATATTGTTGGAGTGGAGCTTCAAAACTTATTTGTGTCCCTACTAAAAACATAAATGCCTAATGAAGAATTTCAGGCAAAGGATTTTAGAAACATGGGGGGTTGGGGCACAAAATCAGGAACCTGGAGATCTTCTGTGCACGTTTTGCTCTTTTAAATTTCAAAGGAATTCAAGAGACAAACAATGGTGGATACATTGCAAAAGCACAAAGAAGAAAATAAGCTGGAGATATGTATTCATTTCAAATCTTCCTGGGTCTACCAGGATATTAAATTTACAACGGGCCATTAAATGCATAATGCATATAGACACCTTTCCTTCAGGGTACAAAATTATCACCTCCTCTCTTCCTAGGCGTAATTTACTAGAATCCCGCAGGCGAAATTACAGGGAAGTCTCTGAATACTTCTCTCCTCATTTAAACTCGTAATAACAAGCCCCCTTTACAAGCATTTAACCGAGACAAGCAGTAGCTGAATAATGAACTGACCAGAAACAGCCACCATGCCACCAAGAGTCTGTAGTCTAAAACGTAACTGGAAGGGGGGAGAATGGGAGAAGAACTTTCAAAGTGTTCCGCTCAGTTTCAGAGGCAGCGTGGCCTGACGAAGCCATGCAAGAAAAAGAAGGCTCATGAGCGCAGGTTTAACCCGTCCAGGTCTTTTCCTCCCACCCCTCCATCGTGGCGGCTTTGATTAGAGGGTGTAGCGGATGGATGCAGGACAATAACGCCGCGCCAAGCCTCTTGTTTCCACGCTCGCTTCAAGACTTACTATTCTGCTCACGTCGGCGCTCACCGCCCCCTAGCCCCGCGCCCCCACCACGCTCACCGGGTGAGGCAGGAGGAGCAAGCGAGCGGCTGCTGCAATCAACCTTGCAGGCAGGAGGTGTGGGGGGGTTTCCCTACGGGCACCTTCCCAGTCACCACCCCCCTCCCTTCTTGCCCCCGAACTCCCTGTCCAACTTTGCAGGACTTTGCCCCCCCCCGCCGCCCCGGGCTGTAGCCTTTGCGGGCGGCGTGCGAGCAGGAGCAGAGCCCGAGGCAGGCGGCAGCCCCGGCTCCTTTCTCTCCGGCACCCAGCCCCAAACTTCTGCCCCACGCCTCCAACTCGCCGCAAAGTTTCCCCAAGAGGCCGCGAGAGCCTGCGCTTCACCTCTCATTGCCGCCTGGGAGGAAATTGATGGTGGGGCTTCGTAGGCGCCCAGCGCTGCATGGTGACCAGCCCGACTCCGTCCCTTTCTCCCCTTCGCCGCCTTCCCTGGC
Organism: Pelodiscus sinensis; assembly: GCF_052426305.1. Lineage (NCBI taxonomy): Eukaryota > Metazoa > Chordata > Testudines > Trionychidae > Pelodiscus > Pelodiscus sinensis. The sequence continues at coordinate 57,995,370 of NC_143055.1, read as the reverse complement.
GCTCTCCCCCTCTCCCAAGCCGCTGCACTCTGCATTGCTATATTCCTCCGCAGGCCAGGCCTGCCACCACAACTCCCTCCGGAACTAATTTCTCTGGCATGAAAACCTAAACCACACCAGAGACTCCAGGGCTCCCAACCATCTGGCTCCTAAATTATTATACCCTTCACATCAAAAGATCCACTATCTCTCCTCGGTGGCAGGACCAAATTCACTGGTTTTTTGTTTTGTTTTGTTTTAAAAAAAAGCTTTCTGTGACAAAGCAGAGGCAGTGAAAACTTAACCTTTGCCTGCTAATTGTTGTTCTTTTTGGAACACATGATTCGGTGGTACTCGCAGGCTTAAAAATGAGCAGAGCGAAGTATGATATCAAATCTAGAAACTCAAAACCGGGATCCTTTCTTTTGTTATTAAACTATCAGAGTTTGCTGTTTCAAATCAACCGGCATGATTGCAATCGGCATTTAAATATATCCCGTCTCATTTACAGGACTATAATTGTTTTATAGTTTCCTGCCTGTTGCACAACCCTTAAAAGGAATCCGGCTAAAACTGAATCAACCCCAGTGATAACACAAGACACAGTACAAAGTTCTCAGTGCAACGAGTGGGAGTGTTTCCCCGGTATATGTATGCACAGCTGGGTAAGAAAACCTAAACTCTGCAAACTCCGGCTCTGGAAAGTGGCATGCATATTATATACGCCCTGTAACCCAAATACCACTAACCTCCTCATTATCCGGCCAGAAATTAAAGACGAAAAAGACAAAAATACCAACTTGGAAGACAGAGACCGTTTTGCATTTCACTGTGTACAGTTATTTTACTGGACGGCTTATTTAAAACTTGAAAAAACAGAACTCTTAAAACAGTAGTCTGGAAATCAGTAAACACCTGGCAAGAAGTCAAAAGATACCCCCAAACAAAACCTTGTGCAGAAAGATTAGCAAATCCAAAATGTGAGCGACACAGGACCAAATCCTGCACTCTTTACTCACGGGAGTAGCCACAGTAAAATTACTACTGTAGAGAGCAAGAAGAATCGCTCAGCCTCTCGCTTTTTCTACCTTCAACCTTGGGGACAAGTGTTTAGGGGTTTTAAAAGAAGAAGCATCATGGGAGCTTTAATTCAAAGAAATTGTTCTCAATATGGAGGTCTCCAGTAAGGGCAGGGAGGATGTTTTTTGGGAGGGGAAGAAAAATCTCAGATCAGGTACTTCATGGCCCCCACCTCAATTTAATTGTCATCATTTACTCTGTAGCTGTGTACTTGAAAGTCTCTAACAAGTTATGCAAAGGGGAAAATAAATAACTAGGGGCATTCAAAGAGAATCCTGTTGCTCCATTGAAAGTGGACTTTTACACAATGATAAGCTGGGCGCTCGCTGGTGCATTTAACTGGAGTAACAATCTACAATTAAAGGGTAACAAATTTATTTGGGCATAAGCTTTCTTGTCCAATGCATCTGACAAAGTGGGTTTTACCCAGGAAAGCTTATGTCCAAATAAACGTTAGCCTTTAAAGTGCCACTGAACGCTTCTTTTTTGTTTTTTGTTTTTGGCTTTTTTTTCCAGGAATGGACTAACATATCCTCTGACAGTTTAAATTTGGGGTTTAGTAAACAGCACCATGAAACTTAATATGCATACACAAAAACATCACTGCTCGCTGAGATAGAAAATCGTAACTACAGCTATAGGTGGGATTGGCCAAATTGTTTGCGTAGATGATGTAAAATGCGGCTACCTGAGTGCATCTGAGATCTCCCTTATCTTTTACAGTGTTGACGAAATTGGACTGCGCGTTAGCTATAAGGCGCTGTGTTGTTAAAAAGAGTCCCTTTGATGTACCTCCTACACATTCCTTGAAATAGCAAATGCTACCAATAAAGTACCCATTTGGGGGTAAACCTAAAATGGTATCGTCCTGGTGTATACATGTAAATAACATTAAAGATTAATACGGTCAAATATTCCTCGGAGTGATCTTCATTCATTAATAAATGATAAACGCTTAATAACGATCAAACATTTGTTTGGGGAATTCTGACTAGGCAGCCTCACTGAGAACTCTAATTGCCTGGAAGGAGCCGGAGTACATCGCCACAGGACGCAAGCACAGGGCGAAAGGAAGATTAGAGGAGCACATTTATTACGCATTTCGCCGTGCACGGGTTTTCCGGGCCAAATAAGTCAATCAATGCGGCATCATTGGGAGTCCTAATGATTCCTGCGCATTCTGTGACTTAAATCTTCATGCATTCAGGACCGGATCAGAAGAAATCGACTCACGTATAAATACGTCCTTTGCTTTTTTTAGTAGGTGGTGGAAATGATTGTAAAGTGAGGGGCACGAGTCATGCGGACACAAAGACCCCGCAACCTAGTCTAGACAGATCGGAGCAGGAAACAGCGAGATAAGAGGGCAGTGGGGACTCCTCCGGATCCCTGGTGTCTCCGGACAATGCTGAACTTGGCAGCCTGGAGGGGGGGCCGCTATATTCAGTGTGCGGACTAGAGGGCGCTGCACCACAATACATCGTCCCGGACCCCTTGCTCTCCTTCCCAAAGGCACCATTTCTAAAACAAGTTATATGCAAAACCCAGTAGAACATCTTTGCAACAATCCTTCTTGAATTGACTCTGGTTTTTTTACGGGGTTTGACTGATCTGTCTATATATCTCTGTCTCTAACAAGGGAGGGAAATATATGCATGTATGTTTAGAGGAATCAAAACAGGTATACGCAGGGTATATATATACCCACCCACATTAGCCATACAAACACAGCAGTGTCTATTTCATTAAACTAGAGGAGCGTAAATATTTCCATATATGCTCCGGGAGAGCATAAATAAACACATTTAATGATTTTTTAAAAATCCAGGGAAAATAAACAGATAACTCACCAGACCAGCTGGACTTAACACTCTTTTCCCCAGAGTCCACTCTAGTTGAGTTGATCCCCGTACTCTTTGCTTAATTATAAAAAAGTCAGGCTCCTAAAGTATTAACTTTTGCCTCCCTTCCGTTCTTCCAACGCGTAGCAAATCCAGCTCCAGTGCCCATACCCCGATGGCCGCCTTTCGTCTTGTACCCATCCGATTTTGAAACTTGAAGGGGGGAGGAGTGAAAAGCCAGGGACCGAAGGATCCAAGTTTGTCAAGACATGTCCAGGCAAAGAGTGGGGAGAGTTGAGCAGCTCAGGAGCGAGAGCGCGAGCTGCAGTAGATCACTGACTCACTCCCTCTCCTCTCCCTCGCTCGCTCGCTCTTGGCCCTTGCTCGCTGGAGCGCCGTCCCCTCCCTCTTCCACGCGTTGGAATGAAGGGCTTCTCCGGCGGCGGCAGCCAGTCCTCCTACCCTGGCCCCCGCGGCTCCCTGGGGGCGGATCTCTGCCTCTGGCTCGGCACAGCGGAGGCTCTCAGGCACCTGAGCCGGAGCCTCCCTCCCACCACGGCTCGCAGCGTTTCCTGAGCCAGTGTGTGACAGCAGGTGACGCGCCCCGCTGCCGCTACCGCTGCCTTTCCTGGAGCACTCAGCGCCGACGCGTCCCGGGTCTCAGTTCCTGGCCTGAGAGTCGGACTCCGCTGTCACCGCTCCAGCTCCTCTTGGCGGGAGAAGTGTAGACTGGTGCCGTTCCCCTTCCCAAAGCGCTTCCTCCTTTATCGCCCCCTCCCTCAGCCTCTGCACTACAGCCCTGGAGTGGCAGATTTCCCCTTATAAACCTTGGAGCTGCGACTTTGCTCTGCTCGTTTACTCCTCGCAAGTTCTACCCACCCCCTCCCAGCCCCAGGGTACTGCACATACACCGGGGGCAATTTTCAGCAGGTCATACCTGGATCAACTCCAGGCCATTTGCCAGCAGGACAGTCAAAAAGGGTTATGATGATACATTCCACCCCCCTCCCCGCAGATCTTTTGGCGCTAGATCTGTGCAGATAAAAGGGGCAGGGGTTAGAACATGCAGAAGGTATGCTTTTCTCCCACTCTGTCCATAATCAAATAAATACACGGATTTACTCATCCATTAAAACAAAAAGATTCAGCCTCCAGCAGAAGCCAGACTGGAAAATTTCAGCCCCAAAGGTTAACATTTCAGAAAGTTGCATGTAACTAGGAGGGGGGGGGGGGGGAAGTGTCACAATTTCAGGACATATGAAACAGAATGACATGGCCTGTGAAACTTTGACTAGAGCAGCCACTGCTGCTCCTACTGTAATGCTTACTTAGTAACCTCACAGGGGTGTTGTGAGACTAAATTTGTAAAGCGTTCTGAGATTCTCAGGTGGATGATGGAGTAAAAGTGCAACATAGCATTATAGAGCATCTTTCATCCCTAACCCTAAGGAGCTTCAGTCACTTTACAAGTTAGGAGCTTTACTTTACAAACTTGATCCAAAGCCACTTGAAGTCAATGGAAGGGTTCCCACGCATATATACTGGAATCTCATCTACAGCCCCCTTTTGTAAAGCCCCACACACTCAAGCCACTGGGGTTACTGTATCTTTGAAAAAAATGGAGCTGTAGCCCCACCTGTAGTCCAACTCAGGTGTCTCAAATTTAGTCAGCTATATTGAACTACATAGGTGACTTTGAGTATGCTCCAAGATACAGGATGCTGTGTCAGCAGACCAGAGCTAATGGGGTCACATGAGAGCAAATGCCCCCCCCCCATTTGTGCTAGGGGACAGTTGTACTGAGCGTGGCAGAGAGGGAGGAGTGTTTAGGAAAGAAATCAACACCTAGCACTTCTACTGAGCCTCGCTAGGATCAGGGAAGAGAGAGGGGCACAGATAAGCCCTCTGAGTCTCATCTCTTTTTCACCTGCAGCAGCAGTTACTTGAGATGTTTGGTGCTCACTCAAGCTGGAGCTGTTCCCTCAGCAGGAAAGAGATGAGAGAAGTAAGCAGGGAAAGAGCCATGAATGAGGTGGTGGGGAGGCTAGTGGTGCAAGTGGTACAGGGGAGTGAGAAAGGGAGCAGGGGCAATTTGTGGGGTACTCACATGCCCAGGTCTGGACAAAGAGTTTGTGGGGCCCAAGGTGGTATGCTGACAGTGGCTGCACTGCATTGCCAGGGAGCTCCCAGCCACGACAGTGAGTAAGTGGCCGGGTGGGAAGGTACTGGGCAGAGCGGAGCCCTGAAGGCGCGGAGGCCAAGACAACTGCCTTGCTCACTTTGCCCTAAGGCCAGGCTTGCACATGCACTCCAAACCTTTAAACTGTGCCCCCCCACTATCAAGAGTTGTCAGTCATCCGTGCCAGTGGATCTCCTGGCTATATGGAGCTTAAGAAGTACAGAGGGCATTGTACTCCCTGTACATCAACTTCACTGGATGTGAATAAAAAATTAACCCACATAAGACTTT